>NC_143019.1:61176457-61493957 GCF_055824585.1 Amblyomma mixtum
TTAGTTTCTTTTTTTTTTTGGATGGCTGAGCATGTCAGCGGCTGGTTTTTATCGTGTGACTTCTACTCAACAGGGGTCAGAACGAAAGTGCCAAGCGTACTTCTTTACGGGGCCGGAGAAAATGAACTTACCGCCATGGGTAACACGAATTAGGGACAGGCGCCGACCCGCCGCGGTGCTCGATGTTTAAGGCGTTCGTCTACTGAGCCTGAGTACCCGGGTTCGAACCCGACTTCGGCGGCCGCGTTTCGATGGAGGCGAAACGCAAAAAGCGCCCGAGTGCTGTCTCTCGCACGTCTCTCCTTTCACTCTTTCCTTTCGCATCTTTCAACTCTCCTCTATCTGCACGTGGCAGCGGTTGTTGCTCAGCTCGAGCCAGTCGGTAGGGCCGTGCAATTTCCCTTTTCATCCTTCTATCAGTCTCAACAACGAAAGACACCGCAGAGGCATGGAGCCAGAACCGGTCACCGGGACAAGTTGTACGACTGAGAACTGGAGGCGCCGGGCTGTTTCTACGACAGAGAGCGTCACGAAACCGCGTTGGCTAGAGAAAAGTCGCGAAAGCGGGTTCCTTTTCAAAAAGAGGTCCATGGGCGCCGCCATATTGTGCGCTGGGCTGTGCTCGTAGTACAGGAAAGAGTTGGGCACAAAGCTCCCCACGTTCCCGGCACAGCCCAGAAAACTGATTTTTCCGGGGGTCCTGAAAAGGTCTATAGAAGCCGATGAAGAACGGGAGGTACAGTCTTTGTCAAAAGTAACCAGGCTGCATCGTTTGCTTTTGATTTGTATAGTAGAGCCTTTACGGCTTTCCCTAAGGTCGAAAAGTTCTTTGAAGGTGAGGACAGGGGTTCTCCTTGCCATACGGAGATTTAGAGCTTGAGGGCTGGCATAATAGTTTAAATATACGACTGAGAATTAAAGGGAAGCTGAAGAGATTTTCGAATTCATTAAGATGCTCACGTATGGATGTGGGAACCTTAAAAATCATGCGGGTGAAATTTTTTTGCAGATTAATCACTTAGGATCGACGTAATCGCCGTTTAAAATTGCGCGGTAGCTCCGCCCCCCGCTGTCCGCCGAGCGCTGCTGATGACACTGACGATGCGAGCCGAAACCGGAAACCGTGGGGTGGTGACGTAAACCTTGGTGTTCCGTCGCCTCGCAGCCTCCGCGACCGTGCTTGTTTCTGCGTGCGTGTCATCGTAAGCTGCTTCGATCTGCCGTGCGTTCCTGTATTTGTGCGTTTTTATGTTTGTGGTGACGTACAGAAACGTGTGCAGCATCGAGTGAAGCGGTGGACCATCATGCCGGCGTTCTGCGCAGCCTTCGGCTGTACTAACACCAGCAGCCGCGACGATGTGGTCTTTCATTATTTCCCGCAAAATAAGAAGCTTTCCGCGAGGTTGGTCGCTGCTGTGAAGCGAAGGGATTTCAAGCCGTCAAAGACTACAGTGCTATGCTCTGATCACTTTCGTGATGAAGACTATAACCAGAGCCTGTCGATAATGCGTTCATTGGGCCTGTCAACAAAGTCAGCTCGACTGAAACCCGGCGCAATACCGTCTGTCTTCGCGCACAGGAGCTCGTCACGAGATGCAACATGCATCTCGTACAGCATTACTCATATCAGAGCTCGGCCCTAAATATTTTGGCTGAATAAAAATCTTAAACTGCTACTAATACTGCAAGAGGTGGAGCGACGCGAAGTGCGCCTCACAACCGGAGACTGCGCGCCACGCGTGAGCAGAGAACTTCGTTCGGTAAGCGAGCACGTGAAAAGACGTTATATGCAGACTCTTTACTCAATTACATTGGAGCTCAGGTATTCTAGGATTCATGCGTAGCCCGCAGTGGCGAGAACATAGGGAGTAGTAGTACGGGGCACATTTTTCTTCGTGCTCGGAGCGCCGAGAAAACTGTTTGCAGATGTTTCTGGTATACGGGCGCGCGGCGTTTCGTTTTCAGTTTGGTTTCGCCTGGGGCCCTGCTGATAGCCGCCTCGTCAGCGCCAAATGTGCGCAGTCATGGCGCTTGCAGTCCGGCCCCAAAGCGTACTCTTTTTTTTGAGCGATCTACGTCGGACGGGGCTGCTGGCGCTGTGTTAGCGCGTGAAGTTGCCTGTCAGGGTGTAAGTTTTTAAAGAGATTTTTTTTTGCTTGGCTATAGTATGTATAGGAGGTGCTCCAAATCTGCAAATACAACATAATATGAAAATAAAAATTTAATTAAGATATGCAGTTTAGTGAGCTAATGGAAGCCTTCTGCCTATTACTGGTGTCTGCCATATCCCCCAATATAGCCCCAGGGATAAAATTAATACAAAGTTAGTTACCCGTTTTTAAAAATAAATTTTGGACCTTCTAAAGAAACACCTGGTATATAATAAATGATCTCACTTTTCACGGAGCTCGCCAATCAACAAAATGGTTTATGAAATAAACCAGAAGATTTTACTCATACTGAAGCACACTTTTGTTCTGTTTGCAACAATAACATCATATGGCTTATGCCTTTCAGGTTCTTGCCGAACTGCTGCAAGATCAAGACTGCACACCAGACGATAGTGCGAATCAAGAGTGCATGGAAAATGACATCACACCTGGAGGCTGCACACCAGACAGTCAAGAATGCACACCAAACAGCAATACAAATCAGGACTGTGCAACAAGTCGAATGCCACTGGCAGATGCTGCTGAGGACCCTGCATCGAACTTTTCTAAAAGTGATGACAAGGCTGACAAGTCTGTTGAAGTTCTAATGCAGCCAATACCAGTAAAGTGTTCTGCCAGGAATACATTTATAATAACACATGTAGTCGTAAAAAATTGCCGAGTGCAGCATGGCTTCATACATTAATAATAATATTATATAATTGTGCACCACGTGTGCTACAGCCAGCCTTGCGATTCGGCCTGCTGGGTTGCAGCACGAGGCCATCGAGTTAGTGAAAAAAAATCACTTGTCGCTTGATCTGAGAACAGCGCGATAAAGGCGACCGCAAACGGATGGAGATATTCCTACAAGGGCTTGCACTATGAAGCAACTCGCCTAAACAAAGGATTTTAATTTACTGCCAGATGCCATCTTGGAACGCAAAACGGAGGGCGCACGTTTGTCACCTCGACGAGTTCTGCCGCAAAGCGCCGCGAACTTCTGTTTTACACGTGTGTTATGCACAGAGCCGGCACGCAGCGACCATGAAGCGATGCCAGCATAAAATTTGCGTCTAAAAAGAGCCTGATAACTTCTTGCGCATGTCAATGGCCTGTGTGGATTACAAGCAGATTTGCGGCAGCACCGACAAGCGGCAAGACAACAATGCCGACGGTCGCATCCGCTTACATTGCATTAGGAAAATTTCGTGGGGCAGTGCTATACTACATTTGCTCGCTTCAAAATTAATTTATTGTATCTCTGAATGAAGTTTGGCTAGAAAAGTATGCTTACCAATGGACATTTCCAACACGTGGAGATGCTGACGCTTCGCTTTCGTTCAAGCCAAAAGCACCGCTTGCGCCAGCATCGTTGCTTCCTTGGAGCGGTTTGCTCTTTGCGATTGGTTCGTACATGTAGGGGATGACGCCATGATCCTCCTGGTAATCTTCGATGTGTTACATCGTGATATAAGCATCAAACCAACAGCCCGAACCACCGCGCGCCGCGCTTCATGTACTACATCGGCGGCGACCGAGCCGGGCTCACCGAGCCAACGCCAGTGTTTACGTCACGAGGCGCTCAACCAATCACAGGCGGCAACGAGGCGCGCGAGCTGGCCCGAGGCTGCTGCTGCACTTTTCGCCAAAATAAAATAGGTTGCGCTTTCCTTTGCCTAATTTCGATGAGAAATTCGAATTCCGAGGGTGGAAAACTGTAAAGTGCATCTCTTCACTCAATTTTTTTGGGAAACCTTTCAGCATCCCTTTAAAACCAGGCAGCCTGGTTACTTTTGACAAAGACTGTAGATCTGGAGAATCAGTGGCACAGGAAACAAGAGCATCTCAAGCGGGAAAGGGCAGCGGATGCTGCCAACGTCTCCACGTCGACACCGGCCACTGGTTCGGTTGCCTTTCGCTCCGTATAACCCGGCTCAGCCAAATTGAGCCACGCCATTTTCCGTTTCGCCTCCATCGAAACGCGGCCGCCGCGCCGCTTGAAAATGAAAATTGGTTTTGAGGAAAGGAAGTGACGCAGTAACTGCCTCACATATCTCGATAGACACCCAAACCACGCCTTAAGGGAAGGGAGAAAGTTGGGAGTGAAAGAAGAAAGAGAGGAAGAGGTGCCGTATAGCGGAGGTCTCCGGAATAATTTCGACCACACGGGTATCTTTAACGTGCACTGACATTGCACGGAGGGCATGAAAGGGTTCTACATAGAACGCCGGAGCACTATGATGCATTGAACATAACGCTGGGGTTCGATGCATCGCCGGTCGCACACAGCCAAAGCTCCATGCCGGGGACGGTAATAATCAGACACTGTTGTTATGCGAAGCATACTAAAATAGCCCAACCCAGCTCCTCGAGCGCGGCGGTGTCGTTACCATTGACCTTTCGTGACCTCCATATCATACCACGTGATGCGTGACGTCACAGCAGATGAAAAACGGGGGCCCAACTCGCGCCGTCGCGCGAGGCGTCGTGACCAAGGATGACCACGTGGTGCGTGACGTCACAGCAGATGAGAAACGGGGGCCCAGCTCGCGCCGTCGCGCGAGGCGTCGCGACCAATGTGTTTCCTGCTTCTGCCGCTACGTGCGCTGTAGTGAACACGTGATGCTGGAGCGGCGGTATACAAGGGGGTGCGCCTGCAAAAGTTGCGGCTTCGGCCACGAGGAGTATCTGTTCTCGCTTCGGCGAGCGCGGCTTCGGCCGCTTCTTTTTGAGCAGCGTCCGCTCCGGCGGACGCAGTTGTTGCTGCGACGCGCGTCTTTTCTTTCCTTTTTCTCTTTCCTCTTATCTTTTAACTCTCCTCTATCTGCACGTGGCAGCGGTGGTGGCTTGGCTAGAGCCAGTAGCAGGCCCGTGCAATTTCCTCTTCATCCTTCTCTCAGTCACAACAACAACAACAACAAAGTTGCAGCGTGCTACAGAGACTGATGAAGAGCGTGAAGAACGTCTAGCCAAGCGGCGTGCTCGATATGCAACTCGGCGACAATATGCTTCGCATCTGACTAGGCTTAACCTAAGCTAAGCCTCAGCCATTTTTGTTGTTGTTGTGACTGAGAGAAGGATGGATAGGAAATTGCACAGGCCTGCCTACTGGCTCGAGCCAAGCCACCACCACTGCCACGTGCAGATAGAGGAGAGTTAAAAGATCAGAGGAAAGAGCAAAAGGAAAGAAAAGACGCGCGTCGCAGCAACAACTGCGTCCGCCGGAGCGGACGCTGCTCAAAAAACAGATAAGCGGCCGACGCCGCGCTCGCCGAAGCGAGAACAGATAATCAGACACTGAAAGCAGCGTTGTCTTATATATCGTGGGAGGGAACAGCGCGAACAAGACGACAGACGAAGCAAGAGGACACAACGACGAGCGCTGACTCGAAACTGATTTTTTTATTGAAAAGAGAAAACATATACATCACAATCACGTGAACAAACAGAGCAAAGAGCATTGGTCTAGCAGAATCAAGATCAACAATCGCAACATATGCCACGTGGTGAACTCCGAACAAAGGCAACCCTGAGAACCCAAATGAAACAAGTCTCGAATCATCTAAAAACGATATTTCTTTGTCAACTAATGCCAAAGTAGGCTGGCTGCTACACTGTGATTCCTTCTTCCTTATGAAATAAGCTTCCATAATCTCCCTGGTCTTTTATCCCGGTGTCTAAACAAAATTTTAGTTTTTATGACCAAAGGGCATGGTTTTGTACAGGGAATGGTTCGACACTTCACAGCAGACGACGGAGTTTTTGTGGACATCTGCCCTTCCACACCTTCCTAGGAAGAAGACGGAGGTTCCTGCCGGTAAAGTGCAGCTTCTGGGCGACGCGCAACTTCCGGCGCAACATCTGAAGACCCTTGAGCGCAGACCAAAGTACGCCAACAACCGCTACTGTCACCGGTGGAAAGGTTGGCCCTTTCAAGAACCGTCTCCAGGGAAGTCGTTGAAGGGGTGCGCCCGAGATTCCTTGAAGAGAGCGTCAACGCCTTGGTTGCGTCCCCAGGGGCAACTCGACGACATAAGGACTTACGTTCTTTAGTGGATTTTTTCGAGTGCAATTATTTTTCGGCTTGTTTTATCTGATAAAGAAGGTCATTTTGTTGTTATACCCGAACGCATTTTTGCTGAAAAGGCTTCACAGTCTGTAAGTAAGTGCTTTAATCGTGTCGATGTAGATTCCCAGAGTGTTAAGAAACAGTGCGTTTCGTTACTGAACCAATGTAATCTTGTACCGCTGGCGGCGGCTGTTAGATCTGTTTTTCTCCGCCAAGACTCATAAAGTTAACATTCCTTTCAGAACTATCATTTCGGAAACTGGCCCTTGGCAGCACTGCGTACCTTGTTATCTACAAAAGCACCTTTCGTATCTAGTTGTGGATGATCCTTTCCTGGGTAACCCTTTTCCTAAAGCGTAACCACCCAGGTTGTTGTACAGGCTTCAGTATTGACATTGAAGATCTTTACTGCTCACTTCCTCACAATGGGATTATGAAAGCAGTTAAAAAGTGCATCATTGATGGCAATGATGAAGTAGGCTTTATGGGTCAGTGCAGGGTTTCTCTTGACTCCTTTCTTGAACTGTTGTCGTTTTATTTAAAGTCAACTCATGTATTCGTGAAAGACATGAGAGCGCAAAACGGGGACACGGACGAGGAAGGGAACAGGACGAGCGCTGCTCCCTTCCTCGTCCGTGTCCCCGTTTTGCGCTCTCATGTCTTTCACGAATATGCACCAACAAGCCCAGTTTCAAGTACTTCTCAACTCATGTAGGCTGGCAAGGCGGCGTCTATGTTCAAAAAAAAAGGGGATCTGTATTGGGTCTAGGGTAGCGCCTGTTTTGAGCAATATTTTCTTAGGTGGGATTGATAAACAAATTAGTAAACACAGTTACGGAATGGTGGTGAAGATTTTCAGATATGTGGATGATTTTTTGGTACTGACTAAAAGAGACAACTTCAACAGGAGGATGATAGACATTTTGAAGTTGTTTCGGGAGTGCGCAGAAGGTCTGTCGTTTACCTCTGAAGTGCCCTTGAAGGATTCTCTCCAGTTTCTGAGTATTAAGTTGTTATTCAAGAACGACCATATTTGTTGGTTTTACTCCCCAAGATCCCAGAAACAGGTATTGCACTATTCTTCCTGACACTCAAAGAATGTAAAAAATGGAATAGCTGTGTCTGCCCTCCGCTCGAGCTTACAGAATTCGTGTTTTCACCGTATCGAAGAGAGTGTATTGTTACAGGTCAGCAGGCTGAAAACCGCAGGGTACCCTGATTCGGTTATTTCGGCAACATGCGAAAAGTTGGTGCGGCTGGTGAGGACGGATTTCGTCAACTCAAAAAGGGACAAGGCATCTAAGAAAAGGGCGGTCATTCCCTACATTCACAAAGTAGCCCATAATCTGAAAAATGTAGCTGGTAGGTTTGAAGGCGAAGTTGTTTTTTCGGCACCTTGTAAGTTGAGCGGGCTTTGCCGGGCCATCAGGAACCGTAGTGAAAAGGTATTAGGAGTTAGTCAGTTCAAATGCCGTGTTACTCACAGGTCACCGTTGGTGGAATGCGCATGCTCTGTAGTCTATGAACTTCCACTCTCGTGCAAAAAAGTCTGCATTGGTCAGGCAGGCCGCTGTATTAACGTTCGCCTGAGGGAACATCTTAACTCACTTTCAGACACCAGATATTCTCATCTAAAAGATCACTGCCGCGATTGTGGGAAAGAAAACGATAGAAAGAAATAGAAAAAGTGCCGCCCTTTAGTCACAAAAACTAAAATTTTGTTTAGGCATCGGGATGAAATGAGCAGGGAGATTATGGAAGCTTATTTCATAAGGAAGAAGGAATCACAGTGTATCAGCCAGCCTACTTTGGCATTAGTTGACAAAGAAATATCGTTTTTAGATAATTCGTGACTTGTTTCATTTGGGTTCTCAGGGATGCCTTTGTTCGGAGTTCACCACGTGGCATATGTTGCGATTGTTGATCTTGATTCTGCTAGACCAATGCTCTTTGCTCTGTTTGTTCACGTGATTGTGATGTATATATGTTTTCCCTTTTCAATAAAAAAATCAGTTTCTAGTCGGCGCTCGTCTTTGTGTCCTCTTGCTTCGTCTGTCGTCTTGTTCGCGCTGTTCCCTCCCACGATGTATTATTACAAACTCGCCCAGCTTTCCATCCTTCTTCAATGTTGTCTTATATCACCGCAGCTATCGCTCGGCATTCGATTTAGCAGCATTGAACCCCTGTTAGGCTCTGTTTTTTTTTCTTTTTCAGTATTTGGAAAAACTACCGCTGTTGCGTCAGATATTCGCATGCATGGATCGGAAATCGGGAATTTCGTTTGCCTTAAATCCAAGTTTTTCATTTGCGGGGCAGCAGTGCTAATCTAATTATTGCATAACCAGTGTGCGTCAACAGTCATCCATCCCGGATTGCTTCGGGGGATTAATTTGATGGTATCATCGTGAGCAGAAGGCGAAGTGTTCTTAAGTACACAAACAGAAATTGCAGCAGTCATATTTATTTTGCCTTCATTTTAATTATTTGCGTTATCAGGCGGACTTGTTTTCTTTCATGCAGTTGTTTGAACACGTCAGTCAAGCAGCTGAGTCGTCCCTGAGGAATTCCTCACTTAGATGTGGCCAGCTTTCCATAGAGCACAACTAAACCAACAACCCCAATGTTACTACTGCACTGCCTTCAGATGACTGCGCAGGAGACGTTTCAAGGCCGTCACTAGCCAGCATCTAAATGACGACGAGAACTCAACGAAGAAGTAAAGAGAAGACAGCACACGCTCACAGCGGCAAATGGAACTTTATTGGAGGAGCGGCGATTTTATTTACACTAGAACCGTAGCAACCAAAAACAGAACAAAACAGTGTCCTTCTTCAAACCAGTGACACATTTTCTACCGATCTTAGCAAACAAGGGATCGCGCATGATTGGTGTACTGAACAGCACTGATTTAACGTTCTGCCTCGATATCATCTTCAATTTGAAGCCGGTTGCTGCTGCTTGAAAATCTCACATAACTCTGCACCTCGTGAAAACGCGTACCAAGGACTCACGGCGCTATGTTAATTGCGCAACATTCCTTAAGTCGGCACCCAGTGACCTAAAGAAATAGTCTAAATATAACAACGGTATTTTTTTCTCGCGTATACGGGCAGAGTATTCTTCAATCTACATTATTTCGCACACCAAACCAAAGTTTGTGCTTAGATGGGACTCAGGAATCCAGGCTACTTGTAAACATAAACTGAGGTCGTTCAACGGTGGAGAATAGAGAGGTGCGGAAAAAAACTTTGAAGCCTTTTCGTTCTCTAATGTGGAGTAGTGACAAGAGGTAGATATACAGCGCCAACAGTTAAATGGAACATTTCGCAAGCTTTCCGCTGGCTTTATAACATGCCTTGAAATCATGCGAGAAACCCATCACAGTGCCGATCACAACTTAAGCGTTTTCCCGCTCAGCTCATTCGGGGAAGCTCTTTTACCGAGGGGCGGTAATTGGTCAGACAGGGGAGATGACATTCAAGCGCTTGACACTAAAGGTCCAAAAGGCGGGGCACACCCGGCGCTACTGCCCACAAGCCAAAGGAAACCCGTTGTGCTGAAGAATGTAAAGGAAAAATTCATCCGTGAGTTCGAACTTTTAACTAGTTCCAGTCTTCATCAAAAGTTTTCCGGCCACTTAGTTTGTTGTGCAGTCTTGTAGTAATGCTCTTACGGCACCCTCGGAGGAACGGGGACAAAAGTTTTATCAGGCTTAAAATATTTTTAAATCCTGATATGCCATATCAGCGACAGCACTTTGTCCAGAAGCAACCATGGAGTACTGGAAACAGTCAAGTGGAAATCTAGAGGTAAGGTCTCCAGGCATCACACTGCTTCGTGCGAAAACCGGTGATATGGGTGTAGTTCTCATAGTCGATATAAACGGAGACTGGGTTTTCGCTGGTATACTTAGGCCATGGCTTGTCTCCAGGAAGCTGTGGAACCCTGCGTGAGCGAGAAATGCCGAAAGAAGATTTTATTGCACTTGTTTAACCGGACTTACTTGTGCAAAGAAAATGATCAGAAAAGCAACACACACAAAAAAAAAAGGAATTGAGAAGCCCCAAGCTATCGTGGTCACCTGTTGGCGCCCTATTAATGCATGCAGTCGACGTCAGGAATGAGCTGGACCAACATCTTTTTTCTTTTTTGCCTTTAAATTTTTTCTAAAGCCCTTGCTTCTTCAAACGCCTCCCCCTTTCTCCTAAAAAAAACAAAAAGAAACTCGAAGGGGATGAATAATGAAGAAAAGGTGGAGTTCGAGTGTCGAGCAAGCGGTAAATCCGCAAACATGCATTTGGAACACCATGCGTTCTACAAAGTATTACAAGCAGGCATCAAAATGAATGGTTCTTTCGGGTCATGTGGCACAGGTAGCTCTTAATGCGGAATCGAAAATCAAGGAATTTATCTTACGTTTACTCATTTTATGAATAATGACTCTTACTGACTTGCGTTTGTAAAGTTCAGTGCCTCTGCTGTGCATTGCTGCTGTGGAGAGAGGTGATTTTGACAGAGAACTGGTAACACTCAGAGACCGCCAAAACTTTAATCCAGCCTTTTCCCTGTTGGCTACAGTGTCACCAAGAAAGGTTTTCTCAAGCTGCCACCATAGAAGCAATGTTTTGATTGCAATTTTGCTTTTTTGGCAGTGTGGAATACCTTCGTAAAAACTATTAAACTCTGCTTGATGTACCATGCGATTAAGCCGCATAAGTTATGCTGCTGGTGGGTTTAGGCTTTTTATACTAACTCCATTGGACACGACAAACAATATCATAAACATCGCGTCTGGGGTGCAAATGTGGTTAGAAATGGGACACCTTCCCACTTGTTAGCGCTTGTAAAGGTTGCCGCCTTTGACATCCGAGTAGTAGTGTTAACGCACCTATCAAAACATATCACGTCGAAAGTGGTGATTTTCGCTGAAATGAGACCTCTAGCACGCGGAATAGAGTCTTTGACAGGGCTTATACAGAGTATCCTCAAATGCCACATTAATGAGGAATACCTCCAGTATTTACCGTGCTACTTACCCTGTAGTAGCAAATGTCGACAGGGCCGTCAGTACTGCCCCTGATACGGCAGCGTCTTCGGCATTGAAGCGTTCCTGGTCGACAAGGGGGACTCCGAAGACGTAGTTGATGTCCAACGCGTGCGGAGTGCCCATCCAAGAAGGTAGCGGACTTTTTGTAGACAGGTGGCCGAAAACGTAGGTATACACGGACTGGCCCCGATTCGAGTGGCCCTCGGCGGTGAGATGCATGGGGCATACGAAGACGGAGTCCGACAGGTAGTCTACGTAGCTGCGCCTCAGAGACGCCTTGTCCTTAGCCTCGGCTGTGTATTTCACTAGCATCTCTGAGAAGTCCATCTGAAGCCAGGAGAAGATTCCCTCGTGCAAGGAATGCTTGAAGTGGTCGTCTTCCAGGTTGTCCAAGTCGTCCGGAAGCAGTTCTTCTCTCATAGGATAAATCAGTGCCATAACGCCTTCGTCCTCAGTGACACCCATGACGAGGTCGACAGTATTGAAGAACCCTTTCCTGACCGCGCCCGATGGGACCTTGGGGAGGAACTCGTTGTGGAAGGTGGGCAAAAAGTGAAATACCTTGGGTGCCAACGCCTCGGTCGTAGCAACCACCAGTTCTTCTGCACTCTTGGTCCTCAGGCACTCGATGACTTGCTCTGGGTTCGACGCTAGGCTTCGGTCCCCGCCAGCACAGCCCACGACCGTGGCGACGGCGTCACCCTTGGTTATGCTCTTGTGCGTGGCTTCTAAGAAGTCCAGGCTGAGCAAGTTGCCGCTCATCATGTACGCCCTCCTGAAGAGACCACGACTCATGGGTGAGAGGACGTGCGCGTGAACGCTCATTCCGCCCGCACTCTCCCCGAGGATGGTGACTCTGGACGGGTCGCCGCCAAACTCGCGGATGTTCTCCTGGATCCACTTCAGCGCCATGTTCTGGTCCATCAAGCCCATGTTGCCGGGCGCCTCTGGAGACTCGGCGTTCAGGAACCCCAGGATGCCGAGCCTGTAGTTTACGGAGACCACCACAAGGCCTGTCTTCGCGGCCATGGTAGCGCCCGTGTAATTGTCGTAGCTGGCGCTGCCCTGTGTGAAGCCGCCTCCGTGGATCCACACGATCACGGGAGCAAAGTCTTTGGTGCGACGCACGGGGCTCCAGACGTTTAGGTGCAGGCAGTCTTCCGTGTACTCGATGTCACCAACCATAAAGTTGCTGAAGACGACCTGCAGTGACACCGTAGACAGTGCGTAATTATCCTTGTTCCCGCAGTATTGCAATAGTGGTGCAGTAATGCGGCACTTTTGGGGGTGTATTTATTTTAAAGCTTGGAATACCTGGCTTATTGAATCCTTTGCACCTCACACAAAACTTTTCCCCAGTATTTGCTTCCGACTCTTCCCGCGTACTGTAGAGCTCTTTTACGTGTTTATGCAGTTCTTTTTAATTTATCTAAGCCTTTTGACCGAAGCAGGCTAACCGATTAATGAAATCCTCCCTTAAACTGCCAAGTGATGAGTGTCACGTGATCAAGAAAAAGTGACATTTTTTTTACGTATGCTTGACTTTTCCCACTTCTTTACTAAAGCGGTTCTATTCAAAGATACCTGGAAAAAAGATTCGTGTACATCATAGGCTCCCGTTCGAGATCTTCATACTCGTGATCGCTAAATATACAGTGTTACCTAGAAAAAGTACTAGATATGGTGAGCGTCTTCGCAATTATGTCACACTTGATTTGAACAAAATATCTAAAGAAATATTTTTCCTTTGCACTATAAATAAAATGAAATCGTGGGCTTATAAGATGCACTGTTAATTTCTGCATTCTTTTTGACGACATGGATTGTTTTGCTTTTATGAGGTAGAATTTTTGGACATTTTTGTTGCAGTTTTTGTCATACTGTATATGTCGGATGTGCTGCCTGCTGCAGACAGCTGCCACTCAAACCTTTTTAGGCTGCAATAAGCCCGCATCTTTGTTTTTGTAGAACCAATATACAAGCAAACAAGCAAACAAACAAGCAAACAAGGAAGCAAGCAAGCAAACAATCAAACAAGCAAGCAAACAAGCAAGCAAACAAAGAAAGAAAGAAAGAAAGAAAGAAACAAACAAACAAACAAGCAAGCAAGCAAGCAAGCAAGCAAGCAAGCAAACAAACAAACAAACAAACAAACAAGCAAGCACGCAAGCAAGCAAGCAAGCTAGCAAGCAAGCAAGCAAGCAAGCAAGCAAGCAAGCAAGCAAGCAAACAAACAAACAAACAAACAAGCAAGCAAGCAAGCAAGCAAGCAAACAAACGAGCAAACGAGCAAACGAGCAAACGAGCAAACGAGCAAGCAAGCAAGCGAGCAAGCGAGCAAGCGAGCAAACGAGCAAGCAACCAAGCAAGCGAGCAAGCAAGCAAGCAAGCAAAAAAGCAAGAAAAAAGCAAGCAAGCAAACAAGCAAGCAAACTAGCAAGCAAACTAGCAAACAAACTAGCAAACAAACCTGCGGGCAGGCGGTCCTCCTCCTCGTGGCGTCAAGGGTGCCTTCCCAGGGCCGCGCCGCCAGTGGGGGCAGGAAACGTAGCTTGCCCTCTGGTGGCTGAGCGTACGGGATGCCCCGGTACTCCTCCACGGTGCTTCCCAGCACCTCCAGCCGGTTGCCCCCAACGCGGCCCAGTCTGGTCGCCTTCTCCACGTCGTACGCGCATGCGCACGAAGCCGAGACCACAAAGAACAGCAGAGCGGCCACCAGTGACGTGCCCATGGCGAACGCCGATTGGTCAGAAGTCCTGCCGAAAGGAGGGAACCTATAGCTAGAGAAGCACAGGTTTCTGTACGCAAAACAGCGCGAAAGGTGGAACATAAAGAAGAAACGGTTGTGTTGTCTGCTTCTTTGTGTTCCATCCTCTGCGCCGCTTTGGCGACCAAGAAACCCAGTTCACTATACAGTTGTGTAGCAGGTTTAGTTGACAGTTGGTTTCCTCCATGACCAACTTAAATAGAGATCAGGGCACACTCTACTGACTATAAACAGTGCCGAAAATAGCAGTGCAATAATGGCGCACCTTGTTCTTCCTGAAAACTTCCAACAGGCTTAGCATGCATACATATTTATTCCATAGATGATCCCATAGATTCACATCACACACGTTATAAACCATAGAAGACTAGTTTGAGTAAAAAATAATAGAAGATAAATCAGCTTTTGTTTCCCATAATTTGTTCATGAGCGTGGAATCATCCATTATTCTAACTGGCTAATGTTCTGTACATATTTTTCGAGAGAAATTTGCGATATTGGGAAGTGCATCGTTATTTCGTTTGATAACTTCTTTATATCGCTTGATTAACATTGTTCTCTGAATTTCAGGAACACGTATTATATAGATTTCTCTAAAAAATTAAGCCTGTGTGTGGCTGTAATCAGTATGATTCATAATAATTTGGAGGGCATTTTTTTGCGAACTATGAAGTTTGACAAGATTTGTGTCGCTGGTTATATCCCCACAACAGATATCAGCACTATTTACTTACGTGAAAGAAAGAAGGAATTATATATGAAAAGCATTACACGTTTCCGCCAACGAGGTCTCAGTTTAAATACGACGCCAGTACCACGTGAGATTTTAGAGATGGCATTATCGATATGAGCATTCTATGTCATTCATTATATATGTGGGTAAGGGCAGCACTTTTTGAGCTTACTTGGTGGGGTGTAGCCCTTATGCAAAAGCCACATTCTTTAGTTAAGTTTTCCAGCTGTATCGTATGGAAACTGCACAATTGTGCCATACAGACTGTCGCTACATGCGGCACATGTGACTATATGTGGCACCGTTGCTCAGACACGGGTCCTCAACACTCTGGCAAAGGAAATCATCTTAGGTCCAATCCATTATATTCACGAATTCCACTATCTTCAAAACTTTAACAACCATCTCCGGGGACGCAGCATGCCACGCATTAAAAAACTAAGAGCAAACGAGCATAATTGGCTCTCTTTTTTTGGGCTTCCTATTGGCGTAGTTCGTGGTCGACCATTGCCATCATTCCGTTACCATGGTCGACCCTCGCCATTGCCAGTCACTCAGTGTAGAGGTGTCTGAATTCTAATTAATTTCCCGCTGATGGGCACATCCGGCTGCCGCATGCTTGTCACGCCGAAAGCGATGACTGCGATCTGCCTGCGTCTTAGGCGAAGGCCTCACGCGGTCAGTGAGGTGGCCACGGAAATTGTCGGAAACCAGCAGGATCTTCCTTCCGAGGGGCTCTCCCCCCCCCCATTTCTCTGCATGCTAGACCACACACTTTCCTGCAGTCTAGAAATTGAACGGACATATATCTACTTTTCTGAGCTCTCACAATAATTTACTTCGGAAATACTTCCTTCTTAAGTGTATTTCGCTCGAAGATAACTTACGGGGGACTTCCCATCCACCCGCCGTCAGGTATAACAATGTGTCATCTACGTTCGAAACCAGTTGTGTAGCGCAGTTTCTTTTAGCTGATATGTGAATTTTTTCAAATCGGCTCCAAACTGGAGGAAAGTGGCTCATACACAAGTGCAGGCCTCATTCGCATATGTACGCTTTGATGTTAAAACAACACACCAAGTTTGGACGCACTCAGCAGTCACATTACTTCAGTTTTCTCTGCTGGTAATGTTCGAGCTAATGAACCTGTTCCTGATGTCTCGCCCTAAAATATGTCCGGAAACGAAATTGCCCCGCCGCGGTGGCTTAGTGGTTACGGCGCTCGGCTGCTGACCCGAAAGACGCGGGTTCGATCTCGGCCTCGGCAGCCGAATTTTAATGAAGGCGAAATTCTAGAGGCCCGTGTACTGTGCGATGTCAGTGCACGTTAAAGAACCCCAGGTGGTCGAAATTTCCGGAGCCCTTCACTACGGCGTCCCTCATAGCCTGAGTTTCTTTGGGACGTTATACCCCAGTAAACCAAACCAAACCGGAATCGAAATTATTCTTGATGCATATGTAAGGCTATTGCATCTCTGCCGCTATCGAAATTTGCCGGCTGTGATCAACTGCAAAGTACTGAAACGCTCCATCTCATAACCTCGAGAAACTAGGGTTGTCTTTTATGATTAGAAAACGGCTGAAATTTAATGCAGATGACCACACAAGTACTAATAACTATCACCCGATTTCTCTCACTAACATTCCGTCAATCCTGCTTGAGCACATTACTTCCTTCAGTCTGATGACCCATCTTGATTTTGGTAATTCTTGGAACGCCAATCAGCACGGCTCGCAGACCAAACTCGCAGAATACGCGAAAAATATTTTACGGTATTTAGATGTTCTTCCTCAGATAGACGGCATCTTTCTGGATTTTTAAAAATCATTTAATCGTGTTTCCCATATTCTTAATGTAAAACTCTAATTTCTTGGAATTCTACAAAACGTGTTCTCCTGGAGAACATTCCCTGAATGGACGCAATTACCTATAGATGTTAGTAACTGCCGCAGAACTGTTATTATAGTGTAACAGTCGATGTCCCTCAAGGCGCAGGCTCATATCGGCCCCGTTATTTGTCATCTGCAATAATAGCCCACCCGCTGATATCAAATCTACGATTATTTGCAGATCAATGCATAATTTACAGTCCCTTCCTCCGCTCTATCGGCATGACTGCACTCCAACAGTACACAAACTCCTTAACATCCTGGCACGATGAATGGAACATGCTGCTTTTCTGACCAAGTGCTCCGCCACGTTATTCGCTCGTAAATACACAGTAATCGGCAGCACTTACCACATTAAATCTGTTGCCATTGGCACAACATGTTATATATACTTAGGAGTGCACATTAAATAATCGCTATCATGGGTTACACATTTTCAAACCATCCGCCGCGGTGGCTCAATGGTTATGGTGCTCGGCTGCTGACGTAAGATTTCCATAAACGTTATACAATACACCATCAGCCTGGTTTCTTCCGGCACATTCAATCTACATACCATATCAAATAAAATACGCATCTCAGATCTGTCTCACATCTTTCGCAGGTACCTATAGTTACCTGAAAGACCTGTGCGCTGCTTAATTTCTTTCCGCAAAGAAAAAAAAGTAGACCTTAAAAAAAAAGGTGTCGAGAAGCAAGTTTTTTCTAGTTTTTTCAGGCGACAGGTTTCTTGGCACTCCCGAGTGTTGGGCCAGCAAAGTCTTGAAAAAAAAAAATGAGCAGGATAAAATTGGTGTACTTACTATTTCCCCGTAAGCCAGTAGATCGAAGTTTGCAGTCTGGTGTCTCAAATGCGTTTAGTTTGCTAAGAACCGCATAAAAATATACTGATCTTAGGCCCCAAAAAGCACTGGCATGCTTTGATCGCTCTTTTTTCACCTTTTTCTTAACCCCTCACGTTCCAGAGCTCGTCCGCTGAGTAAATGCGGAGGGTTTGGGAGGTTTCCCTTTGGTGAGGGTAGCTGATTGTGCAAGTTCTGCTCGTGACTCGCCGATAAAACATATGCCGCACAGCAACATACAGCGTGGGACGCCTGCGTCGTCTGATTATGCAGAAGTTGATACGAACACAACGCCGTGTAGCCGCTGTCTCCGGGCATCTGTAGCTGCAGCCGAGCAGCATGTTGCATCATCAGTTCTGCGCCGTCGTGTGACGTCAAGTAGCTTATGTATTTGGATAGGACTTTTTACTTTCAGAGACTTTAGGTTCGACAACCTAGTTATTTAGTTGTTTTTGACAAAAGAGCCGTTGCAGCTTCCATATGTTTATTTGCTTGTCGTTCAATAAACAAGGTTGTGCATACCTGCCGGTAGGGCAGGAATTCGGTTGTACAGAAATAACTGGGCGACAGATTTTGTGAAACAAGAGGAAATATCTCGGGGGCAAAAACTCGCGCCTTTATCCGCCGCAAACGAAAATGCTAGTACTCCCGTAAGTCTGGCAGCCATTTCGTTTTCGTTTATTGTGGGTGGTATAGCGCGGAGCAGACGGAAGAACAAAAGAAAGAAAAAAAATAGAGACAGCACATAGGTGCGCTCTTCTGTGGTGTCTCTTTCTTCTGTCCTTTCGTCTGCTTCGCGCTGTACCCCCCATAATGAACTATTACGAATTCGCCCAGCTATCCATCCTATTTCGTTTTCACCATGATTTTTTATCTTCGCCACCATTTTGCTGATTAAGTTCGGTTATTATTTCAGTTTGGTTCGGTTTATGGGGTTTAACGTCCTAAAGCGACTCAGGCTAGAGAGACGCCATAGTGGAGGGCTCCGGAAATTTCGGCCATCTGGGGTTCTTTAACGTGCACTGACATCGCACAGTACACGGGCCTCTAGAATTTCGCCTCCAAAGAAATTCAACCGCCGCGGCCAGAATCGAACCCGCGTCTTTCGGGTCAGCAGCCGAGCACCATAACCACTGAGCCACCGCGGCGGCAGGATACTATTTTGATCATAAGTTACCGCAGCGGTGGCTTAGTGGTCTGAGAATCCACCTCCCATGCGGGAAGTGCGGTGTTCGATCCCCAGTGCCTTCGGCTTCTTTACGGTGAAATGCTTAGGAAATGGGTTTCTGATCACACCTTGAGTAGAAAAACAACCTTGTTCCATGGCGCTCTTTGGCTACAGTTGCCCTTGAGCCATAAAAAAATCATCATCATCATCACTGATCATAAGTTCGGTTCAGGTATACAGCGACAGGTGTTAATTGCCCGTTGCCTGAGTCTAGCGCTGTAGTTACCACTGAAGGGGTGTATGGCGAGGGCGGATGAATGCGCAACCGGAAGGTGGCGCATTCGGAGGAGGAGGGGAGAGTATGGAGAGAGTGGAGGACTGTGGCACGCTCTATCCACGGCGGCGGCTGCTGCAAAACACGTGACCCGAAGAGAAGCTCAACTGCGGTGGCGCCGCACTTCTAGACCGGAGGACTGGGACGAGGGCTAGTCGAAAAATGATTGTGTGGTGAAAACTAAAAGTGCTTTATAACTATACATTATCATCAGCCTGACTACACCCACTGCAGGGCAAAAGGCCTCTCCCATGTCTCTCCAATTAACCCTGTCCTTTGTCAGTTGCCGTCACTGTATCCCCGCAAACTTCTTAATCTCATCCGCCCACCTAATTTTCTGCCGTCCCCTGCTACGTTTGCTTTCTCTTGGAATCCACTCCGTTACCCTTAAGGACCAGCGGTTATCTTGCCTTCGCATGACATGCCCCGCCCAAGCCCATTTCTTCCTCTTGATTTCAACTAAGCAGGCTTGGAGTGCGGCCTGATTTCGGTGACCAGAACCGACAACGCACTTCCTCACCAGAACAGGATTTAGCCGCCCCGGTGTAGTACTTGGCCACAACCTTATATGAACAATCCAATTAAAAAAAACTATACATATATGCGAGTAACTCTGAAATGCTTTCTCTCATTATGTCAAGAAATGAAAATGCCTCAACAGCTATCGCTGTATCTCGCATTGCACAGTGGTAATCATCCTGTTTTTTTTTTGCCTATTTAGTTTGTGTGTTTAAAGGGACAGAATGCGTAAATTAAGATTGGCGAATAGAGACTGGTGACCTCGTTATTTTTGACAAAGATGCCAGTGTCAGTAAAAACAGGTTTTGCGAGTCAGAGAAAACCAGAAAACGAAATGCACGTTTTCACGAGTTAACTGGGAACAAGCGTATGCTTTAATTTTCAGCCGCCGCGGTGGCTCAATGGCTATGGTGCTCGGCTGCTGGACCGAAAGACGCGGGTTCGATCCCGGCCGCGGCGGCTGAATTCCTTTGGAGGTGAAATTCGAGGTCCGTGTACTGTGCGATGTCAGTGCACGTTAAAGAACCCCAGGTGGTCGAAATTTCCGGAGCCCTCCACTACGGCGTCTCTCATAGCCTTAGTCGCTTTGGGACGTTAAACCCCATAAACCAACCAAACCAACCAAGCTTTAATTTTAAATGAGGGTCTCTGACGCTATAGGCCACCATGCCCTTCATCCGGTGATCGCAGAGTCTTTTTTTCAGTACTGACGTCACTAGGTAGAGATGATTAAACAGTTTCCTTAATAAACCCATTATTATCAGCAAGAACTGCTTCTTTTGATGCCGATTATGCATCAACACGCATAAAAAACAAAAGACAAAAAAAAAACAAAAATCGCATTGCGTTGTACGCACTGTGCCTTTAATGTGGGGTGTCATGTCGAGAATGTCGGGCTCGTGCACTGAGCGGTTGTGCCTGAGAAGTTTCAACCCTTGATAAGTGATATATAGTAAAACACGTTTGTGCGTCGTTTAGAATTTCTACGACAAGAAAACCTAGGTGCTTATCGCTGCCTCTCATATGCGAGCTCGAACACAAAGCGAAGGCTATTTTTGTGTAGCAGTTATCACCCCACCCGTACAGTAGTGCCCGAAGTCCTTATCTGTCGTGTTTGCCGGCTGACGGCTGATTAGTATGCCATGAAAGCAACGTTATCTTTTGCGACGTCTCTGGTTCGTCCTGGATAACACATGAAGAGATCCGTAAATAACGCACGTTCAATGTGCATGGGGTACTCAACCGGAGTCGGGGCTATTGTCAGTAGCTGAGAAACATCCTTGTGCAAGTAGAACTGTTGCTTAGGGCAACAGCCTTTAGCTCTGCGCGAAAAAAAAAAACACGAACAAAATTAATGAACAGCATTTGATTAGTACCTCTGGTTACAAGAGCATTATGTCGGGATAGTTGGTACTGCATACTGTGAGCATTCACCATCCACCAACAAGCGCAGCGAATGCATCTGCCATCTGGCGTAAAAAAATCGTCGTAAAGCCCTTAATCCACGAAGTCAGCCAACGCCTCAAGAAAGTCGCACAACGCGCAGCCGTAGAGTAGTCTTCTTGGTTTCTAACATACCTTTCGCGCTCTGTTCTAAAGTCAACAGCCCTCCAGCCCCTCGTGGGGGCGGGCAGCCGCACTCCGATCCTTAGGTCCCCTGTGATACTGGCGTAATCTATTCTGTGCCGTTATCATGCGGGAAAAGGTAAATCGGGCTGACGAATAGGTGCATCAACATCAGGCTTAAAGGACATGAAAACAATGTCAGCAACGTATAGCCATCTCCGGGCGCCTGGCCATGAATTGCAACAAATGCAAAGTTAAGAATTCCACCCATGAAAGGTACTGCACTCCCGACTTTAATCGCTGCGCCATCATATGCCGAAGGCGAGATACGCTCGCATGGGAAATTACTGAAGCACTCGAGATTCATTATGCCACTGACCAGTGCTTAAAAACATCTTCCCTGTGTCTGTATCGGAAGGAGTTGGAATCCCTAGGCGGCACAGCAAACGCCTAATCTCTTTTCCACATGAAAATTCACTGTTAATTGTTTCGCTGCCTTCCTGTTTCTCTGATTGCCTGTTTTTCATCATTTTTAATCTTATTCTATTTTGTTCCTGTATGTGTTTTAGCATTTTTACCTCTTTTTCTTACCTGTTTTAAACTTTTTTACTTTCCACGGCTCTTTACACCGCCGTCGGTCCATACTGTTTTTATCTTCAGTTTAGCGCCCTCTTCGTATCACTTTTATTTTGTGCCGTTACTACATTGAACAATGCACTAGAACTTTTTCCAACAAATACAAGCACACTTCTCTCAAGTTGACTAAAAATGGAGCTGCGCAGGGATAACAGTAATTTGAAGCTACTGCAAATGAAAAGATTATTACTTGCTTTTGTGAATCCGTTGATTTTTTAATGTCGATGTTAATTATATTGAACAAAGAGAATTCGTTACAATCTATGAGCAGGTACAATGGCTGTTTAAATTTTACTGAAGGTAGATTTAGAGGGAAAAATGAGGAAACCAGCTGGTATTGTCAGTTTGTGTGAACGGGTACTCTAACAAGTGCAAATACCGAGTGTCATAATAAAATCAAGGAGACACTACAGAACGTTACACACGGACTTCAGCAACGGTGTCCTGTGCCTGACATTTTGCGTGGCATGAAGAACAGTTTATGTAGCCTGCAGTAAAAGGCAGCACGCAATTTTCACTTGGACTAAGTGGACCACACATCACACATATTGGCTAGCGAAATTCACACACACAGGAAAAGAGAAGACGACAAAACACACGTTAGCGTGTGTTCTGTCGCCTTCTCTTGTCCTGTGTGTGTGTGAATTTCGCTAGTCATTATGTGTTATACCGTCTACCAACTAGCCCAACTTAAAGCATTAGCTAATTGGACCACCTGCTTTGTCGCAGTAACTCTGATGCGCTGAAGCTTCCAGCTCTGCTTTAGCGCACGTTGTGCGCAGGCTTTTATGGAAGCTTTCGCTGACTGATTCCAGTGCGCCTGACACGGGAGACTGCGGATGCACAAATGAGCCTATTCGTTCGAATTGCTTATCTTGACAGCTTGACCACCGACGCGACGGTCCGTTGAAACTTTGTGGGATTACCATTAATCCATGAACAAATCGGGACCGCTGTAATCCTGAACGAAAGACGCCTGTTGCATCAGCGTCGGTGGACTCACCGAATATAGCCATGCCCCTGATTCATTTTACGTTGTCGCTGAAACATTGCTTTATTGCCGGCTCCGTTGAGCTCTAAATGATGAGCACATTAAGCGTGTTCTAAGATAACGGCACAGGGCTTTGCCCTGCAGTGGACATAATCTGGCTGAAGGTGATGATTTTAAATGGCGACGACGACATTAACGGAGAGAATGACTCGTCGGTCTCGTTTTCACTTTTAAGTATAAAATGCGTCGACGAAGTGTTTTTCATTTTGCTAAAGAGGATTTTATATTTCGCCCATGATTTCTTTCATTACTATACTGATGTCTGCAGCTGGAACCTTTATGAAAAATCATTCTTCTATAATTATCTCCAGTGAAGGCGAAAAGTAATGCATACTGCTGGCTTGAGAGACACAGTTCTTAAATGGAAAGCCTTCCAGTTCAGACGCTTGAAGAGAATATTTTATGAGAAAGAAGTCATTTAGCGACACAGCCCAGAACTACAGCTCACGAGAACGAATCATTCCATGTTGGGCCGCATAATTGCTCTTTCAAACAAAGTACCCCGTTCCGAGCAGGTGACTCTTGTCTGGAGTGCTTTGATTAGTGCATTTGGCACCGCAGAAGCCGACAGCTTACACTGAGAGCAGAGTTGCGGGGTACGATGCTTATGTATGAAAGGCTCGCATATGTCTGGACCGCCCTTGCTCGCAACCATTCGTCCTTGTAAACTGCCATCTGCTGTTATATGGGATTGTCTTTGCACTGCCGCGCTGCAGTCGTTAACCGGAGACAATTATGATCGTACCTGGTGCACGGAATGTGTCGCAAACGGCCACAGATGCCGCACTGTACATGTACCATCCGTTGCAAAGGTTGTTAGACCGTGGCAGCCAAAGCACAGTTGGCCGTACAGTTGCACTGCGCTAGTTTTGCTCGTAAACAGGTCGAAGGGAAATGCATTTGCCAACGGGAGCAAATTAACAGAAACTGTTGCCCCAAAGCACCGCTGCGACCGAACTGGAGCTTGGATCACTTTGATTCAAGAAATTCTACTGCAGGTAGTAGAGACTCCATTGCAAGCCAATCGCTGAAGGTCAACCAGGCTTCAGAAAAAGAGGGGCGAAGTCGCTGTGTGCGGGTGCGGGCTTAAGAGCGAACACACCAAAGTAACGCTGACACGACGGAAGAAATTACAGGATGCTCGCAGAAAACTTACAACCCCGGTGTAATAAAGAATATTCACGGTGAATATGAGAAAGGATTAAGTGCGCGCATGCGTGTTCATAAAGAGACAGAAATAAAAATGAACCAAGAAAGTTAATAGCAACCATCCATCTAATTCCATCTGCCCCTCCAAAGAAATGTACACGCGACAAATACTGATATTGATGCCATTAGCGGGGATATTTTCAGAGCAATTTTTATGCTTCCAGGACTGAGTGAGAATCGTTTTTTAACGCAATCGTTACTTCAAGTAAAACTCTAGTTAAGGCGAGTTGGTTCATGTTGACAGAAAAACTGGTAATGGGGCAAGAAACGGGGACACAGAAGGCACACAAAAGACAGGGCTGACGTCAGTCCTGTCTTTTGTGTGCCTTCTGTGTCCCCGTTTCTTGCGTCATTACCAGTTTTTCTTTCAATCGTTACTTCGCCGGACGGCGAATAAGAGCAAAGTGCGATGCACGTTGCTGAAAATTTTGATAAGTGTATGTACAGCTCTGTATACGCGTGTCCGAAAATGAACGTATGAATGAAAGGGAATGCATACCCTCGGCGTCTAAGCTGTGGCGGAACACACCTCAGCAAGAGCAAGTTGTGGACTGCGCTCGAGAGGCACGCTATCCTGGAAACTGAACGACAGTTTGCCGCAGCTGTTCGGCTCAACAGGCAACGCTGCCAGCGGACGTGGAGCCACAAAAACTCATAATCGATCTGCAGAATGAGGTCGTTACCTGAACACCATTAGCGCTGTCAAATTTCGCCTTTTATTGGCTGAGCACTGGTCGAGCGCTCCGCACATGTTTGACACTTGTGCTGTGTAGTCTGAGCGAAGCCAAACTTCATACTTTTTGTGCATTAGCCCTTCTTATAGACGTCTAACACGCTGTCCCCGCGGCAGGGATTGAACCGGGAACCTCCGGCTCAGTTCTCGAACGCGATAAGGACTGAGCCTACGCGACGAGTAATAGCTACGAATGCAATCGCACTCTTGTGCCGAAGAGTGAGATGAGGATTATTAAGGCGGAAGCCTTTAATGCCTCATCGTTTTAAGCAGGAGTTGTCGACAGAAAAGTCACGATTTTCAATTGGTCGTGATGTCACAGTGCGCGAAATTCAAACGGGCCAATTGTACTTTGGCTAGTAACCATGCAGCTCCAAGTAAGTAGGACTGAAGTTATTTAATTGCTTAATTAACCAAGTAGCCTAATTAACCTTTCTAATCAGACCAGATAAATAAATAAAACCAAGTAGGAAATTGGCCGAGTTGGGGAATCGAACCAGGGTCTCCGGAGTGCGAGACGAGCATGCTACCACTCCGCCATGCCAGCTGGATTGTTTGGAATGAACAAACGGGCGTCTAGTAAATACGGCGTCTTCATTCACTCCCATCTTCCTCCCTTCCCGTTAGGGCGAGGTTCACGTGTCCACCGAGATATGTGAGACAGATACATTTCCTTTTCTCAAAAACCAATTTACGGACGAACAAGGCCTAAAGCCGAACGGGCGCGATGGCGTTCTGTGGACACTCTGGCAGCGTTGCAAGACGCCGTCGCGTTCCACTCAGAGGCGAAGCTTAACGTCTTAACCACACATCAGTGACACAAGCAGCAACACCGCGCTTGAGGCTTTCGCCTCACCGCACTTTAGGTCAACAAAGCGCCCCCCTGAATTTTTTACTGAGAAAGGCGTATACGGGCGAGGCTGAGCGTTTATTGTCCGTCCTGATACTCTGCACAGGCGAAGGGAAAGAGGAGAAGAAAGAGGGTTGCGATGGATGACGACGTGGACAGAACCTCTCATTTCTACATCTGCCACAAAAATTATCTCCGATTCCAAATCTGCAATTATAAATTATGCGAAGGGCTACATATCCAGCACCGCTGCTCGTTTACTACGTTTCTGGCAGCCCCGGCGCCTCATCACCCTCATCTGGACGCCAGCACATGCTGGCCTCCCTGGCAACGAGGAGGCTCATTCCCTAGCCCGAGGTCTCACATTCCGGGCAGGAGTCGAGCCCCCTCTACGAGCCTCGGAGCGCCTGCTCTCCTTCCGTGATATTCTCTCGTACTACCGAGACAAACGAAGGGAATACGCACCCCCAGCTCCATCCCTCACCATACCGCAGGCTGCACATTGGCGACAACTACAAACCCGAACTGCTTCATACGCAATACTGCTGCATGCCCGATACCCAGACCAATTCCCGTCATCATGCAAACTTTGTGGCAACCAGGAGACTTCCTACACACCCTCCTCACATGCCCCACCTTCCCTCATCCCCCATCACCAACCGCGGCGGAGTCTTACTGGGAGTCTCTCCTGACCAGCTCGTCCGCTCAAAACCAGCGCCGGATCATCTCCAGCGCTCACAGAAGGATTGCGCTCCAGGGGCTATCCTTCGCGTTGTAAGGGTGCCTCCTCCTCACATTGAGGAGGCATCCAAGTGCCATGTAGGGGGCTTCGCCCCCACGATTTACATCATTGGCATAAAAGTTTCCACCACCACCAGAAGAGAGATGTTATTATATATATGGAATCATGTCACGAATGCGCGCCTGATTGCAACCGGGTATCGAAAGCCGCGTTTCGCACGAAAAGAAGGGGCGCCGCTTTGCCTGCAGCTTTCCAGGTTGCCGGCCAAGCGTGAAGTACTAGGTCGTCCGGCAGTGAGCTGCTGTCGAAATACGCCATAGAAGCCGCAGTATCAGTATCTCGAGCGCATATGCACGGCATACCGCCCTCGATCTACTCACCTTCACTAAGCCGTCAATGGATGAAACTGTCCACGCGAGGAGAGTCAGACGGAGACTACTCGGCAAGAATGACGGCTCCCAGTATAGCTGGCTATATCGGCAGACAAGAAGCCTCCCCAAGGATCCCGAGATAGCGAAACAGTTTCGACACGAGCGATACACAAGCGCCCCTGTGTATCAGCGTGGATGGAGGCGATAAAGAGGACGACTCTCAGCTGCAGGCAGGAGGAATAGTCTCAGCCGGCCGTGCTTTTGGGCCCAGTGGGAGCCCGGCCTCCTGAAACACGATACGTTCTGAAGTGGATAATCCCACTTCATGCAGTGCGATGTCAGATAAGGTTTTCTCTGCTGTGGGTTATTATCGTCATTAGCCTGACTACGCCCACAGCAGGACAAAAGCCTGTCCCATGTCTCCTGTCTTTTGTCAACTGCGGCCACCCAATCTCCGCAAACTTCTTAACCTCATCCGCTTAACCTCACTATCTGCCGCCCCCTACTAAGTTAGCAGTCTCCTGGAATCAACTCCGTTAACCTTCAAGACCGGTGGTCATCTCGCCTTCGCATTACGTGCATGCGCTGTACAAGCCCATTTCTTCCTCTTGACTTCACTAAATTTGAATAATATTTCGTGATAATTCCCTTCCAGTGATTCTCAAGTATTCAAGATCATGCTGTGCTCCATGGTCTGGGCCGTATGGTATATTTCTTCCTCAGCAGCAAATGGTGGGAATAGAAATGATCTCGTTTATACATGACGTCACCTTGCCGCTAGGCTGTTGACTGCACGGTATTCACACATTCAACGCAGTGAAACAAATTGCATAATTTCGTTCTCATCTGCGTAGATACCGATAACGGGCACATTGTTTTGAGACCACTTTGTATCTACTGCCGCCGATTCAAGGTTAGGATTTCAGGAGACAAGGAACGAAGCCAGCAGCCCAAAGCAATCCAGTATATCCGCTCTGCGCTTACATTGAGTGCTCTTTGTAGTGATGGCGTCTGCACCCCTCAGTGCAGCTCTCTTTTTCGGGATGACTTCCTACAGCAGCGAACAGGAGCGCGTTGCCGCCCGCTTTGTGCAGCGCCACCCATTCTCGCCGGCTCTTCGTGAAGCGTGGTGGCCACACGCTCCTGTGTTCCCTTTCTTACTGAGCGACTCTGTTCATCTGCATGTTGAAATTTTAGAGATTGTCGAATCCATATGGCACTGAATTTGGGGGAATTCTATAATTCCTGCGGTCTTCAATAATCACACCTTTTTTTTCAACTAAGTCCGGGTAACTACATATATAAGACAATGACGACTGCCGTGAAAGGTGCTACGGAGCTGCGCTACGTACGCCGGTTCTTCAATTTCGATAGTCAAAAGTAAAAGAACAGCTGTAAGCTTTGCCTATTTCTCTGTGTCGTTGGTCGAAGAAACGCCTTAGGCAACAATTGCATCAAGCTGGGAAATTCGCTCCGATCGTCACCGCCTTGCGGGCGTAATTGCAGTAATTCAGTCGGAAATTTGGAAGTAGATATTCCGGAACACGGGCGTACTGTAGCAAGGTGCGAGATGTAATACCACATGCGTGGTATTTCTGACACAAAAATTTTTTGTTGATTGATTTTGAATTAATTAGGAGAATGACGACGACAATTATCTTGTCACTTTATGTACGTCTGGTCGAATAATTTGACTGGAAAAACAATACAGGGGAATTCCATGGGTATAATGTCCACATATACGGAACTGACAATCTCTATCCAACATTCATAGATCCCTGTGAGTCCTCGCATTTCTCCTGGCGCAATGGTGCAGCGGTTAAGCGATAGGTGACTGCCCTGCGACCGAAGGTGCTGCCACCGGTGGCAATTGTGTGACCCAGGTTGCGCTTCCCGAGCTACCTCTCGCGACCAATCATTAATTTAACTCCCACCTGCCACAGTGGTCAATCCGGTAGGCAGATTGTGATGACGCCACAAGGTCACGTCACCTAGGTGGCCCACCTGCCAGCTATGTTGCTTTTTTAGAGCGCAGCTCTTTGGCGTCCGTTCCTGGGTTTCGCGTCGTCGTCGGCGTTGTCGTCGGCCTCGTAACCAGCTCCGCCCCCCTTTCATCCGCAGCTGGGGTTGACTCACTATCGGCGTCAGCGGCATCAGTCAGTCGCTGCTATCTCTTCCCTCCTCCCTTTATCGTGTTGTCCGCTTGCTGCGCGCGCTTCTGCCCCCATCGTTTGCCGCTGGGTGTACACGCCGCCCCCCTCCCCCCTCTTCCTGCGAGTCTCCGGTTGTCAAAGCGTCGGCTCGAACTTAATTCCTTTCTTCGCTCCTCCTCCAATGCAACCCCTGTGCGGTGGCAATCAGAGAGCCAGATCGGTGGCGGCGGATCTGTATATGTGCACCGCCCGAGCCGAAATTGCGAATACGCGTGAAAAATAAAAAAAAAATTCTGTGATAGCGCATACATGTGTTGCTCGATTTCTTTGCCTCAATCTATCGAAAAGGTGAAACAGCTTATTTGCTGCGCTCAAATTTCGCATTAGGAAGTAACGTAATCGTCGGTAATTTTTTACGGATTTTTTTTATTAATATTTTGTTCATGGTCAATAACGCCGGCTTTTATGCGACCGGGGCTCCTTGTCGCTATTGTTAAAACACGAGGCCTTCAAAGAGCGCTGACGGTTGACTTTGGCTCCCGCAGCGTTCCAGGGATCGCCTTCTTGGCTGACGCAGATTATCCTCAACTTGACGTGCGTATCTCTTCTACTTAGCAGGAGGTCATTAGAGTGTCTGTAAGCGCGACACACTGCGCTCAGAAGCACGGGTTATCTCGACGTCGAAACCACCCAGCTTATCACAGTGCAAACGATGCAAAAGCTGATTCGTTGATGAAACTTGTCTTGCACGCATACTGCGCGCTCAACGAATACAGGCAGAATGGGGACGACTGCGAAGCGGATGCACTGTGATAAGCTGGTTGGTTTCGATGTCGGGATAACCAGTGCTTCAGAGCGTAGTGTGTCTCGCTTCCAGGCACGATAATGTCCCACTGATAAGTATAGATATAGCCACGTCAAGGAGAGGATAATCGGTATGACCTGAGGAGACAATTCCCGGAATGCTGCTGGAGCCAAATTCAGCCCACTGCGTTCTCTGAACGCATGACATTTTTTTCACACGATGCTCGAACTTCACTGCCGACAGTAGGACACGTCTGTCGTGCGGAAATCGCATTCCTTGCCGTGTTACCCATAAGAAAACACGCCGCCCAGTTTCGTTAGGCCTGTCAACGCCTTCATTTATCCAACTACGGATGGATGGATGCGGTAGTTTGCAAGAACTTGTCAGAAGTTCAGTTAAAGCCGCATTTTGACTAAAAGTGTAAAAACATCGAATAAGAGAGTAGGGGCTAAGTCGCGCTTCTTCTCCTCAAAATCCGCTCTTTCTTTCAAATAATCAACTCGACTGGCAGTCTGTCGGGCTCATGAAAACGCCTGCTCTGCGCGGAACTGCAGCATGCTGCATCTGTCTGCCTCCGGCGGTTACTCGATCTGGACGATCCCTGAGCAGCATAAGGCGATGCTCAACAGCGTCACCTTCTGAGCAACATCTGGTCCGCTTGCGCTCGCTTTAGAGCTTTACGCAGCAGAGCGCAACCGATGCGGAATTTTTTAGCGATCAAACTGCAAGCTTAAGCGTCAGAAATCTGGAGTTAATGGGGAAAGAACAGACGAAGATATTCAAAGAAAAGAAAAAGGAAATGCTTCGAAATAAGCCTAGCCGAGCAGAAGAAACAGCAAAATGTCTCTAAAGGTGAGGATAATAATTCTCCTTAGAAATAAGCATGGCCAAGCAGAAGAACCAAATGTCTCTAAAGGAGAGGATAATGATTCTCCTTAGGTTACACACAATTGGAGCTTAAAGGGTGCCATAAGTGTTCCACTGCATGGTTACGAAACAAGCCTTATACCTAGGTAAGTTCTGTCAAAGAGGGTACATATATACTTAACATGACACAGTCAAGTGTGGTCATGTACTTATGCATTGCTTATCAGTCATTATCCCCTTTCCTCATCCGTGCCCAGCGCGTATGTTTTACAGAGCCTTCGACTGCGTATGACTATTTCATCTCAGCTGTGTACTGGCGACTTCAATGTGGTTGACGATTTGCGAAGATCGAGGGGTCGAAGAAGGGTTACATACAATAGGGCCCACTGTAGAAGAAAGGTATTTCAGCAACGTTTGCTTGGGGCTAGTTGGTTTATATTTTGAAGGTGGAATTCTTTTTATCGCAACACATAAAGAGGACAAGACAGCCATTAATAATAACTGTCTCATCCCCATTTTTGTGTTGCGCTAAAAAGTATTCCGCCTCGAAAACATGAACCAACTAGGCCCAAGCAAACGCTGCTGAAAGATCTGGGAGGAGCATGTACACTGTCACAACTATCGCCCACCAACCGGCTGCCTGGTGCAAGCCGTCGAGGCACAGGGGCCGCTTTACGCTCCCCTGTGGCCTAAAAGCGAGCGTTGTGCAACATTTATTTGTTGAGGTCGGTCAGCCCGTGCGAGGTGCACGTGTGTCGGTGCGTCAGTCCTCCAAAGGAACTCAAGGGGTTGCGGGTTTAGAAGAAATATTTACTCGAATGCAGGAAAACACAAAAAACAGGTAAAACGAACAGAGGAGTAGCCGAAAAACTATACAAAACACGAAACGCGACAAGCAAGAGAGAGACAATACAAAGAACACACAAATCCAACTACAGAGAACAAGAAGGCGTACAGGGCATGAAAAGAAGTAATATACAAAAAGTTAAAGCTCGAAAAGCAGAAAGTCCGACGGACAATTCACATACGGGGGCTGCGGCGATGACTCTGGTTCGGGTGGTTGTGGATGCGACGATGGCTCGACGGCGGCGGACCTTGTGCGATGGAACGCGTGCCTCGGCGCGGTAACTCGGCCCTCCACGCCCGCAAACACACCACCCAACCTCTTCAGCTGCCTATTTCCTCCCGACTGTCCCAACCGCCCTCTGCAACCTGGACGGACGGGCAGATAGCATACTTCTTCCCTTTCCCTCATCATCGGGGCGTTTTTTTCAACGCGGTGACGACGGGGCAGAGGGGACGCATGAACCCGCGAAGTTCCCTCGGAGCGCCGCGCGGGAGAGCAGGATGGAGCGCAAAAGGTTAATGTCTTCCGTGACAGGCGTCGCCGAGTCGGCTATGCCTGCCCTCTCCACTTTAAAAAAAAAAAAAAAACAGCGCACCCGTACCACCGCTGCAGAACTTTCCACTCCTCCTGGAATTCCAGTCGGCTTCGTTCGCCGATAGCCGAGCCCCGAGAGAATTCCTGACGAGACACATTCCACTGGTCTGTGACATAAACGTTGAAAGTGTGCGAGTGCTAATGTCGTTGGTCGAGCGTCTTCAGTAGGGGCGTATTTTGACGTGCAGATGTTAAATTTGTCATATAGTGTTCATGGCACATGAATCTTAGGCACGCTAGATTGGCTCTCATCTTCTGGTTCTTTGAATGCCTCTCCGCATACTCCGGCCACATTTGCGTGCCACCACCACCTCCACGTATTTCCAAGACCAGCAGCGCTACCTCTTGCACCACTGAGTCTAAACTCATAGGAAGCGCGCATTGCTTGGGACGGTGACCTAACATGCTATGTTTTTTCATGCTGTTTCATTCCCGTTATAATTTACCAGCGGCTCATGGCAGTAAACCTTGATATACGTCCGCGTTTGCCGGCTTCAAAGGGCGGTCATTTCTCCCCGGAAGTAATCAATCAGGAATGCGTGCGGCGCGGAAAGAATGCGCTTCATTATGGGGGAAGCCGACGAGCGAAACCGCAGATTATGAGGCTTTACAGGGACCGACGTCATGAAAAAAAGCATCCCCTTTCAAGGAGAGAGTTATGTCATTACAGTAATCATCCCGCGTATGGCGTGAATTTTCGGTGGAGCCGAGTACAAAGAAATGCCTTCGTGGGGCCATTGTGACTTGCGGCGCATCTGTCAGACGCAGATATATTTTGCAGCGCCGTATTTATAAGTTGAAAGCCCCCACAGGACAGACAAATTACAGGGACAAATTACAGGACAGACAAATTACAGAGACAAATTACAGTACAGACAAATTACTCTTAGCCCCAGCAGGTTCAGCTGGCAGGACACTTTTTTTACTAACAAATGAACAAGTTTAAATTTGTGTCCTTCCGCAACCAACATTACATTCCAGGTCAAGTTTTAATAAAGGAAAGCCGTCCATAAATATCATGCTACGAATAATAGAATTGTTGTTTTATTTTTTGCTCAGAACCATAAGTGAGTGGAATAAATTACGAAGTATAATGTCTGCGGTTCTAATTTCGACGATCTTACCCCTAAAGGCACTTTGTACAGAATTTTTGCTAGAAAGAACTCGTAGCATTTCCTGAGTATGGGCTCTACCTAACAGCGTTTTCTTTGTTCGAGGTGAATTTAGAATCCTTCACGAGGGAAATTAAATACTTTATACCACCTAGCAAACGCAATAAATAGTGCTTCACAAAACAGAAAGCAGTGTAACATGTCGTCCACCATTTTCAAGCAGGCACACTATTTTTTGTAATTTTCTAGGGTTATGTGCATTTACGAAAGTGATTCCATAGTTTCTCTGGTGCTCATTTGACAAATTCTGACATTTAGACAACCAAAATTTTTAAGCTGTAATGTGGGGACTCGCACAGGTACTGTGGACCGCCACAGTCCTTGTTCCAGCAGTGCTGCTCAGCAGGCCGGCGTTCGCAAGCGCGCACCCGGGCTTCGTCAGCTTCGTCTTCTGTCTTCTTCCTCTCCTTCGTCGGCGCTAGCCGCTGGGGCAGCAAACCCCAACTCTCTCGCTTACAATACCCCCGGGATAAAAAGGCGCCATCCTGGCGGCCTAAGGTCACGAGACGATAGCTGGGTCGTAGTACGGCTTCAGGCGGTCTAAGTGCACAATTTCACGGCCACGGTGGCGATGATCAGACGAAGGCGTGATGGGCTCCACGAGATAGTTAACTGGCGATGTCTGCTGCACAACGCGATAGGGGCCCTGGTATTTGATCAGCAGTTTTGTACACTGTCCTGGGCTGGAGGAGGGCACCCAAAGCCAAACCAAGGATTCAGGAAGATAGGGCGGCGGCAGACCGGGAGAAGCGGTGCGGGAGCTGTTCTGACGGTGCTGGTCGTGTGAAGTAAAAGAACGGGCGAGCTGACGGCATTCTTCGGCATGCGCAGCGGCCTGAGAAACGGTTGTAAATTCGGACGAATCGGGGCGGTAAGGAAGTACGGTGTCCATGATGGAGGAAGGCTCGCGTCCGTACAGAAGAAAATACGGGGAAAAACCAGTAGTGGGTTGCGTTGCAGAGTTGTAGGCGTATGTAACGAAAGGTAGAATGCGGTCCCAGTCCGAGTGATCGGCAGAAATGTACTTGGCCATCATGTCGCCGAGGGTCCGGTTAAAGCGCTCGGTCATGCTGTTCGTCTGCGAATGGTACGAAGACGTCGTGCGGTGAACGATATGACACTCCCGAACATGGAGAAAGAAAAAAACTAGGAGGGGGTACGACGTCACAATCTTGAAGCCTATAGTCATAAAAAATATAGTGGAAAGCATCATGGGAAATAGGCCCTCACGTGACAAGGCAGCGGTAGCTCTAAGCCGGATTTCGGTTTCGTTCTCTTGCTCTACGAGCAACTGCGCGACCATCTGCTTGTGTTCACTGACGGCTCCGTGGTGAGCGCAAACTGCTCGCTCGCCGCAGCGGCCACCATCCCCGAGCGACGCGCATAGTCTTGTGCTTCTGCCGTGATCTGTGCTATGCGGAGACGCGTGTGCCGACTGCGGCGCAGTGGAGACATTGCAGCACATGCTCCTTCGCTGTGCCGCTTCTGCAGTGCCGCGTCGCGAGATGCTCGCGGCCTACAGGGCGCTGGGTCACGAAGCGCTTCTGTGGCCGCGCGGCAGTGCGCGCAACAGTGAAAGAGCAATGGTGAGCCTCTGTGCGTTTATAGAGCAGGCGGGCTTGACTTCCCGCTTGCTCTTCGCCATGTAGTGAACGCGTGACACGATCGAACGCTCCGTGGGTGCTACCTCGGACGGTATACGCGGCTGGGCGCCCCACCCCGACCGCTAGTGCAGTGTGCCGCGCGCGCGATTAGTCCGAGAAAGGACGCTACGTGCGCGCGGCTATGTATAGTACATACAGTTTACTTCTTTTTGTAAGTGATTGTGCGCAGTGGCCGGGAGACCCCGCGCAGGAGCAGACGTAAAGCCGGCGGCACTCTCTCTAGACAGCGAGAGAGAGAAATACTTCACTGCTGCATTTCACGTCGGAACCGCGTATGTGCGCGAGCGTATTCGGCGCGACTTGTGCCTCGAGAATAGCGGAGAATGGCGGGCCCATGGGCGGGCCGCCGAAGTCCGCCTGCCCGTGAAATAGAATCTTGCGCAGCGCGCCGGAGCGCTCGTTAAACACGTCCGTCCGTCGTGAGCGCTCTGGAAGCCACTGCGCCCTTTTTTAGAGGCTCGTTTTCTTCGCCTACTCTCGAGTTCTCCGCTTATAGCATGCGCTGAAATAAACGCTCCGTATGTGTGTATAACGACGAAAGGAATTCCTCTCAATTGTCTTTATCAGGGTGTCGAACCGGAACCGAACCCGAACCCGAAACCGGAACCGAACCCGAATTTTCGCCCGGAACCGGAACCGAACCGAACCCATATTTTTTTCGCCATCTTGGAACTGAACCCGAACCGGAACGATTCAAAGGAACCGTTCCGAACCGGTTCGGGACCCGGTTCAGCCCCACTTTTTTGCATCCCGGCATACCTCATGTTTACGCACAAAATGAGATGATCTAGCGCATAGATTTACCCATCCGTAGATCTCTGCACTGGGAAGTGCGAAAATGGTACCCAGTATATGCGACAGCAAACTTACAGGAAGTCTGGTTCCTGGGAAGAAGCCTAATTGACGTTTCTGTAATGTACTACCGCCAATTCTAAAGATTTGTACGTCAGGTTTATGTGAAATCTTGAGTTACTACTCCCCTTTTACATATTTGCGTAAATATTTAATCAGATTGTTAGGACTGCTCGAACTCAATAAAGTACTACAGACACCAAATTTTTGCTTGCGTGATTTCTTCTTTCAAACAATGCGTTAGACATTGGGGTACATGGAGCACCCCGTGGTATTCACCAAACACATAATAAATAATTTATATTTGAATTTCTTCTTGACCGTGTTTCGGTTTCACCAACATAACGGTGGCTGTGACGTGTAGTGGAAATTAGGTCGCGTGAGGTGCAATAAAACGGCAATATAACTGCTGATACGTCGTTCGTTGTAATCATAGATCTTGGAGCCACCGGCTGATTAAAGTGCTGTAGTGAGTATACACAACGTATCAGCGTTTGTACTAGTTTTCCCGTGCCTCTCGTGACCTAATGTTGAACTCACGTCACAGCCATCATTCGGTTGATAAAACCGAAACAGCATGAGGGAAAAAATTATTTTCTAAATTATTTATTGGCAGTAGGGGAATACCACACGGTGAACCATGTATTCTAAAAACTATGGCGTCATTTGAAAGGAGAAAACACGCAACAAAACTAGGTGTCTATAATCATTTCAGCACCGATTGAGAATGCCTTCATTTTATTTGCGTCATTTCCCACAAATAGATGAAATATTAGCGCGAGGACCCAACAACGTTGTGATGGTGGTTTTTGAGGAAAGGAAATGGCGTAGTAACTGTCTCACTTCTTGATGGACACCTGACCCATGGGTGAGAGTGAAAGAAGAAATAGAAACAGGCGCAGTAGGGGAGGGCTCAGCAATAATTTCTACCAGCTGGGCATCCTAAACGTGCACTGACATCGCACAGCACACGTTACCTTTTGCGTTTCGCCTCCATCGAAACGTGGCCCCCGGGTCCGGGTTCGAACCCGGGTACACCGAATAAGTAATCGAGTGCCCTAACCACTGAGCCAGCGCCGTTGGTAGCGCAACATTTACTTTTGTAGGCGCTCATTGTCTCTGACAGCAGGTTCTAAATAAAACCCCTCACGATGGGTCTGTAGGGCAATACAGGAAAAAAAATGGCTCAATGGCTGTCGAGCTCGGCTGCTGATTCGAAAAATACAAAAACCAATGAGTTCTGTCGCACGTTGTAAATCCCCAGCTGGTGTCGTCAATCTGGAGCCCGCCATAACACCTTCTATCCTATAGCCCCAATGTCTACTCGACACGTTAAACCCGAGATATTGCTACTAGTGTTAACAAAAGAAGAATGTATAAATTGGTGCAGTTTCTTTTTTTTTAGAATCCGCATATTCTTGTTTGTTCGCGACGGAAATATGCAACGAAAGGTGGCCCTTGGCAACGGTGGAGATGTACTAATAAGAAAAAAAAATTAAATACCGATTGCATAAAAGGGCAATGCGGAAATACATGCGCTCGCTGGCATGCGATAGTGATTACGCCCAGAAAGATGCTGCGATGAAATGTAACTGCGATGAAGTGATTTCGTTATGCCGATTTGCTGAAATCATTCTGCTTCAAAGAAAAAAAATATCTGCCAGTCGCCAGCGCGCGGCTCAAAGCCTCATGCCAGCATAACTCCCTTTCTCCGCCCGCATATGGAAATTCCAGACGGTGCACACGTCAAGAAAGGGGAACCAGTCAGGAGGTTGAACTTGCGCAGCATATTCCTCCTGCATTAAAGTGCATTGTTATCTGAACAGTGACCTCGTTGAACGCGGCGGTTCTGCGTGTTCATCCATCATGCGGGTTTTCCACACGCTAAACAGTCCTATGAACACGAAGAGTTCGCACGGAATTCCAAAGTTTTTCATCGCAGCCATAAATGTTATAATCAAATGTGTGATGTCAATGGGTTTTTTAAGAGGCTGCTTATGTATGTCCCAAAAGAACACATCATCGCGACAAAAATATCATTTTATTGCTCAAATTGATTCTCGTTGCTCGCACAGGTAGAAATCCACTGACAACGGCACAAACGTCCATTTGGCGTGAAGGTACTCTCTGTTGCAAAAGTTTACAGCCCACCACACCATTGAAATAAACGGCGCGGTGGGCTGTAAACTTTTGCAACAGACGGTACGTCCTAGCATGTAAGGCCCATGTCTGAAGCGTGAAGAAGGTTTTTGTGGCTGATTGAATCTACAGTCGAGCCCACTTCTAACGAACCTGACGGTCACGCGAGTTCAGTTCGTTATATCTGATGTTCTTAGCAAGTGGATTCTTCTTACAACAGCCAAAAACACTAAGGCCGCTAAAAGTGGCGCTTATTTCTTATAAAACTGCGGCCTACTTGTGCAAAGCAGAGCCTGTCGCAGCTCTTTCCAGGCTATCTAGGGCGGTCATTTAATCCTCGTCGAGACCTTGCTGCCAACTATCAAATTCAGGGACGGGGTATCACTAATCATGGATGAAGTGTGCATGGAAACTGGTGGCAGGTCGGCCACATAATTGAGATTCCTGGCAGTAGGGAGAGCTCGCGCTTGGTGTTCAACGTCTCCGTCAGAGCAGGAGCTTCTGCGATTTTGTGGTCCGCAGGAACATAGTTATCCGAGGAAACATCTGGTCGGCTATGGATCCACGAAGCGCGTTGCCACAAATCTGCATGTTCCTGGTCACGCGTGTTTTCGAGCTGCTTCTACCGTACCTGGGCTGATGCAGCGACGAAGTAGCGCAGCGCTTGTGGCGCAGAATGCATCCGTTGCACTGTCCGCTGTATGACAAGGCCTGCACATAGTAGCGGCGCTAAAGATGGAGACGACTGGGCAGGCTATGCATGCCACGTGACCGGCATGGCTGGTAGGGATTTCAGAATTGTGAAATCGTTGCTGTTAGTTGATCCGCGACCATGGTCAGTAGCTTCGCTTTCGACGATGCCCCTTTCTCACGCGCACCGCGCTTCTTCCATTCGGGATGTTTTGCCGAGCCAGCGAACGCGTAGGCAATGATTGCCCTCGTAGGCCATCGACGCGGGTTTGGCCGGCGTTTACTTACTATTTCAATACAGAGTTATAGCATATCGTTACCGTGTTTACTTCACCGTTTACAGTGTTACCGGATGCCGGACTTTCCGGTTAGCGCTGCGCACGCCAGTGCCGCCTTTTAATTCCATTTCTGGGTTGACATGCTCTTTCCGGGGCGGTGTCGTGAAGGTTGAGAGGCGCTATTTCATCTGTGTGCTTAGCGGAAGAACTACCTCTACAACTTCGGGGTAGTTCACCATGCCACCTCGTTCGCTGTAACCCAGGGGTGTGACCAGAGTTGTTCGCTGTATCTGCGACGAATTTGCGTTGCCCTTATGCATATTTTCACAGGAGCACCACAACCGCTCGTAATAAGCGAGCGTTCGTTATATGTGCGGCCATTAAAGTGGGCTGCACAGTACATCCGCTGATAATACACTAGTATCAAGAAAGTCTAGGTAAGGCTGTATATCTAAGGGTAGAGGAAGTAATGACCGATCGCAATATTTGCCATCTGCCTTGTGGAGAGGCCGCACAGGTAAGTAACAGCGAAGAGTGAGAAAAGCGAATGAATCAGCACAAAGCTTTCTCGCGAGCATGTCCGGAAAGTACAGGCGAGCACTTAGTCGTCTATTAATCACAGCTGCCAGAAAGGGGTTGTTTGTAGCTTTGAAAATAAATGGCTGAAACAAGTTGGTGGAAAAATGGTGCAGGCCACATTAACCACTCTCTATTACTTCATCAAGGGCGCCAAAAATTCTGTTGGCACAACGGTTGCATTTGATAGCGCCCCAGGAAAAGTCCACAAACATTCTATGTAGTGCAAGTATTTCTACTTCCTCGCACAATGCTGCACTTGCAAGAATGTTGCAGCTCGACGTCGCAATGAAGATATTGCCAATTTGTGTCCGTGCAAAAACTAAGCTTTCTCAACCCATCCAAGCGTGTTTTTTTATAATACTCTTTTTATCAGAAAAAAAGAGGTTGACGTCACCATATTAAGCCAATGTCGTAATTTCTTATTGCATTATAGTGCGAAGCCACGATTAGCTGTGTTTTTGAAGATACTGAGCTATAGGGGCTCGGTATATGTAATGTGAGTCACAAAGGTGATGTCGAATAGGTGATTTAAATAAAATATATTTGCTAAGTTCTAGATCTTAGGGAGAGCCAGTGCTCCCACGAGGCTCTCGTTGGGTGGGGGATGGGCGGTGGAGGGACTCTCGCACATTTTTTTAACATGCTATAGTGAAGGAGGGGGGGGGGGGGGGGGGGGGGGGACTGGCAAGTCGGTTTCGGGGCGACGGAAAGGTCTCTGTATGTAGGTGCCGCTACATGACAGTTTCGTTTCTCAGTAGTGCGCGGGAACGTACAGGGCGCGTGCGGCGGCAATTTTGGGGCCCTGTAAGTACACTGCGAACAATAAGGTCCCAACTGACTCAAGCTTCAGGGGAAACCTATTACTCGCGCGACGGGGTCTCCCAAACTGCTCAAGCAGGAGGGCTTTGTAGATGCAGAATTCACCGGCTTTTCGCCTTGCACCTCATAAGGTGGATTATAGCGTATACATAGCCGATTTTCATTAATTTCAAGTTCATTTCATTTTGCGGTTGTTGCCGTAAATTCATCCTTTTGCTGTGGACAATAAAATAAAATGGGTAAATTGAGAACATCTCGCATTAAACAATTTAGTCATGCTTAAGTAACGCACTAAACACGGCAAAAGGAAGGCAGGAGATGACACGAGCGCTGACTAAGAACTGGTTATTTTTTCTGGGAAAAGTATATAAAGGCGCAGGACACAGGGAACAACCCCAAAAAACAAAAGAACAAAGGTTAAAACTTAAAAACCATACTGCGCATGCACATCACATTCGAGTAATGATGTCTTTTTCAATGAAATTCGAAGACTATCTTCCATAGTAGACGGCACTCATATCTCCTGAACCTCGCACAATTGCCATGAAAGCCTGACTCCTTATCTACAAAATAGAGAGATTATGAAGCAATACACTCATCTGCTTCCTTCCTGATCATAAAGGCCTCGACCAACTCCCTACAAATGCAAACAGGGTTATTAAACAAGACACTTGTCTTCTTTACTGAGGGAAGCAATTGTGGCACTCGCGGCAATGCAAAGCCAAGTTGTACGACACCGTTGCTTTTTTCACCCACCTCTGATGTTCGAACAAATGCCCACTGCTTCCCCACTGAGAAAGACAAGTCTCCTGTTTATTCACCCTGATCGAAATTGTAGGGAGATGGTAGAGGCCTTTATGATGAGGAAGGAAGGAGATGAGCGTGTTGCTTCACCATCCATCAATTTCGTAGATAAGGAGTCAGGCTTTCATGGCATCTGTGTGAGGTCCAGGAGATAGAGGAGTGCCGTCTACTATGGAATATAGACTTCGAATTTTGTTGAAAAAGATGTCATGACTCGTCGACTATGATGTGCATGCGCAGTATGGTTTTTTAGTTTTAATATTCGTTCTTGTTTTTTGGATTGTTCACTGTAACCTGCGCCTTCAGATACTTTTCCGAGAATGTAATAACCAGTTGTTAGTCAACGTCTGTGTCGTCTCCAGACTTCCTTTTGTCCTTTTTACTTAAGCATGAACCCTTACCAACTAGCCCAGTTTTATGTTCTCGTAAACAAATATTTGCATATTTTTATTTTGTATATCGATGTGCCAGAAAAAAGAAAACGCATAGCAAGGTTGACTGAAACTCACCTGCGTTCTAATTTTTTTGTCCTGAACCCGTTTGAACCCGTTTGAACCGGTTCGAGACGTCCGAACCGGTTCGAACCGGAACGGAATGGCCCTCTGGAGCCGAACCCGGAACTGAACCCGAAAGGCGTGAACCCGAACCCGAACCGAACCCGAAAAAATGCCGGTTCGACACCCTGGTCTTTATGAACCACAGTTGAACAATGACGAGGTCGCGGCCGCACCCTTTGATGAAAAGTTTACCTGCAGTTTTCTACAGTGCACCCAAAAACTCGAGTGTAATCAACAGAAGTGTTGAGACGCGGAGCCTTCAGACAACCTCGAGCTCGGTACGCATTCCGCCAAAGCTGCAACACAGGCGCTGCGCTTCTGCTCTACATCGGAGCCCGGACGTTCACTAAAAAGCACCGCTGGTTGGCAGTCTGGTAACTGTGGAGGAGGGCCTATTTCCCAAGAGTCAGTGCGCAAAAGGGCCCTCGGCAGCGGCGTCAGAGGAGGATGGCTTGCAGAGGCTGAGCGCACTCTCTCCTAGTTTTTTTTCCTCCATGCTCCCGAAGGAGGGCTTCCACGACGCCGGACAAGAAGACGCGACCCCGGTCACTGAGCAATTCCTGAGGCGCACCGTGACGAAGAATGATGTGCTGAAGTATGAAACCGGCTACGTCAAAGGCCGTCGCAGCTGGCAACGGGGCAGTTTCGGCATAGCGCGTGAGATGATCAATGGCGACGATGATCCAGCGGTGCCCTGCGGCAGTGATGGGAAGAGGGCCATAAAGGTCAATTCCAACACGGTCGAATGGCCGGGCAGGACACGGTAAAGGTTGCAGAGGAGCATGTGAGTGCGGTGGTGGGTTCTTGCGACGCTGGCATTCCAGGCAAGAGCGTACGTACTGGCGGACAAAACGGTACATGCCCCGCCAATAATACCGAAGGCGTAGGCGGGTAAAAGTTTTCAGCAGACCGGCATGAGCGCATTGCGGGTCGTCATGATAACTGGCACAAATGGCGGAGCGGAGATGCCTTGGAATCACGAGCAGCCATTTGCGACCATCGGGGACGTAGTTCCGACGGTACAGCAGCTGGTCACGCACGACAAAGTGATGAGCTTGACGACGGAGCGCTCTAGAAGGGAGGCGCGCTGAGCGGTTGGCTAAGAAATCCAGAAGAGAAGTAATCCAAGGATCCTTGCACTGCTCAGAAGCCATATCAATGTTGTCAAGAGAAGGTGTGATGCCGGAAATAGATAGTGGGTCAGGACCAGAGGTCAGAGGGGAGCGTGAGAGAGCGTCGGCATCGGAGTGTTTACGACCGGAACGATAAATGACGCGAATGTCGTAATCTTGTAAACGGAGAGCCCAACGAGCTAGGCGGCCAGATGGATCTTTGAGTGAAGACAGCCAGCAAAGGGCATGGTGATCCGTAATAACATCGAACGGGCGCCCATATAAGTAAGGACGAAATTTTGTGATCGCTCAAATAATCGCCGAACATTCTTTTTCTGTGACGGAATAATTAGTCTCCGCTTTTGTGAGTGTACGGCTGGCGTAAGCAACGACGTACTCATTGAAACCAAGTTTTCGCTGAGCTAGAACGGCACCGAGACCAATGCCGCTGGCGTCCGTGTGGAGTTCAGTACGCGCGGAAGGGTCGAAATGGCGCAGGATCGGAGGAGAGGTGAGGAGCTGGCGCAGCGTTGCAAAAGCTTCGTCACATGCAGGGGACCAAGCCGACGAGTCGTGGCCACCAGCGAGAAGTTGCGTCAGCGGGGCGATAACGGCAGCAAAATTCTTGATGAACCGGCGAAAGTAGGAGCAAAGTCCAAGAAAGCTTCTCAGTTCTTTCAGGGATGCGGGCTTCGGGAAATCAGCAACTGCGCGGAGCTTGGCAGGGTCCGGGAGTACACCATCCTTGGACACGACGTGGCCTAGAATAGTCAGCTGTCGGGCGCCAAAGCGACACTTTTTCAAGTTCAGCTGCAGGCCAGCATCACTGAGACAGCGAAGAACACTCTCGAGGCGCAGCAGATGAGACGGAAAATTCTTGGAGAAGATGACAACGTCGTCCATGTAGCAGAGGCATGTCTGCCATTTAAGTGCACGGAGGATGTTGTCCATCATACGCTCAAAAGTGGCAGGCGCGTTGCACAGACCGAAGGGCATCACATTAAATTCATACAGCCCATCAGGCGTGATGAAAGCTGTTTTCGGGCGATCGACGTCGGCCATCGGCACCTGCCACTACCCAGAGCGCAGATCCAACGAAGAAAAGTACTCCGCTCCCTGCAGGCAATCCAGCGCGTCATCTATACGAGGCAGGGGGTAGACGTCCTTCCGAGTAATTTTGTTTAGCCGACGGTAGTCTACGTAGAATCTAATGGAGCCGTCCTTTTTCTTGACGAGCACGACCGGAGAAGCCCATGGGCTGTGAGAGGGCTGGATCACGCCGCGATGTAGCATGTCGTTCACCTGGTCATCAATGATGCGGCGCTCGGCGGAGGAGACGCGGTAGGGGCGTTGGCGCAAGGGTCCATGGGTGTCAGTGTCGATATGGTGGCGAACCGCTGCGGCACGACCCAACGGTGCTTGAGGAGAGTCGAAGGATGAGCGGAAGCGCTGCAGCAAAGCGATGAGCTGGGCGCGTTGGTGAGATGGTAGAGCGGCATCGACAGAATGGGAAAACATATCCGGGGAGGATGGGTCGGCGACGTCGGCGGGAGGAGTGAGGACGTTGATGTCATGGGCGTCAGGGTCATCAAGGATAGGAGAAGCGTCGTCGAGATCGATGACATCAACCGTGCCAAGCGATTCGCCCCGAAGTAAAGTGGTGGGGAATGGCAACGGGTTGGCGACGTACAGGGCGCCACAACCACCAGAAAGTGTGAGCATGGCATGAGGGAGCATGACAGATTTGCGGTGCGCACAAAGAGGAGAGGGTGAATAAAGGACAGTAGCGTCAGACAGGGCAGCACAAGTCAGCGGCACGAAAAGAGAAGAGAAAGCTGGTACGTCGACGTCGTCAGCGGCGAGAATAGGCGCGGCGGTAACAGGGGAGGCGTCCACAAGAGCATCACACAGTGCCGACAAATCAATTTCAGCACGTGCACAGTCAATGATGGCGTGATGCGCGGACAGAAAGTCCCACCCGAGGATGATGTCATGAGAGGAGCGGGTGAGAACGAAGAACTCAATGGTGTAGGAGAGGCCTTGGATGACGAGGCGGGCAGTGCACGCTGCCAGAGGGCGAATGGGGTCAGCACTGGCGCTGCGAAGCGAAAGGTCAAAAAGCGGCGTCATCACTTTTTTTAGTTTGCGGAACAAGTTGCGACTAATGATGGACACGGCAGCACCAGTGTCAATAAGCGCGTCAACAGTAACACCTTCAACGATCACTTCAATAACATTCATGGGAGCGGTGATAGGGCTTGAGACGGTCGTTGAAGGCGCAGTTCTTGCCTCCGGAACTGCGGCGCCTAGTTTTCCGCTTGGAGGGGTGGTGACCGGCGGCGCATAGGAGAGAGCGAACGGCGTCGAGGAGACGGCGACCGATGGCTTCGGGTGTAGGAGTCGGAGCGAGACGGAGAGGGATTCTGAGGAGGTAGAGGAGAAGTGACAGGGACTGAAGGCAACGGAACGTCGTACGTCGGTGGGCGCCCGTAGTCGTAAGGACGGGATCCGCGCGTGCGGCACCAGCGGGCCACATGACCAGCGAGACCGCAGGCATAGCAAATCGGGCGGTTATCTGGGGTGCGCCACGGATTCACAGGGCGGGGACCTGTGCGAGGCAGAGAATGGTGAGTGAGTGACAGTGCAGGGGCGAGCTGCTGCTGAGGGTATACGTTGACAGGTGGCGCATAAGAAGGCATAACCGGCTGAGGTCGTGGCCGGGCGACTGCTTCAGCATATGTCACCATTGCAGTTACCAGAGGGGGTGGATTAGCAGGCGGCAGGACCTCAGCTACCTGCTCCTGGATGACACGCTGAATAGAAGGCGACAGCGATGGCGTTGGAGCGGGTTGGCAGGTAACCAGCGACAATTGACGAGCGACCTCCTCCCGCACAAACTGCTTGATGTGCTGAAAAAGTGTCGGCTGATCGTGGGCAGGACTGCCTGCTGCCAAGCTCGAAATGGTGTCGTCCGAGCAAGTGGTACGGCGGGTGACATGTCGCTGTTTGCGGAGCTCGTCGTAGCTCTGACACAAAGACACCACGTCGGAGATGGTTTGGGGATCTTTAGATAACAACATTTGAAACGCATCGTCCTCAATCCCTTTCAGAATGTGTCGGATTTTGTCAGCCTCGCTCATAGATGGATTGAGCCGCTTACACAAATCAACGACGTCCTCGATGTAACTCGTGAAGTTCTCGCCGTCGTGCTGGGCACGACTGCGCAACCGTTGTTCAGCACGAAGTTTTCGGACAGCGGGGCGGGCGAATACGTCAGTCAGGCTGGCTTTTAGAGCTGCCCAGGTAGTAAAATCCGCTTCGTGGTTGCGGAACCGCAAATTGGCGACATCGGTCAAGTAGAAGATGACATTCGTGAGCTTAACGACGTCATCCCATTTGTTGTAAGCACTCATACGTTCGTAGGAGGCCAGCCAATCTTCTACATCGGTGTCATCAGTGCCGCTGAAGATCGCAGGGTCGCGCTGACGGACGGCACCGGAACAGATGACAGCGGTGGGGACAGGTTGGGCCGAAGTTTCGGATGTCGTGGTAGAGCCTGGTAGCCTGAGCATCGTGGCGTAGCTCCAGGAGAAGAGCAAGCAGCACCTCCACCTAGTGTAATGTGGGGACTCGCACAGTTAGTGTGGACCGCCACAGTTCTGAACCTTTGTATGTCAATGAACACCTTTGCCCGGCACAAAAGAAACTGCTTGCATTTGCTGTTAAAAAAAAGTATGAGCATCAGTGGAAGTCTGTTTGGTCACAAAATGGAAAGGTATTCATGAAGAAAAGTGATGGCTCGGCAGTTGTTCAGCGAGAAGGACCTCATCAAACTCTTTTCGCGGGAAAGTAGTCGTGCTGAGTCAGCAGCAGGCGATATTTATAGCTCACCTGGCCACTAAAGTCTGCTGTCCTTCTCCTCTGCAGTCAAAAAGAAAAAACAAAAATGACCTATCTTGAACTTGTCCTACCAGAACAAGTGAAGCTAAAGCACCGTAACTGTGAAACTGCTTTGCACCTAAACGCGCGCTCAGTGGGCAACAAACAAGATGAAATAGTTCTGTTATTAAAGCAGTTCTCGTTCGAGTTTACGATTTTGATGCTCACTGAAACGTGGTATCAACCTGGCTGCAAGATGCTAGAGCTGCCCGGTTACGAAGTATTTTTCCTTAACAGACCGAACAAACGCGGCGGCGGTGTCGCTATCTATACTCTCGCGTGCAAAAGGTGCCACATTCTGCCTAACCTTAGTGGAGTTACAGAAGATTATGAAGTCTTAACATTGAAAAATCGAAATCAGCTGATTTCTGTAGTATACAGCCCCCCAAATGGCAACATAAAAAATTTTACAGATTATTTTGACCAGATTCTAGAATATGCATCATTCAATAAATGTTCGCTTTTGTGTAGTGGTGATTTTAACATTAATATTCTTGACCACAGTGGTATTGTACGTGATTTCAAAATGAAAGTTCTCTCCTGTGGGTTTGTCAACTTAGTAGAAACAGCAACACGTGTCACATGAACGACTGCGTCGGCGCTTGATTTGATAGTCACGAATATTGAAACCAATGTACTCTCTTGTGGTACAATTGCTTCTGATGTGAGTGATCACTGTCCGGTGTTTGTCGTCTTTCAAAATAAGCTTGCTAAGCGAAACAATGTGAACGAGACCATTAGTGTTCAGCGCATGACAGATGCCTCACTGGAAACATTTAAGCACGATGTTACAAACTTCGACTGGTCTTGTGTGCTGCAAAAAACGGACGTCAATGATGCCTACGACTTATTTTTTCACCATTTCCTTCGTCTTTATTTGAAGCACTTTCCGCTCGAAAAGTACACCCCTTCCAAAAAGATAAGGAAACCATGGATTACACACGAACTGTTCAAAATGATAAAGGACAAAAATCGTTTGTATCAAATGTTCCTTCGAACACGTGTACAAGATGTACTTCTTTCCTTTAAGAAGCTAAGAAACCGTTTAAACTCGGAGCTACGGAAAGCAAAAAATTCATATTATCAGCACGTCTTTTCTACCGTAAGTTCAAAGAGACCTGATATAGCTTGGAAGGCTTTGAATGATGTCCTAGGTCGCCGTGTTGATAACCATGTTGCAAAAACTCTGCTACTAAGTGGCAAGGAAATAAAAGGAAGAGAACTCGCAGAATATTTTAACAAACATTTTTCAATAACATTTCTTCATCTCAAGACCCTACGGACAGTGATGTCGCCGCTTACCCTAGCCAGGTTAGCGAGACTATATTTTTCGAGCCTGCTGATGAAAATGAGGTTTATAACGTGTACATGGGAATCAGTAACAGCAAAGCCTTAGATATCAATACAATGCAGATGAAACCACTGAAATATGTCTTGCACACAATTTGTCCCTTGCTTTCTCACATCTATAATCTTGCACTGGAATGCGGGGTTTTCCCAAACGGAATGAAAACTGCAAAAGTGTCTGTAATCTATAAAGGGGGCGACCGAAATTTACCAGCAAACTACAGGCCTATTTCAGTGCTCCCTGTGTTTTCCAAGGGACTGGAAAAAGTTATTTCGTCAAGAATCACAAAGTTTTTCGACAAACATAGAGTAATAACTGAGTCACAATTTGGTTTCAGAACTGGTAAATCCACAGAAACAGCCTTACTAACAATGAAAGAAATTATTTTGAGCAACATTAATGAGAACTTGTATACGATATGCCTTTTTCTTGATTTCAGTAAGGCGTTTGATTGCTTAAACCATACGAGTCTTGCTAGCAAAATTCAAATGTATGGTATCCGTGGCAAACCACTCAGTTTGCTTGAAAGCTACCTCCAAAACAGAAGTCAGTCGGTGTCTGTAGATAATGAATTTTCTTCCCTTTTGCCTATCAGCTGCGGTGTCCCACAAGGAAGCGTACTGGGACCTCTTTTGTTTAATGCGTACCTAAATGATATTGTTAGTATAGACCCTTCCATTGATTTTGTAATATATGCTGATGATAGCACAATACTTCTTTCAGGCCCTAACCTTAACGATTTAATTGTGAAATGTAATGACACACTCAATAAATTATCTAGGTGGTCAATGATGAATAAATTAAAGATAAATCCTACAAAGTCCAAGGCTATAATATTTCGCGCTAGAAACAAACCGATAGCACCCAGCTGCACGATCAACTTTGAAAACCAACAAATAGAAATTGTTGAAGACCACAAGATCCTTGGAGTGTATTTTTCCTGTCATCTAAACTGGGATGCCCACGTCGAGCACCTCTGCAAAAAACTCTCTTCTGTTTGCGGAGCCCTTTCGCGATGCCGTGACACCTTACCTTTTAAATGTAAATTACAAATTTATTATGCATTATTTTTTTCTCACCTTAACTACTGTAGCTTAGTATGGGCCACAATGACTATAACTAACATAAATAAGCTTTTAGTATTGCAAAAGAAAATTGTTCGAATAATCGCCAATATTGATAACATGACTACCACCAAATACGCCTTCCAAACATATAACATTCTTCGCATTGATTTTTTATATAATTTTAAGTTATTGCAAAGAATGTATTTTTCCACAGCATCAATTGTCAACTTTTACTCGGCCCTATCATCTTTGGACACGCGTCGGGCTAACATACATACAAGAAGTACTAACTCATGAAACATACCACGCTTTCGCACCGATTATAAATTACAAATGTTGTCTCATAATCTTCCCCATGTTTTAAACACATATCAACACACAGCAGAATATAAAAAAGCTGAGCTGCGAAAATATTTTGTTCATATGCCATTCCATGCCTCCACTTCTTGATTTTTGAACGTTTGATTTAGTGTTAATCTACTTTTCCCCTCACCATATGTATGACCATTTTCAGTGTTCTCATCTTTTTTTTCTATTTTTATTATTCGAGTCAATGTATATATGTGTCGAGTGTTTTCTGTATTTAATCTACTACTTTATGTGTGACTGGTTTTTGTAAATTTCTTGTGGCGCTCGTGTGCTACTGCTTGTAGGGGTTTCCTGGACCCAGTCAAGCTGCCCAGGCAGCTTTTAGCCAGGAAACCCTCCAGTTGAAACTGCAAAATAAACTTATTGACTATTGTTCCAGCAGTGCTGCTCAGCAGGCCGGCGTTCGCAAGCGCGCACCCGGGCTTCGTCAGCTTCGTCTTCTGTCTTCTTCCTCCTTCATCGGCGCTAGCCGCTGGGGCAGCAAACCCAAACTCTCTCGCTTACAAAGCATTTTAGCCCTTTCTACGGAATATTTTTCTAACGTGAAAAAAAAAAAGCTATCTGTGGTTCTTTTGCGCTGCAAAGCTAATGAATAGGCTTTGTCGAGGTGAGAATGTAATGTTCAGATGGAAAAATGTTCATTTTGGATCGAAATAAGGAGCGGAGTTAGAAGATAATAGAAACATGGAAAGCTCGGCCCTTTTAATGTTTTCCCTTACATTTTTATTATTGCTGCTGCTAATCACTGCTGGTGATATCTGTACTTATCGTTGTTCTCACTCCTGCTTGGAGTTATACGACTTTTCAGCATAGTAAACAAGTAAATAAACTCCAAACTTCCCTGAGTGGCCTGCCCATTGCACTCATCAAAATGAGGCAGAGCCCAAATGAAGCTTTTGTGGTACGTTCGTGCTTCTAAAGCTTTTACGGGCACATCAGTGTATAACTATGTGGCAGATAGGACGATAAACAATATATCATGTTATCGTATACAACACCACATTGTGGAGAGAAGAGCTTGTGTTTTATTTATCTTTTGGAAATAACGAAGGTGGGAGTCACTAGTGCAGCGTTATATTTCTAAAATAATTCCTCCTATTCTTAAATTCGCCAAAAAGGGCATTATAAATACGGTGCTTTCGAGAAAACTCGCACCTGACAACCCCAATTTCTTTATTCTACGTTTAAAACTGCCATCACGCGGCAAGGACTTTCTTTAGCAGTAAACAGTCGTTTTCGATGTTTCGAAACCTAGTTCAAAGGCATGTTAGAGTTAATGCGTTTTCTCTTTTATTTTATTGCAAAACTGCACCGCTATCTTGTCATAGCTATGTGCTCCAGGTTATTACAGGCAACCTAGTTCTCTAGTTGGTATAGGCGTTCTTTATTTGCGGCCATCGATGTTGTGTCAGGTGCGGCAATAATCATAGTCCCCCGCGTACTCGGAGCATATCGGAGCACCGCCGTGTACACAGAGCTGGTAAAAGTTAGTTTTGAAGAAAGGAAACGATACAGTAACTGTCTCACATATCTGGGTGGACAACAGAACCATACCGTAAGGGAAGGGATAAAGAAGGGAGTGAAAGAGGAAAGAGAGAAAAGGGTGTCGTAGTGGAGGTCTGCGGTATAATTTCAACCACCGGGGATCTTTAACGTGCGCTGACATCGCACAGCACACAGGCGCCTCTTGCGTTTCACCTCCATCGAAACGCGGCCACCAAGGTCGGGTTCGAACCCGGCTACTCCAGCTCAGTAACCTAGCGCCACAGGCGGCCAGTTCCGTTTCGGTATGTTTCGGCGCTACGCGGTTACCCCAGCTACGTGTGACCGCGTAGTTTCGCTTTCAACCGCCCCTCTAAGTGCTGCTCGGGTGAAGCTTGTGCCTCGGCACGAACCTCCATTGCTTTTTACTCCGAAAGCACAGCTGCTGCATTCACCGCCGGAATCTGACCTCAGGGTGAAGGGACGTCTCGTGGACCTTGACGAGGCGATGAAGAAATTAAAGCAGAAGCTCGGGGCGAGATAGCCAGGACAATAAACGTCTGACTGAAACTCGTGCATGCATCACTATAGAGAGCCCGACGCAGAGGCGATAGCAAGGGCGATAAGGGAGAAAGCAGTTACACGCGTGAGCAGTCCACCTCCGACGGATCTCGTGCCAGCAAAAATGTGGGAGACACTTAAGATTCGCCTTTAAAAATGGGTCGCAGCGGCGTTAATCGATCTCTTCAGCGGCTCCTCTTGCTTACGCAGACGAGGACATTGTTTCCTTTTTCCACCATCCCAATCGTTATGTGAAAGACCACACGACATAAACATAAAGTCCCGCAATAAAAAAAGCCGCTTTAACGTGCCTGCTAGGTCTGTCGTACGTCATGTCAACAAAGACGTTCGAAACATGCATAAGCTTCCTGGAAGCCGGCTGTGGACAAGATGAAGCTTTCCCCATATCTGCAGCACCCTCTTCGATCGATCCGCATAAAGCACTTCAGTAACGCCTAGCGCGGAGCCCAGAACATCGAAGCGATGAGCTGGCACGAGGCAAAATTATCTGGCTCGCAGCTGTTTTCAAACCACGTGTTCATGATAGACGAGTTCATAAAATGGAAGATAATCTGTAGTGTTTCAATCTTGACCAAAGGCTGTTCTGAGGCGACGAGGAATTGCACCTCATCCACTGCACTGTGCGGAGCGGATATATCTCGGCCAAGGAGAACGTAGAACCTGTTTATGAGCGCGTCGTATACGCGTTGTCAATGAAAAAGAGCCAAACACACTGCATTTTTCCTAGCGCTCGGGCGGTGGCGCTCGAGTTGCAGTGTGAATGCCTCTCTTTTCTCGCAGCTCGCTGCCGATGCTTACAGAAGAAAGAGAGAGGTAAAAATGAATAAAAGCGCTACGTTAGGGGTTAATTTTTGCTTACTGTTCCTTTGGTTTGGTTTGGTTCGTTTGGTTTATTGGGGTTTAACGTCCCAAAGCAACTCAGGCTACGAGGGACGCCGTAGTAAAGGGCTCCGGAAATTTCGACCACCTGGGGTTCTTCAACCTGCACTGACATCGCACAGTACACAGGCCTCTAGAATTTCGCCTTCATCGAAATTCAGCCGCCGCGGCCGGGATCGAACCCGCGTCTTTCGGGCCATCAGCCGAGCGCCATAACCACTGCGCCACCGCGGCGGGGCTGTTCCTTTGCTTTGGGTGCTGTGTATCCCTGCTGAAAAAAAGTTCTATGATGCAATAACCTCATAGATCCTTCATCATAGAATATCATACAATCTGTATGACATATCATACAATCTGTATGATATATCATACGAATTGTATGATATGTCATACAGATTGTATGATATTCTATGATGAATGATCTATGAGGTTATTGCATCATAGAACTTTTTTTCAGCAGGGATGCCAACATCCGCGTTATCATTGCCTGACTCGATCTCAACATTCGCCTTCTACGGTAGTAAAACTTTCTCTTTTCAAGGTCATCGAGCAAGTAATCTAAGATTTCGGCTAATTACTGCATGAATATTCATGTCAGCAGTCGAACAGACAGTCGAGCAGTATAGGTGCATCCACAAAAAAAATGGCTGAGGCTTAACTTGGTTAACCCTGATCAGATGCGAAACATATTGATGGCTAGGCTTGGTAATACATGGCTTTCCTTGGTTGAATACTTGGTCATTTTAATACAACCACTAGAAGCCTTCGTCGTGGGGGAAGACAACGGCATGGCTACAGCGGAACGCCGACTAACCCCGAGACGCGCGTTGGGTGGGCGCCTGGATTGCTACGGAAGCCGCGTCCGCCTGCCCGGTGGAGCGAGCGTTTCACCTACACCGAGTGTGAACGCGCGTTCGAAATGCGCGGGAATGCCGCTCGAGGACATTCCGGTGTCTGTGCGATGGCATCGTTCTCCCTCTCCCAGCGCGTGACGGCGATCTGTCGTGACGTCATGTGTCACGTGGTATGTCACGTGGTGTGACGTCACTGTACCACGTGGTCTGCACGGCGTGCAACCACAGCGACGGCGCGAGGTGAACCCCATCTTTCTCTATCGTGACGTCATGTGTCACGTGGTATGTCACGTGGTGTGACGTCACTGTACCACGTGGTGTGCACGGCGTGTAACCACGGCGAAGGGCTGTAGTGTACCTCCATCTTCCTCTGTCGTGACGTCATGTTCACGTGGTATGTCACGTGGTGTGACGACACTGCACCACGTGGTGTGCACGGCGTGTAACCACTGCGAAGGGCTGTAGTGTACCTCCGTCTTCCTCTGTCGTGACGTCATGTGTCACGTGGTATGTCACGTGGTGTGACGTCACTGTACCACGTGGTGTGCACGGCGCGTAACCACGGCGAAGGGCTGTAGTGTACCTCTAGTAATATGCTTCGCATAAAACACTAGCCAATATTCTCCTAGAAAAATTGCCTATCAGTCAAAGACCACCACTGCCAACCAATTGAGCCTTCGTGATGTCCAAATTGCACATGTCCAAAAAGTTGTGTAACGAAGCCTCTAAGCATTCAATAACTACGACGTGCATACGAGCTTAGAAAGGTGTTTCACATAACGTTTCGGAATCTGAGCTGAAAAAAAAAGGAATAGTTATCTATACATCTACAAATTTGATGTACATCGGATTGTTCAGCAGTGCCTACCGTGCTGCTTCTAATTGCGTAGGCAGCACAGCTAAGGAAAAATGGGAGAGTAGTAATGCCGATTGCAACGGGGATCCCGGAGGAACTGTCCTAGTAAAAAATAGTATTTTCGTCCGTTACTGAGGTGCGAGCGCAATTTTTGTATTGTGGTGAAAATTGCCGTCATCATGGTCGAATAGGCTGTAGAATACGGCCCCAGGCATTTGCACGTTAGTACGATTCTTGTAGGTCACAGACTTGCCATGGTTAAGGGCCTTGAGCTTGATCCAAGGCGTAGGCGTCTTGAGTAGTGTGTTACTTTTTGTCCATGAATTTCATAGTTTTCGCGCGTTTGATGGAGCTTTCGGTTAGGATTCCGAAGAGCTCTCAAAAGGCGGAAGAATTGTGCGTCAATGATTTTTTATTTTTGCGAATCTAGACATGACCGAACAAAGTTCATTGATAGCGAAACTAGAAATGAGGCAGTTACAGATGTAAATATGATCTGATCCTGGGCCGAGGTGCGCAGGGCTGCTTTTGCACGCTAAAAAATATCATAATGAATATGCACAGCCCCCAGGACCACAATAATGAGTAGTTCACCGAGGAATCTTCTATTGTAGCGCACGTGGAGCAGAGGGCCTCAACACATAGATGGCGTATTGTGGTCTGCCCAAACTGTGCGCTTAGTCTGGCGGTGGCCAGTCTTCATTCCAAGGAGAGGCCGTTGCCTCGGCTTGCCGACCGTGCCCCTGCTTGACTGCAGAACGCCGTGAAGCTTCGGAGCCCGATCGTTGCTGCCACCCTGAACGCGACACCTGGCAAGAGTCGCGCCCGACCGCCGCCATCGGGGAGCCTGGATCGCAGCTAAAAGCTTCGGCAAACTCGCGAAGGTGGCGCAAAGGCACGTTGACTCTGTCCTTGGCAGACAGGCGAGCCTTGTGAAGTGCCGGATCCACCGATTCGCAGTTGTCCAGTGCGAAGTAAATGAAGAACAGCTGATGCGATGTCAAGTCCGGCAGATCGTTGAGCCGGAGGTCGAGCTTCCAGATACGGCGGATGGGCAGAAGCTCGTCGAAGGCGCTCACCGCGAGGAGAAGGGCAGACGTGAGGTCCAGGAACGTCCGGCCCAGGCTGGACGCCGCTTCTCGGTCGATGGTGTGACCGACCCTTTGGAAGCAGTCCAGTAGATCGGCCAGCTGTGCTCGAGCCTCATCGCTGAAGCTCAGAGGGGCTTCGCGTTCGTACGGGTTCTCGTAGAGTAGCTGCACGAAGGCCCGGTAGAAACGCACCGCGACGCGCGCCAGGTAGAACACGAAGACAGAGCCCTTGTTTGGAACTGAGTCATTGAAGAGTGCCGCCGGGACGTGAACCATCTGGAAAGCACGCCTAAACGAGGCCTCAGTGGAAAGCTCAGTGAGGGCGGAGTTCCAGCGTCGCAGGGCCATGCTTTTGCGCAACAATCCAAGCAGCACGTCGTCTTGTCTGTGCCTGGAGAGGTTCCAGTAGAGCATGAGTGGATTGTGCCGCGACCTGTCCAGTTCAACTGCGCAAAGTCGCTGCGTTCCCGAGGCGAGGCCAAGCTGCGTCACCGCTCGCTGCTTGAGACGGTAGCGTACTAGGAGTGCCGAGAGCTCGTTGATCCAACGGAAGTCCGCGACGTGCCTGACGAACAATGCTTCTAGTTGAGACAACCACTCGTGTGTCCGCACGTCCTGGCCTGTTGAGTGGCGCCACTGGCGAGCTACCTTGGCCACGCACTCGGGCAGGGCTCGGTTAACGAGCCATCCGCACAGCAGTGACCTGTCTTCAGTGTCTCCGATTGTTCGCCCCATGACACTGTCCACGAAAAGGTTCTGCAGATTGTGCAGGTTTCGAGGGAGGAATGGCGCAAGGCGTACAATGACGAGGAAGCCCAAGTAGTTTAGCGTGTCTTCAGGTGACACCGACCGCAGAAAGATGTCTAGGTCTCCGTAGAAGTACGGCGCAGACCGGAGGACCACGTTTGTCTGGCTCGTGAGCTGTCGCGGGACGTTGGCCAGTAGTACTTTCAGGAACTGACGCAAACCGTCTTTCAAGTCGCCATACCGAACGGTGACGAAGGTGTGGTCGTCGCCATAGCTTGAGCGTCTCAACGCCCCAAAGCCAGCGCATATCGTGAACAGCCGATCTTCGAAATCTTTTGTGACGGACGCCTCCATTTCACTCACGATTTCATTGACGGCTTCTTTGAAGAGCTCGGCGGCGTCCGCTGCCCATTCGCTCACTTCGCCCAACAGGAATCGGGGCACATCGAGCTCCACCACAGTGGCGTCTAAGTTGTCGGGGCTCAGGCCGACGCTTACCTGCGCTATTGTGGGCAGGTCGAGGTCGCGTACTAGTTCGGCCGCGAAGCGCCATACTGCTTGGACGCCGTCTGGCAGTGGATCATTGCGAGGCCACTCCATTATTGTCCACTGGGCGAAGAGAATTCTCAGATTACTCGCGGCAGGAGGATAGTTCGTGATCCAGTTCACACAGGTGGCGTGGAGTTCCGCCGCCATCGCGACGTCTTTCTCATTATGTCCACTCAGCTGTTCGAGCAGATGGCGCGTGAGCGCTTCTTGGAGCAAGGTATCCCGTGAGATGAGAGAGCCTGTGCTCGCCCAATGCGCTTGGTGCTGGCTCGTCCAAGTAGCGCAGACGTGATTGTAGAAGTCTTCGCATGGTTGAATGTCGTGGCTGAGAACGCTGCTTATATACTGGGCCTCTTGATTGCAATAGTCGGAGGTACAGTAGTAAGGATCCAGCTTCACCGTCGGAACCGGCGGAGGCGTCGTTCGTGGTGGAAACGATGATGTCATCTCTTCCGTTGTCAACTCCTCGGGTGGTGGTCGAGTGAAGGTGTAGTCGGGAAAGGTTGGCAACGGAACAGTGTGTACTGGTGGTATAGGTCTGGGTCTGACGTAGAGGGCGTAGTATATTGCAATGACGCAGAGGATCACGACCAGCGTGGCGAAGATTGTGGTGAGCAGCAGAAACCAGAATACGGGCGTGGTTGACCGGCCAGAGTACTCCTCGGAGAACTGTTCACCAGATTTGCTGATTATAAGAACTGAAGCTGTCCCTGATCGAGACCTCATAGGGGACAGCATTATGCGCCTCTGGGAGCCGTGTTTATGCCGCCTCCTTCTGGAGCTACGTCTTTTCCTTCTCGGAGACCTTCGAGATCTTGTCCTGCTTCTGGATCTTCTGCTCTGCCGCCGTCGGGATTCTCTGCTTCGTTTCCGCCTTCTGTGCTTTCTTCTTGACTGTTTGCTTCGTTTGTCCCTCGAGTGTCTGCTGCTTCTACTCTTGGATCTCCTGCTGCGGCTTTTGGATCGTTTCTTGGACCTACTCTTGGACCTTCTCTTCCTGCTGCCTGCGATTTTAGATTCTCTGGTCGGCGTTGTCTCCCATTGCTTCTCGCGGCTTACGCTTTCAGTGCTTATTATTGGAGAGCTTGTCTCGCTGCGCCGCTTATCAGGGCTCTCACTATGCTCAGCACTCCTTTTGCTTCTTGACCTCCTTTTATGCCTTGATCTGTGCCTTCTTTTGCGGCGCCGGCTTTTGGACTCTTTGCTGGACTTTGCTCCTAGTTGCCTACCGGGACTCAAGCTTTTAAGTATAATTTCGTTGAACGACCTCGTATCAGGGCTTTCGGCGTATTCTGGACTCTTCTTCTTGTGACGCCTTCGCCGCGACCTGCTCCTAGAGCGGCTGTGACGAGATCGCTTGCTTTTTCTACTACTTCGAGACCGGTGGGAGTGCTGGCTTTTGCTTCGCCTGGATTTTCGTTTACTGCCAGATCTCTTGCTTCTACGTGATCCGCTCAAAGTTTCAGAGGATCTAGGACTTCTGGACTCCCCTTCAGAGCTTCTGCTCTTGGACTTGCGTCGCTTTGACCTGCGCCTTCTGGATTTCCTGGAATGACTATGATGGCTCCGCGAGCCTTTCGTCTTTCGCCTTCTGTGGCGCCTTCTCTCATCTCTTCTGCCCCTTCGGGACCTGGTGCTCCGCGGTGATCTCTCGCCTTTCCTCTCGGATTCTTGAGTTGCCGACACCGTGCTTGTTACGGGGCTCGTTGGTCCTGATGGGCTGGAACGGCTTGAGGTAATCGATGCACTCGAGGTTGTTGCTGGGCTCATTACACCAAGAGGGCTTTTAGGGCTGCGAAAACCGTGTGGGCTGTGCAAGATTTGAGGGCTCCCAGGACTCATGATAGGAGAAGGACTGGTGGGACTCGCAACGCTGCGTGGACTCAATATGCTTCGAGGGGATCCTGGGCTCTTTACACCAGAAGGACTGGTGGGACTGGCAACGCCGTGCGAACTCTGTGGGCTTCGAGGACTTTTCTTATCTCCCCTTCGCTTTCGGCTTCTGTGGTGTCTGTGGTGCCCGTGTCTCTTTCTTCTTTCCTGCCCACTGCGCTCCCTATGACTCCTGTGGCTTCTGTGGCTTCTGTGACGACTGCGATGGCTTCCGCTCCGAGGACTTTTCTGATTTTCATGCGTCCTTTTACTTCGGTGACTTCTGTGATGGTGTCTGTGTTTATGTCTTTTGCGGTGGCCATGCCGGTCGCCGTGTCTGCTTCCCTCACTTCGCGTACTTCTAGGTGAGGAACGGCTTTTCCCTTCGTCTTTACTGCCTGTAGAGCGACGTCCTGTCATTTCTATATCCCTATATTGCCTTGACAGGTCCGAAGAGCTTCCCGACGGACTCATTGTTGAAGTTTTTAGAGAAGGCATCTTGTCCTGTTCCAATCGTGAAGTTCTGCTAAAATAACTGAAGGGGATCTTGTCTTTCACGTGCTTCATCGACCCGGAACCGTCTTCGCGTGAAAGCTCGCTCGACTGAAGCTGCGTCGTGCTCCAGCTGAGCTCGTGATAGGTGCCCGACACACTAGGAATGTCTTTGGTGCACCAGTGAAAATCGTGAGGCCCAGGCCCTGTGCTTTCTGGTGCACCTTGATGGGTGTGTTTCTTCTTTCTGCCGTGCATCCCGTGTCTTTTGTGACCTTTTGAGCTGCTCTTGTGGTGTTTCCTGTGAGATTTCTTCTTCCTGTGCCTGTGCTCTGACCTTGATTCTGACTTGGACTTGTGCGAAGACCGGTGCCTTCGCGGTGACCTTGATTTCCGTTCAGGTTTAGATTTATGCGGCTTTGGTGAGCCGGTTGGACTGAAAGAGCCTTTGGCGTCTGGTGACATTGACGATTCCTTTTTAGCAAGCGGCTGTCCTACATTTTCGGCGTCGTGGCCTTTTGAGCTGCTCTTGTCATGTTTCCTGTGAGATTTCTTCCTCCTTCTGTGCCTGTGCTTTGACTTGGACTTGTGCGAAGACCGGTGCCTTCGCGATGACTTTGATTTTCGTTCAGGTTTAGATTTATGCGGCTTTGGTGAGCCGGTTGGACTGGAAGAGCCTTTGGCGTCTGGTGACAGTGACGATTCCTTTTTAGCAAGCGGCTGTCCTACATTGTCGGCGTCATGGTCTTTTGAGCTGCTCTTGTCATGTTTCCTGTGAAATTTCTTCCTCCTTCTGTGCCTGTGCTTTGACTTGGACTTGTGCGAAGACCGGTGCCTTCGCGATGACTTTGATTTTCGTTCATGTTTAGATTTATGCGGCTTTGGTGAGCCGGTTGGACTGGAAGAGCCTTTCGCGTCTGGTGACAGCGACGACTCCTTTTTAGCAAGCGGCTGTTCTACAGTTTCAGCGTCATGGCCTTTTGAGCTGCTCTTGTCATGTTTCCTGTGAGATTTCTTCTTCCTTCTGTGCCTGTGCTTTGACTTGGACTTGTGCGAACGCCGGTGCTTTCGCGATGACTTTGATTTCCGTTCAGGTTTAGATTTATGCGCCTTTGGTGAGCCACCTGGACTGAAAGAGCCTTTGGCTTCTTCTGGCGGTGACAATTCTTTCTTCCGAAGCGGTTGTTCTCCAGTTTCGGCGTCTGGGAGACGTTTCGTTGGTGATTTCGGTTCTCGGACTACCGGAGAGACTGCTTCTCCGTGGGGAGGAGATGCTCTTCTATGAGGCGACACGGGTAATGGAGAGGCCGCGTCACTAGCGGGCTGCTCTCGACCCTTAGACTTCAGTTGTGACGTTCTTGGAGCATGACGGATCTGGAACGGTAATGTCTCAGGACTCTCTTGTCCGCGGCGGCTAGAGACGGTATTTCTTTTGGCTGGCGGTGTGTGGAAGCCTGGCTCCGATCCACTTGGTTGTGTCAGTTCCGGGCGGGGCAACGCTCCCCGTGTATATGGCGCCATCCCAATCGAAAACTTGAATTCGCGTTGATTACCTACGCCGACATCGTACGTCGATTCTGCAGGCTGACCCCGAGTTTCAGCCAACTGAGTTTCTTTTGCTGCTTCTTCACGTCTATGTTTTCTTTTGCCGCGCCTTGAAGTCTTCAAACTCGATTTCTTGTTTTTATCACCATCTGGCCTGTGGTGATGGTGGCGTTTTTTCTTGTGTTTCCGTTTATCGGTCGCCGCTGATTTCTCTGCATCACCAGCATTTTCTGGGTCGCGCTTGTGAAGTTTTTTTTCATCCAATTGGTCCTCTTTTTTAGACTCGCGAGTTTTCGGACTCTCACCCGCAGCAGTCATGACTCCAACCATGAACCGCTGACGGGCTAGTGTTTTGGCCTCTTGAGTACCGTCCAGTCGCAAGCGGCTCCTCGGACGCGGTATCCTCCCGGTGTCCCCGTGATCTTCAGGAAACGGAGCGCTCATCGGCGACACCTCCCTTGTCAAAATCCCTGGCGGTACGACTGGACCAGTGTCGAGAGTCTTGAGCTTGCGCTCTGCTCTATATCTCTCTGTCATGCTCTTTGTGGCATGCTCATCCCGCTCGCCGACCGCTCGATCCCACTTCTCGCTCTTCATTGTTTTGTCATGGCCGTGGACGCCTACTAACGTCCACTTCTCTTTCTTAGGTGCAGCACTGGCACTCCAATGTTTTCTTTCTTCGAGCTCCCTTTCGACGGTTCCGGCGTTAGGCACTTCGCTGTTCGACCGTGGAATTTCTTTCGGTACCGCCTTCCACACTTTCCCCCAAAGCGTGCTAAGTCGTGACGACAAACTGTGAAATAGCGTCGTACGGTGCTCAGGGACCGTCCACACTCTGGGCGACGCGTAGGCGACTGCGCTGCTGGATGACGTCGCTGGGGACACAGCCGATCGGTCTCGTCGAGCCGGCAGTCCGCTCGACGAACGCCTTTTGATCGACCCAGCAGCCAAGACTCGACTATCGGATTCCTCCACGTCGTGGGCCTTAACATGACGGCGGTCCTCAGTTCGCTTTCCAGGAGGCTGAGCTGGTTGGGCTCTGGAAGTCATCCGAGCTTTCGTCTCCGTCGCTAGTTCTTCTTGTGAAGGGCACGCAGCATCGAGGAGTGGCGCGGTTGATTCCACCTCGTCGCCCCCGTCAGAGTCATGTAGCGTGAGGACATCGTCACAAGAAGAGTCTCCAATCTGTTGGTGAACCCATCCAAAGCTTGTTTGTGAGGTGACAGGTTTCAGCGATGTCTTCTCCGTAGAACTGGTACTCTCCGTGACGCCACTGACCTTGCCGTATCGCTGCTGGTGAGGCTGCGTGGATATTTGCGTCGGAGAAGAAACAGGAACTTGACCTGGCTCATATATGTGCGTAGACGAAGCTATAGTTGCTTGCAGTAGAACTTGGTCTCCGCCGTCGGTCGCAACGTCGGCTTCAGACCGAGCGTCCAGTAGGCAGCTCTCGGACTGCGCTGATGCCAGCGCTGTCGCGGATAGGGACCGGCGGTGGGTGGCTGGTGCTACTTCCCGAGATTGGCCCCGGGAGTCAAAGCTCGACGGTCGCCCTGAGCGCTGGTGCTCCAGTTCTTGGGGATCCATGGACGAGGGTCTGAGTCCTGGCTGCGTTCGGTGCGAGGTCGATTATGGCGGAGGGTTGCTTCTTCTTCTAGCGCGTGGCGCTTCAGGCAGTTCACGCCCCGTGGTATTCTTCTTCTTCTTCTTCACCATATGAAAATGGCACGTACCCACACGGGGGGATTGGCCAAGGTACGGTGGTGAATGCCAAGGAGGTATATGTGCGGGGAAAAAAAACTAAGTAAAATAGTAGAATTTTGAAATTAGAAATTATGTATGAATTGTCACACTTACTAGTTTCTTCTTCCTCCCTTAATTTCGAAGATACACAGATTGAGTCTATTCTCTTTGGCGCCTCAAGTTTAGAAGAATACTACTCCGCCTAATTTTTGTTTTTCGTCTGAATTGCTATTTTTGCTAATCTCAGCAAAATGATTGTTTGGGCGTGTTGGAGCGACATTTCAAACACTTGAAGCACACAAACAGACAGGACGTAGAAAGAAGACGTTACACACACGAACGCTAACTTGCAACAAGTTTATTGGGAAGCGAAAGCGGATTTTAAACTGAGATATTTGCGTTGCCAATGGCTGGTTCACCTGCTGCTCTTGCATGATGTCCGGCAACGATTTGTTTATATGACGCTTTCGTTTCACAATAAACTTGTTGCTAGTTAGCGCTCGTGTGTGTAACACCTTCATTCTACGTCCTGTCTGTTCGTGCGCTTCAAGTATTTGGCATTTTTCCTGAGCTTACGACTGACATAAATTCTGTCTTTCGCTTCGATTCGGCGCCGCACCGCATGACATGCTTGAAAAAGATTTACCTCTGCTACTGTACTCAGACGCCCCTTCGACAATTGTACAAGTTTTAAAAGGTCACTGAATACGGAACTTCAGGCTTTGTCGAATCTGTCCGATCAGCGAAGGGAATTTGCTCGGCTTTGCAAAGAGCACGACAGGAATCACAAGTTGTAGGGCAGGCTGGTGACTGTGCATCTCAATTCCATTGGTGGAATTCGGAATGTATACGATATTGTAGGTAGCTGCTCTGAAAGCGAGAGGCGCTGTGTGTTGGTTTGGAACTTCTGTGCTTTTTGGCCAAAAATGCTTTGTATCTTGAAGCGTGTATACCATCTCTTAAAGCAAGATTTCGCCTATTGACGGTTCGAACGTTTTTGAAGTTAAGCGATTCGGGGCGACATGTGTCCCAGTTGTTCGTTTTAGTCAGCCTCGAGAACTCTTTAGGGTTAGTTTGTCCCGCTTTTATACTCCCCCGATCTATTTTTAATACTTCGAGTATCTGAAGTCATTCCGACGTGGAGCAACATTTCATTTGTTCAAATTACTTCCGATGATTCCTTTCCAAGCTATTAATGTATTCTCCTTTATTGAACAATGTTTTGCAAAAGTGCTTCATGATCTTTCGGTCCGAAGTGTCTAGTGCCACGGTTCCATGTGTCTAGAAAAGGCAGGCGTGGGCATTTTCTTGATACCCTTGATTTGTCTTCTTCACTCCGTCTTCCAACTTTCAACCATATTTATTTGGTCGAGTTTCTATGATTAGTACTTGCACTTCGTAAGTTGGACGCTCTTTCTATTCGGTGATAATTACGGACTCATTACCTCTGTGCTCTTCTCTGTCCACGCGTCTCTCGTATCACAGACATTACGCATGTTCAAGTTTCTGATGCCTCCCCAAGTTAATCAGTAAGTTTAGTTTGAGTTCATGGCCGCAGGGACCTTACAGCAACGAAGTTGCTCACTTTGGCGGAAGCATCTCTTACTAGTCAAATCGTGTATCTCATTCCGACCTGTACGTACACTGCGGCGGATAGATTTCGTAGCCATGCGATAATGCAAGTCTTGCTACCTGTACGCATAGTTCTTTAGGTGATTTCCAGAAACTGCTTTTCTTGGAGCAGTAAGATTTGCCGTTCTCGCAGGCTTGAAGTTTCTTTTACGAGACAGCACTGTCTTGTGCCGCTGCTGAATTTTTTACCTAATAGACCTGGTGTGGCGATTTCCACTTTGGGCCTAAACTGGGCTCACACGGAAGCAAGAGGACACTTTCTACTGTTCTGTCGTCTCATCACATCTTTCAGGCGGCGACTGCTAGAAATTCCAGTTCCATAACTCGGTTTGTGCTTCTTTTCTGTGGTTGTTTTTCACTTGCCGTTTCTGTGCTTGGAGACAGCAGATGCTGCGCCGTTCAAAATGCCCTTCGCGAAACAAAACGCCTTCCATCATGAATCGTTTCTTTTCCAAAACTTAAGCTCAGCGAGCCCACTTCCCATGTTCAATTATCTCTGTTAAAAAATTCAATTTGATCCTTTTCTCATGTCTCTTTATTTCTGCTTCCAGTCGCTATAAAAAAAGTTTAAGTCATCGCCTGTGTCTTCGCCAATTCCTCTGGTGTGGGAGAACTAGGCAGTGCTCAGTGAGAAATTATTTAAGTATGCCTGCAATGTATTTAAAATATTTAAAATATATTTTAAATACGCGTGGTTACAGCGTCATTAAAATATTGGTCATTGAGCACTGCACAAAAAACGGATAGCACACAGGACTTAAACGCGATAATGAGCTTCTGAAGTTATGGGCAATAAAGTGCAAATTGACAGTAAGACATAAGTTAGTTACTGTTCCAAATCTAAACCATCTATGCTTGGAAGAAAATAAACATTTAACACAATATATAATGATACAAACGTTTGAAATTTTTTAGATTTGTTCGAGGGTAAAAAGAGCCGCGACAAAAGCAGAACGTAGGAAGAGAAGTGGACAGATTTTTACGCAGTGACACTGACCTACGAGCCATTCTAGTTTGTTGAAATATTCGGTTATCGGTAAACAATCTCGTACATCTGGTAAATCCTAGTTCCTCGCCGTACCTTAATGATACCTTGATCATACTCCAGCGCAATCATCCTTTGGTATGCCGTATAGGGCAGTTAAACGTTATGTCGCACACGTATGCTGTCGTCAGTAACGAGCTCGTCAGAAAATATAATGCCAAAAAAGAAGTACATCTGTGACCCCTTTTTTTCTGCAATAAATATGATTTCAGAAAATTAGGCTATGCTTGGCACCTTTCCTTTTCTTTTTTGTAGATACTCAGAGGTGTCCGAATTATTCAGTTTTTCTTATTAGAGGGGGCTGAATTAACTCGTTTTCACTGCATTTTTAATATGAACCATGTCTAAGAAAGAATGGGCAAGAAATTTGGTTTATGAGTATCTAACGTCCCAAAGCGACTCAGGCTATGGCTGACGCCGTAGAGGAGGGCTCCAGAAATTTCGACCACCTGGGGTTCTTTTAACGTGCACTAACACCGCACAGTACCCGGGCCTCTAGAATTTCGCCCCCATCGAAATTCCAAAGCCGTGGCCTGGATGTAACCCGCATCTACCAAGAACACGAATTTTTGGCATCAACGCAAGGCAGCGAAGACTCAAGATTTCTGGTGCCTGCGGTGCCTAGGCAAGATAACTCGCCGGGTATTAGAAATCGCTTTTTTTTGTTTGTCTTTCCGCTACATTGTGTATGTGAGACGACCTCCAATCTGTAACCTGCAGCATGCAATCAACGAAGCTTCAACAACTTCCAAGCCGAAGTCGCACTAATGTAGGCAAACAAAAGGCAGCTAATATTTGCGGTCTTGCTTCTGGTGACTTAGCGCCGCGCGTGTATAACCAGAGCGAGGTAAGCAGAGAGGTAAACTGTCGCGCAGACGAGAGTCTGTCTGATAAAGTAGCCCTGAGTTCATTAGCAGAGCAACTGCGCGAACATACCGTGCAAACACTGGACCAAGTTGATGGGCGCCATCCGGTCTTTATGTATAGGCCCCTACATTAGTCTGTCTATCCAGTTTGCCCTGCAATTCAGTGCGGAAGAACATACAACCCAAGGACAAGATTGCGCGACGTCTATGCACCGTTATCAAGTTGTAGTGTGACAATGATCTCTTTGTTGGTGTTTTTTTTTTTAACTTGGCAGAACAGAAAGTGTGTGGCAGAAAAGAAGAGGTGTGTAAAGTAACCCAAGACAGCTCGGCCCGCTGGGCGGCTAACGTTGAGTTAAAGGCGGTAGCTGTGACATGAGTTTTCTGATCAGTACCTTTTTTTGTCTATCTGCTGTTTATTCAATCGCTCTGAAATATATGACCACGTAAAATTACGGAGGTTGCTTAAGCCTACTTACTTGCTTTTAATGCGAAATGATTGTTTTTAGTTTTTATTTCCTTTTTACGTTTCATCTGTTTGTACGTTTTTCTTGCTTTTTAATGAACTACTCCTTAGCATAAAGTCGTTAGGGAACGCATATGCTAATTATTGCTTCGGCGTCAGCCAGCAGTAGTACGTACAGTAGAGTCCTTGCTTGCGGGTAAGCTGGTCTTTAATTCTGTGTTCCTGCATGCGGATCTTGCTGCACGACCCTACCCTGCTCAGGACTTTCTAAACGCTGTGTCATCGACTTGAGTGATGTTTGTTCGATCCAACAGCGTCAGTTGTCTAATGTATGGATTGTTACTTGCAAGTCAACGTTAGCAAAGGCAAAAATCTTTAGCAGCGGAGAACTACAAGTAAAACACCCTCTGTGCATCATAATCGGCCCTGTGCCGAAGGTAGTCAAGATAAAACTTTTCTGGCTTCGAGAACATCTGGAGGATGTGTACATTCTGGACACCCTACGATCTTGCGGGAGAGTGGCACCAGTCGCGGCTGGAGTCTGGAGGCTAACGGAAATGGAGCAGGTGGGAACATAAAATAGGCATATTGTGTTGACGCTCGCTGATGGTGTCACAGTCAGTGCCGTTCCCAATCATTCGACTGTCTCCGGAATTTAATGTCTCGTTTTAATGCCGGAAAGAGCTGGGGAAAACAATGACTGGTACAAGGGCAAACAAAGTAAAATAACCGAAGTATTACAAGTATTGGGTTTCTCACTTCCAAATGCGGCAGGTCATGGCAAACTGGAGGTATTGTCGAAAAGTTCTATTTGTACAAAGGTTTTTCCTCTTTTGTAGAGACAATAGCACATAAGGAACATGCCACAGAAACTTGACTTTACAGTCGACAAAGTAGGCTGCTACGCAAAAGCTTTCGAAGGAGTTATTGGTGGTTAGAAAAAAATTAAAAACGGACACTTTTTACTCCTGTCTCAAAGAAAGTGAAAATGACGGTGCTAGCCAAGGCGAAGTCTTGGACTTAAGAAGGTGTAAACATTGTCGACTTTGTTTTTATTTTTTGCTTCTTGATGACTTGAATTCCAAGTGCTACTAACTCGAGATGCTTTTTTTGTGGTTCGAAAGAAATGTTTCATTTAGGGTACAGAAAATCTCACATCAAATTTACTTTTACGACAAAAATTTCAAAATCAAGTGCATTATAATATCTATAGAGAAAAAGAGAGAATATTTTGAAGAATTTGGTGCCTAAATTTAGAACAACCACGCATGCCAATATGGTGACTGTACGGCGCCGGAACGTGTTGCAGTTGCGTCTTTTCCTTTTTTTTTCCCTGACTACTGCAGCAGTCTTTCGCAGAAAACTCTCGAAATATCCCACCATAAAAACCGCTTTATTCCTTTAATCGCACAGGAAGAAGTGCAGAATGCGATAGAAAAAATCCGCAGAGGTTACGAATAAAGTGAAGCGCTCAAGTCAATTTTGACTGCACTGCTGAGCGAGGCAGATTTTCGCTCTACGGGGACCATGTAGTCTCAGTAGAAAGCTTGTTCTTTACGCTGACCCTCGTTTTATTACCTTAAAAAACCTTACCGGAATATTAAAAAAGGGCTCAGGCGACAAATGGATGATGCGTACAAGTTCTGAATGGTACTAGTAAAGGACTTTCAGAATGTATACGGGCGAGTGATGAGAGCGCTGATAGGAAAGGCTCATCCAGTCGACAGCTGCTAAGCGGAAAAATACAATCATAGTATCAGTTCCTATTTTATGTCGAGCAATATGAAAAGTATGCGTATTTCAGTAGAACAGAGTTATCGCGAGTGCCGTGTCTCTGATTTACGTACTTATCATTTTCCTTGACAATAAATGAACAATGTTGAAGAAGCACAGGTGACGAGCGTCGTTGCACACCCTGACACCGTCTTGGACAGTGAAGACAGTTTTCCCGTCATAGGCGTGCGGTTTTCACCGTCATCTCTGGCAGTGCTTATAAGGCGCTTTAATTCTGCTTCTTTACTTTTAATATCCCTTTCTCCGACGTGTCGTTGTTAGGTGGAACACGTTCACTTTCAGAAAAATATTTATCTTCCAAAGTTTGCTGCATAGGATGTAGAGTCGAAGCTAGGCGTCTGTACTTCCATTAGCGAACCCTTCCAATAGGTGCTGCCCCTGAAAAGGATGTCTTGGTTACGTCAGCTGCGTGCTTCCGTCACCTTGTGACAAGGACTACACTTTCAATATCGGTCTTGGTGGAAATTGTCGGCATATACGCTTTGATGCTCGCAAGCCTAGAAACTTGCGCTTAGTCGATGTGCTACATACTAGTAAATATTTGCAGACGCTGTACCCAACTTCCGGTGAGGTCACCATGGCGTCTCTTCCGGGTATCTGCCTGAGGCACATGGCCTACCTATGGCAAGGTTGCAGAAACAAGGATACAACGAGACAGAAGCAGCCGTGTGCCCACGCTCACCGTATATAATTTTCGTGACTTTCGCATATTTCAACCACTGTACTTAGTATAAAGGATTGACTTGCTGGGCAAGTTGGTAACTGTTGAGATTTGGTTACAGGCGCGAAAAAAGACAGAACACAAGGCAAAAGGACGGGACCGTCCCGTCCTTCTGCCTTCTGCTTTGTCTTTTTTCGCGCCTGTAACCAAAGAAGTACTGTACTTAGGGATCTACTTCAGATTTTAAATTTTAAATTCAGTTTATTTTCTGTAAAAGTTTTCCGTAAGTTTATTTTCCTTCGAGCGTTACATATTTATGTTCTCAGTTCTGATATGTATCCTGTCTACCGTAGAGTGTGTACCTACTGTGACTCCTCGTCACAAATTTTGCCCGACCAGGATTACCTTAAAGCCAAAGCTAAGGCAAGGAGCCTTCTTCATAATTTGTGATTAATAGGGGCTTTACGAGAAATTTTATGAAGTCTTTTGGAGGCGTGCAAGAAAAGGATATCTGTGACAAGGACAGTCAGAAGTGAGGAACAAAATATGTGACAGTCAGTTTCTGACTCCCAAAAGGCATAACAACTTACGGGGAAAGTAGAGATAGTATCTTAGAAGTTTTTTTCTTTTTCTTTTATTTCTTGCTTAGACGTTTGCCTAAGAAGGGGCTGAGGCTAAGGCACAATGTTGCCTGACAGGGCCTCAGCCCCCTACTACATGACAAACAAATATGTAAATTACAAAAGTTCGGCGGGCTGGTACAAAACAGTATCGTTGATAAGGACATAAAACGAAATCAAAGAAAAGTAGGCACAAAAGTAAGCATTATACAAAGCAAAATACGTACACACTCAGCAAAAAAAAAAGACCAAAACGCTTGACGAGAATTTGCATAGTAAATGTACGATGAGTATAAATAAAAAACAGAGCCCAAGACTTATACATGAAACACTACATCAAATAACGAAGTTCTACTTAAGGCTTATTCTAGCCTACTGAAAAACAAGGCATTACGGACATATAAGCACAAACAAGAGTACACAGTATTGGCCAAGCTTTTTTCGGTGTAAGTGCACTCTTACGAGTAAAAGGAAACATGGAACGCGTTTTGAAGGAACCGTCACTTATCGATTAAAATTGTGATTGATAAGTGATCGATTGATATTGAGGAAAGAGAGAAGAAAGCTGTTATGAAGACGAAGGTTCGAGGTTAGAGGCCTTTTGAGGTTAGAGCCAGCAGCTAGTAGTTGTGTTCAACTCACAGTGATACACTATGATGACTAAGACAGAAACTGTAACTTTTTGTTCTCAATTCACTTTTTTTTTTGGCGTACGGGGCTGTTCAGAGCACCGAACCTTCAATCGAGGCAAAATACTCATGGCACTCTCTCTTGCCATCATTAGCACCCGTAAAATGACTGCACAGAAAGTGACCGTTCTTCTATATTCGCATGAACTCGATGACTGTCGCCGTGAAAAACGTTTTTCGAATTTCCGTATGCTTGGGTTTTTATTTGCTTCAAACGCTGAGAAGTCTACATTTGCGCTTGAAATTGTCGGAGCAGGCATTTCTTGAAGGTGGCAAAAGTTTTTGCGAATAACAGCAGCGGTAACCACTTCCCTTTCTCTCACACTTTCCAACCTACATGAACCCGCACGCGGGGAAAAAACCTGGCACGAATAAGCAGCCATGCCGTTTGAATGAGTTAAACAAAGGAAAGCGAACCAAGGTACAGTGCAAATGTATACAATTCCTTTCGGCGCAGGCTAGACGTATACGTTTTCTTGCTTTATTTTAGCTTTAACACATCGCCCGTCGTTTTCTACCCCGCCCCCACACCGGAAGCCACCTCCCAGACATGCCGGAAACAAAGTAATTTCCGGTTCCAGCAAAGCCGGAACAACATGTTTACATTTCCTGCGTTCTTCCTCGTTCTTCCAGTCTGAAAGTTAGAGCCGTAACAATGCGTCGCAAAAACAGGGGCGCAGAGTACTTCCTGCTGAGAACAAAAGAGAAAACTTTCCGTTATACTGTCTGAAATTTTAACGTCTTTCCTTGAGCGTTATTACGTCTTTGGTGGTTATTCTCACACTGCGTTCAGTCTAGCTGCCGGTGGCAGCTGGTGTTTCGTTGGCAAGTAGGATGTCTCGTGCGCTATAGTGTCCTGTGGTGGCCTGTAGTTTCTTATGCTTGCTTGCCTTTCTTCTTATGACAGACTCGTACTGTTCTCATCGAGCGAAATCCTGCAAGTTTTTTTTTTTTATTTGTTGCTTAGACGTTTGCCTAAGAAGGGGCTGAGGCTAAGGCACAATGTTGCCTGACAGGGCCTCAGCCCCCTACTACATGACAAACAAATATGTAAATTACAAAAGTCCGGTGGGCCGGTACAAAACAGTATCGTTGATAAGGACAAAAACAAAAAAAAACAAAATCAAAGAAAAGTAGGCACAAAAGTAAGCATTATAAAGAGGAAAATACATACACACTCAGCAAAAAGAAGACAGAAGCCCTTGACAAGAATTTGCATCATAAATGTACGATGAGTATATAAATAAAAGACCAAGACATACATGAAACACTACATCAAATAACGAAGTTCTACATAAGGCTTATTCTAGCCTACTGAAAAACAAGCCATTATGGACATATGAGCACAAACAAGAGTACAGAGACGCGAACACAGGATCACTAATTATGAAAAAAAAATGGACTACAACATGATTGCATGACAAATTTTGGTGATTAGTATAGGTGACATCGCTACAGAGAAGAGCTCCCTTACATTCATTTTTGAAAGTGGAGAAGGGTTTACTTAGGAAGTTAGGAAGTTAACTGTTGATGCCTGAGTTTTCTAGGAGCTCAAACTCCTTGAGAGCTGCTGAAAATGTAAAGGAAAAGACGCAAGTGTCAGCTGTATAAAAAATGGTTGAACATGGTTGTTGTACCCAGTAGTTTAACGGGTTACAAGATACTGCGGCAATTAATCTTTATTAAAAGTCTTAAAATATATTCCTTTCTTTTCATAATCATTCAAAAGAAACGGAAGCAGGTATTGTAGGAATTGATAGAGACAACTGGTACGCCAATACGGTAAAGCCGCCGCGGTGGCTCAGTGGTTATGGTGCTCGGCTGCTGACCCAAAAGACGCGAGTTCGATCCCGGGCGCGGCGGCCAGAATTTCCTTGAAGGAGAAATTCTAGAGGACCGTGTACTGTGTGATGTTAGTGTACGTTAAAGAACCCCAGGTGGTCGAAATTTCCGGAGCCCTTCACTACGGCGTCTCTCATAGCCTGAGTCGCTTTGGGACGTTAAACCCCATAAACCAAACCAAACCAGCCAATATGGTAAAAGTCACTTGTCATAGCGGCGGGTGCGGGCATCGGTTTTTTGTATGCTTAAATTTCGAGGCCTCTTTAGAGACGTTTGAAAGGTATCGTCCTAAAAAAAAAAAGAAAAGAAAATATGCATTAGGCGAAATTCAAGATAATGTTTTGCTTTTATTGTTTATAATGTTTTGGTATTATTATCTGTGGCGAATTTAACTGAACGTTTTATTCTTTAGTCTTGGGGCTCAAGAATTTGTCGCGAAATTAATCGCCGTCAACATCCAATTTCAGAGTTGTTCAAAAAATTTCTTGAGCACCATCCTGGTTCTGGATGTCGCGCTTAAAAAAAAAAAAAAAACTTTGCACATTTCACTTTGCACATGAATCAAATTACGTCGCTTGAATTTTTGATTCCCGCTTCGTCGCTTTGGGACGTTAGAACCCCATAAAAACCTAAACCTCATCTGTTGTATGACGTAGAAGAGGCTGACGTCGCGGTCGAAAATTGGTTGTGAACAGATGAACACGAAGCTCGGAAAATATTTAGGAACCCGTTCAATACAAGGAGTGCTTGGTGAAGTGATGAAAGCAGGGAAAACTTTATAAGGGAGTTAGTTGTTTGTAGAAAATGATTGCGGAAATTCCGCTCGAACGACCTCTCAGTACGTCTACTGTGCTTGCGTAATTCGAATCTCAGCCATCCTCTCAAGCGTCAAGGGAAACGTCAAGAGCAGAAGGGACCGCAATCTTCTCATCCTGGGACAACATTCCAGGGTGGCTGGCTGGATAAAGCAATCGCCCAAGTGCTGCTTTCCCAGGTGGGAATTCGCAAGAGTCCACGGCAGTTATCCCCGAAACCACACAAAAACGTGCCATTCTGCGTGGCTGTCCATCCGTGAAAGCGTTTGTTTGTTCTTCTCTTCCTACCCCTTTCCGCTTTCGTTCACTCTCCGCAGCCGCCCTTCCTCTCGCGTCCGTTCGGTGTCTCCGACACGCTCGAAACGCGGAAGTCGATGCTGCTCGCTGATCCGCAAGCAGTCGACATGGCAGAACAACAGCAGCGCTCCTCCTACGCGACATGTCTGAGATGTTGACTTTGGGGAAAAGACGCACGCCGGTGGGAACAGAAGGCTGCCGTACATCGTGGATCAACTCCTGTGTCCAACGACTACCTGGTGTGAACGCCGCTATCTTAAAGAGTGATGGAGAGGGGATAGGGACATTGTGAGGGAACACAAAAAGATGTTCTCTATGCTGGTGTTTGCTTTTTCAAATCTTCTAATAGTAAAATATTGCTGGTGTAAAATCTAAGTGGACACTTCGACTTCACCTTAGCGGTATGACGCGATAACATTAATGGGTCCCTTTGGCTATCTGAAGGGCGTATCACTTCGCAGACATCGTTATTCTCTACATTATATTCATTGACCGCTGGGAGTCCTCATACCCCTTTAGCCGCAGTGGTGCAGCGGTGCGTCCCTGCCCCGCCAGGTGACTGTTGCAAGCACAGCCTTTTCCCTGAGAAGTTAGCTCCCGTGACCAGCCTTTCATTTAACTGCCACCTGCCAGGGTGGGCAGGTTGTGATTAAGTCAGAAGGTCACTTGACCTAGGTGCCAAGTGGGCCACCGGCTTCTCAGAACGCCGCCGCCGACGACGACGACACCACCGGGGCCGGATTTTCTGCAGAACGGAAGCCTTACCGCTATCGCATTGATTGCACAAATCGTACTGGGTCCAAACGCGGTAGAATCGACCGTCTCCAGGCAGCCTGCTTCTCGTGTAGCTTCTGCTGGGCTTAGTTAACGATACAGGATCTGAGTTGTAATTGTTCCGAACGCTCGTACAATCGTGGCTGGGCAAATCTGAAACGACCGAGCGACGACCAAAATATCGGTGGCGGTTTGCGTCAACGAGAGCGTGAATTGAGAGCTAGATAAGCACCGTCACGGAAGTGCAGAGATGCGCGCCTGGATCAGTGTAGTTCGTATCAGACGAGCCGAGAGCCGTGCTTTAGTTGCACCTTGTTTAAAGTTTTCTATTGTGGCCCAAAGTTTTTGTGAGTTTGGTTCTGCCGCATAGATTCGTGGGCTTTCAAGAGAGTTCTCACTGCCGCGTCATACCAATAAAATGAAGATGCAGGCAGCACGTTCAATCCGGCGTTTGCCTCGGCATTCGTTTGTGTGGTTGTGGCAGCACTAAGCTACCACCAGCTTTAGATCGTCACCCCGGGATCCGACGCTAGCTCTTATAAGGTAGAAGAACTTCTTTTGAGGCGAGTTGGTGCATAGCTTTCTTGGGATGGCGTTGCGCACGCGAAAAAACATGCACAAGTAAGAGCAGATGATGACAGATAGAGCGCAAACTATGAACTGAATTTATTGGTAAATAATTCTAATCGTTATTATTATTGCTAAATATTAATTGTAATTAGTTTGGTTTGGTTTATTGGGGCTTAATGCCCCAAAGCTACTCAGGCTACGAGAGACGCCGTAGTGAAGGGCTCCGGAAATTTCAACCACCTGGGATTCTTTAACGTGCACTGACATCGCACAGTACACGGGCCTCTATAGAATTTCTCCTCCAAAGAAATTCAACCGCCGCGGCCGCGATCGAACCCGCGTCTTTCGGGTCAGCAGCCGAGCACCATAACCACTGAGCCACCGCGGCAGCATTAATTGTAATTGTTATTGCTATTATAATTACTAAATATTAATAACAATAAGTTAGTTGACAGTTGGCGCCCTATCTGTCATCCTCTGCTCTTTCCTGTGTACGCTTTTTTCGTACGTCATCCCAAGAAAGCTAGCTCTTATACGCCCGCACAGCCTCTGTCAAAAATATACAGCTCAATGGGTCAACTACTATGTAGTGCGGCCTGTTTTGCATCGCCAGACTCGAAATCCATTAAGGGTGTGAGGAATCCCGTCCTTACACTTCCGATGCTTCGGACTTCCAAGCATGTACCGGAGAACATCATTACAAATCTTATGAATAAAGACCTTGCGGTGCATATTCTTGACAGAGATTGTACGTGTAATAAGCTGTGCCATTTTAAATGGGCTAATTCGTTGCGTGGTGCTAAATACAGAGCACTCAGGGTGTGTTAAAAACTAGTATGGCTAGCAAGGGTAGTGCATGGACACACTCTGGTTTCTTCGCCTTTGCTTTCAGTACTTTTGTTTTTTTGCGGAGAGCGTGGGGGGAGTTTGAGCAGCAAAGTATGTTTCCTGTATAATACCGCCCGTGTGTGTACGCTTACCGTTTGCCTAGGATTTCTGACCTAATTACATTTTTCAACACAGATGTGAGCCGATGATTCTAAAGACTTTCTATAAACAGTTTCGCGGTACCGGTCTAGAGTTATGTTCAGAGAGACATGCGCGTATGTTTATATAAAATTCACATCTCGCAGAATATACCAATATAAGAGTTAGAAACAATGTACGTATATCAATATGTTCAACTAGAAACGGGCGAAATAACTGACAGAGTGAATCAATGAGAACGACATGAAAACACGAAGTTTCTGGAGTATATTAGAGAATGGTTTAAATGCTTCGCGGTCTACTAGCTCTAGTGAGAAAGGAGATAATAAACCAAGTTCTTCGCGGGATAAAGCACGAAAACGTCCTCGCTTAAGAAGCGATGAATAGTGAGAAAGACTAAGGGAGCCAACAGCTCCTTGACGTCCCATGTACTGATGAAAATTAATCACCGAAAAATAGTCTCGAATTCGCCCACCATGAGGATGAAATGCAACGCAGCGCAGTGCCCGGCTGGCGAGACCAGCCTCCGTCACTAATTACCACGGCACGTGGCGCACAGGGAAGCCGCGCAATGCGGGGCCACAGTCATGAATAACACAATTACTACTCCTGCTGTTTCCGGCGTACCAAGGCGTAAGGCTTCCACCCACGCCGGGTCCCAGACTCTTGGGCAATTTTTACTTGAGTCCGGTTCTAAACGTGTCCATCTGGTTGGTGCAATCCATCTTCCCGACACTGCTGAAACTAGTAACGGAGCGGTACGCCCACTTGCTGCCCACTGCGCAAGTGTTGAAAAGTTATTTTTTCCGCCGTCGCCGTGCTTGCGATGAGAACACCAGTGGGCGGCGAGCTCCCAAGAAGCTGCGACGGTTTGGTGACTTCCAGACAGGCTGTCTTCCTAAACGCGGTTTCGACATTCTGTTTACTTTTTCCCCACATCGGCAGCTGTTGCACCGTGGCGTTGTTTGCTTGCCTACCGTCCTCAGTTAGGAAAAAAAAAAAACAGATCCTTGTACTTTGATCGCACTCTATGAGTTCATGACTGTTATTTGGCGTACTTTGATCTTTTCCGTTCCCGTCGCTCGACTGTCGTGTCCTTAAAATTCTTCGTGTGCCCGCACAGTTGACTCCGGGTCTAATCCTGTTTTGCATAACACGCCAACAGGCTGTAGTTCCACCACATTTTTCCTAGTCGAATTAAGATGAAGAAATGGGCTTTGGCAGGACATGTAATGCAAAAGCAAGATAGCCGCTGGTCCTTAAGGGTAGAGAAGGGGATTCCAAGAGAAGGCAAGCGTAGCAGGGTGGTAGAAACTTAGGTGGGCGGATGAGATTAAGACGTTTGTGGAGGATACGGTGGCCGCAGCTGGCAGAGGACAGGGTTAATCGGAAAGACATGGGAGAGGCATTTGCCCTACTGTGGGCCTAGTCAGGCTGATAATAATGATGAAGACTCGTTCGCATCAAATCATGTCATAGCATTGCAGCGCCACACGACCCACTGCCTCAACAGTACACATGCGTACACATGAAATGTATGCATTTTTCCTCATTCATCAACCTCTGTACACTATGTATAGGTACATGCGTATAAAGGCGCTGATGGCATTACATACACTTCTCGCCGAATTATAGCCAGGTGAGTATTGAGCTTAACGGACCATTTTTTTTTTCGATGCGCTTCCACTCAAACCGAAGTGCCTGCAGAGAAATCTGCGCTGAAATATTCCGCGGTCATCGCAACCTTGTAACACACTACCTAGAAAGCGGACAAACAAGCGTTGACCCACCGCGTTGCCTCAGTGGTTAGAGCAATCGGTTCCTGTCCTGAGATAAATTTTTAGACATTCTATAGACTCTCTATAGATTGCTATCCATAAGACCTTTAGACTCTCTATAGACAAATCCTACAGAGTCGTATATAACAAAACAAATGCTATAGACAGTCTATAAACGATTTATAGATTAAAGGCCATACACGTTTGGTAGACTTTTGTCTATTGTAATTCTATAGATTATTAATAGACAGAAACAAATATCTATAGGAAAGCAGTAGAGTGTATATGAAGTCTATAGACTGTCTAGAGCCCATTTTTGTAATGGTAGAGCCGGAGTACCCGGGTTCCAACCCGGCCGCGGTGGCCACGTTTCGATGTAGGCGAAACGCAAAAGACGGCCGTGTGCTGTGCGATGCCAGTGCACTTTAATATCCTCAGGTGGTCGAAATTTCTCCGGAGCCCTCCACTACGGCACCTTTTTCTCTCTTCCTTAAGTCCCACCTTCCTTCCTGCTCTCACGGCGTGGTTGAACCATCCATTGAGAATTCAGACAGTTCCTGCGGCATTTATAAACTTTCGTAAAATCCACCAAGAAGATCGGCAGCGGTTTTAGGACGCCACGCCCTGGGTATATCTGGAGTTAGTTGCGTCCGTGCTCTCCCGAAGCCACAAGCAAGGTCTGTATGACTTCGTGATGAGGCCTTCAAGGAAGCACCGAAAAGAGAAACGCCATCTGGCACGCGTCTTTCAAAGTTGAAAATCTGGAACGACTGCAGCGCCTCGTGGACAAGTCAGGCTCCGTACAACTGGACGTGTCCCGAAAATATTACTTCAAGGCGAATGCGCATCAATTTAAGCACAAAAACAAACACTAAGAAAAAATGCATTTTAAATCTGTATGTTACCAAATAAAGCTTGAACTGAAGGGCGTTTTCTCAGCAACTCTTCTTAAAAAAGAGAGAAAGAGAAGTTGTTTATTGAGTAGATGGGTAAACATTCGCTTCTTATCTTTGGTCGGATGGATCGAGCTGCAGGCGCCCCCTTTCGTACGGATCAATATGGAGCTGTATATAGAATAGAGCGCATATAAGCCTGGAGCAACGCATCGGATGCGTGTTCCTTCCTACATATGGGAAATAAGATGAGGTATAGAGTGGTGTTTATATCGATTAGAATGATGTCCCAAGAGACACGGTGTGAAGCTGCTTCATGTGAAACGACAGACATGTTGACGCAGGAGGAGCCTCGCTCTTTATATTTAGCCCTGGCTATTTTAACATATTCCGACCAGAATGACAAGTTGAACGCGCCCTACATGAAAAAAAAAAAAACAGCGTAAAAACTGGCTAAAAGCAACGCGTCTGCTCTTCTTTTTGGTTGATTAGGATTGTGGCTGAGCACGTGGTCTTCATTTTTTTTGTCCGAGCTGTAAATACCCCTGACCATGTAAATAAAACCTCGATAGTCTTTGGACCATTCGTTATGCTTTTGAAAGTTACAAGAGAAAGCGAGCGCCATGTCGCACGTATAGTGTGTTGCGAAGTTGTGCTTCAGGTCCGGCTACAAATGAATGAATGAATGAATGAATGAATGAATGAATGAATGAATGAATGAATGAATGAATGAATGAATGAATGAATGTTTCGCTTTCTGCCTTAAAGAAAGCGTGGGTGACGAAATAAAAGCTGTTCTCAATAACCGCTTGACAGGCTTCGTCACCCGAAATAGTCGACGATGAGAGCAGCGGCAGTTCTTGCGGCACACAAATAACAATTCACATCTTAAACCAAACAGATTGTGCTGTAATGCAGGTAGGGGGTAGATATATTAAACAATGCCAAGGGAAGAAAAAATAACAGTCAACATATGTATTTCAGTACTAATACAACCTAATCAATATAGGTTTCACGAAGTGCACTAAAAAACATTTTGTTTATATCCTTATAAAGATAAGAGTTCAAACATTTTGGTAGTATATATTTCAGCATAACAAAACCATGGTTCGCTCTACATCTGGGTACCGAAAACATTTCAGTGTTTCTAGTGGTATATGGCGTGTTGTGTGGCACCAGCTGCACAACGCGGGACAAAAAGGGGTCAGGTCATTTCTTGCCGACTGCTTTTTGTAAAAACAGGCACACCTGTACTCAAACAACCTAGGAACTGGAATTATTTTACACGAGTTCTCTTAGTTTTCCTGCCTACCAGAATTTTTTATTCCACTTCGCCAAATACCTTAACGAAACCGTTAGGAACCGTCAGTGACAGTTAGGCCAGTGACCGCTGTAACCGTGAACGTTGAAGCGCAGCTGTTGCATGCTTTTGTGGCTTTAATTGCGTGGCGTAAACATGGTGTCCGTTGCGCCCCTCGATCCGTATCTCAACTTGTTCTAATTCCTTCTTTCACCAACGCAACTAATTTCGATTTGGGCGTTCGTACTTCGACTAACCAGAAGAGCCGAGCTGTAACGTGATCAGTTAGCGAGGAGCCTGTTCTGACGTCTTGTGTGCTCGTGGCGACGTCAAAGCGGATGATCACTTGAGTGGCGCATGCTCGGACGGCCGCAAGCTTGCGGTAAAAAATGGCGCATTATTTTTATGCTTAGAATTTGTCGTACATTTCCTCCCTGATGTGAGACATGACAGGATTATGGATATGCTCACCACAGTCTACAAGAAGTATAAATAAAACAAAATCTTCCAGAACACGTTAGGCTTAGCGTTCCATCTAAACAATCAAAAACACCTCATGCAAAATTGCTTTCGGTTCACATCTAAAAAAAAAAAGATATTTTCGGAAATTTTGTTTCCTTCTTTTGCTTAATTGTTCGTAGAGAAATGGAAGAAAGGGCATGCGATCCCACATATTAGTTATGGCGCCAGAATGCCTTCCACATAAGACACTCAAGAAACTGTCGTCGACACCAAAGTGCTTGAGCTTGCCTGACGTTAACCGAAACGGCGTCACTGAGGTAACATTTCTTTCTGTGGAGTGAGCAGTAAAAAAAATAGTCGTGGGTGTCTCTCTTCACGTTGCCTCGCCGGGAGATATATTTTGCACTTGTATATCTTTATTGTACCTGACGCGTCGTGCACCTGTCGCAAAAGCGATGAGACGAGTTGTGGCATCTGGGGAACTTGGAAAATTTTACCTCTTCGTTAACGAAACCGACCCACAATTGGTTTTGCCCCTGCGACCTAGCTTACGTCGACCGCATAAACGAAATACCGGCACTTCGCCTTTACCTGAGATCAATTGTCCTTACAGTGACCTTAACCTTTCAGGTGATCCTCACCTGATAGCACTTTCCCAACTTCCCGCTTAGTTACCTCTAGTGCAGAAGAAGAAATACGTCACTTCCGTCTGCTAGCGGATTCTCTTTGAGGGAAAATATCCTGTGCGGCGCTGAACACAGATCTCCATCACAGCGAAAGCACATGCAATGTGCATAAGACGGGATACGTGTTCAGGAGCCATTTCGTAATTGCACGCCAGCTCTTTCAAATTTTATCGACTTTCCCCACCCAGGCGCTTTTTTCCTATCTGTGGACAGGAGGATTGCGGCATGCCTTTCCAACCAACTTGTATTTGCTTGTCTGGCGGTAAAACTTAGGTTCAACACGATAACAGAAGCACCACAATACTCTGCCAACCGCGACAATGTCGTTCTTTCCTTCGAGTGGAAACATGTATCGAGAGCAGAAAACACTGAAGGTAGTGATTCTTTCTTTCTTTCTTTCTTTCTTTCTTTCTTTCTTTCTTTCTTTCTTTCTTTCTTTCTTTCTTTCTTTCTTTCTTTCTTTCTTTCTTTCTTTCTTTCTTTCTTTCTTTCTTTCTTTCTTTCTTTCTTTCTTTCTTCTTTCTTTCTTTCTTTCTTTCTTTCTTTCTTTCTTTCTTCCTTTCTTTCTTTCTTCCTTTCTTTCTTTCCTTCTTTCTTTCTTTCTTTCTTCCTTTCTTTCTTTCCTTCTTCCTTTCTTCCTTTCTTTCTTCATTTCCTTCCTTCCTTCTTTCTTCCTTCCTTTCTTTCTTTCTTTCTATCTTTCCTTCTTCCTTTCTTTCTTTCTTTCCTTCTTTCTTTCTTTCCTTCTTTCTTTCTTTCCTTCTTCCTTTCTTTCCTTCTCACTTTCTTTCTTCCTTTCTTTCTCACTTTCTTTCTTCCTTTCTTCCTGTCTTTCTTTCTTTCTGTCTTTCTTTCTTTCTCTCTTTCTTTCTTTCTTTCTTTCTTTCTTTCTTTCTTCCTTTCTTTCTTTCCTTCTTTCTTCCCTTCTTTCTTCCTTTCTTTCTTCCTTTCTTTCTTTCTTGCTTTCTTTCTTCCTTTCTTCCTTTCTTCCTTTCTTTCTTACTTTCTTTCCTCTTGCGCTCATTTTCTGCGCTTTGCTGCGTCCGACGCTTCGTTTCGGCCTTTTTGTAGGTTTCGCAGCGCTGCAAGTCGGTTTCAATGCAACGTAATCCAAACTCGTCCAACTTTTTGGATTGTTCTCGCTTACCTTCGCAGACCAACTCAATCAAACAGATGGTTTCACTCCCGCAAAAAGCTTTCAGTCCGCAGCCGCTGACCCGTCTTGCGGGCAACATTTCCACTCGGTGCGCAGAAACGCGTTGAAACGTGGGAGTTCTTTTTTCCATTTCGAAGCTATTAAACTAAATTGGCTGCTTTCGAAACACAGCAAGTTTTTGTAGCCAACTATCCGCTACGCGGGCTTTTCAAAGTGCCTGCAACTTTTCATCTCAGGCGGGCAGTGCTGCTTTCGAGCTGGAAAGAGCAGGCTTTTCTGAGGGTTCCAGTAAATCAAATGAAACACAGCCTAGTCTCGAGCTTCAACTCGCTGTAATGTTTTCTCGTTTCTTATTCATCTTCTTTCTCTCTCGGATCAACTTTTTGATCGCGTTCATGACGTTATCCAGAAACAGAGCCTTGCAAAGGCTTGCAGAATTAAAGTGAAGTTACAAAGCAAACGAGAGCAGACGACAATGACTCCGGGCAGCAGAACCTCGTAATTACGAAAAAAAAGAAGCTTGGCAAGGCGTACTGAAGCTATCCCTGCTTTCCTGGATTGCGCAGTCCCTGAACTCGTAAAGCAACAATGTTGGCCTTGATGAGTTCCAGCAACTTTTAAAGTTTAAAACTGCTGAGTTCTCTCATTTCGCCGAGAAAAAAGCCAGGTCTGTCTGAAGCGCTGCAAGTACTGCGAAGCCATTTGCTGCTCTTCATGGAAGTACACACACATAAGGAGGTGACGACATACGGAAGCAACAAACTACCTAAACGTATATACAGCCCTTTCCCCGTAACCGGGACTGCAGGGACCCATCCACTGCAAGTTGTTTCCAGGCATGTGTGTAGTGTTGGTATTTGAGTGTTTCTTAATTTCGCGTTCTCTTCTTGTCAAGACCACCAGCCATAAAATATTTGCTTAAGAGAAAGTGCAAGATTCCTCCGTAAGTGTGATTGCCCCGAAAAAGAAAAAAAAACGAACAAAAAAGCCTATAGGATTATCGGTTTTCACACGCACGTTTCCTTCAGCAGCGCAGCAACACGAACGTTACTCTATCACCGGTGGGATATAGTCAAATACCTTATGCGATTACTATGGCTAACCTACCTTTACTTGTCTGTATGCAACGGCATTAACATCCGCCTACTTTCACGCTTCTGTTTCTCTTTCTGCATCGCTATGCGCGATGAGTGCATACAGAATGTATCGCAGAGCTCAACCATACCGAGCCCATAATTGGCCACGCTTGTGTTATCCTTCTCTGTGGACGCAGATTGGATTTGATTCGTAGGCGGCGAGAGAGACGTTCAACAAACCAGACGTTAAAAAAGGAACTACGCAAGACAAGGCCCACAAAAAACTGTGAAGCGTGTACGTCCTTTTGAAAGCTTACATCAGTCAGAGAGTGGGCGGTAAAATCCAGGAACCAGACGGTTGCTCCATCCATGGAGGCTAGAAATAGAAATATACGGTAAGTTCTTGTTCTCCGCCATCGCTTTGAAGGGGTAGTTAGAAGCTTTGGAAGAGGTATCTTTCACATACTCTGCATCAAAAGTTTCAAAGGAACCGGCTGCCATTCAATGTAGGCGTAGAACGCGAAGCAAATGATGCATTGTTTGCACGGGCTTTTGAGCCCGGCAAAGCGGTTTTCTAAACAAAGGGGATAATTTGAGCGACGAATTTCGGTCGGAATTGCCTGTTTATTAAAAATACTTGCGATAGTAAAGATCACTTTGACGGTATGATCATCACACTTTAGTAAACTTATTGAAAAAGTTGTGAATTCTTGAGCTTTCCTTTGTAGCCGTGTGGCTGCGCTTGGGTGGATGCCAATCAGTAATTACTCCCTTATTACAAATCTACTCCACCTTGGAGGATTCCCCTAAACATTTGACCAACTCTGCTCCCACTTCGAGTTACTGATCAATTCGTTTTCGCCCTACCATAAGCTTGCCGTCCCGGTTAGCTCAATTGGTAGAGCGACTGCTCCGGTGAAGCGGTGGTCCGAGTTCGAGCCCCGGACCAGGACGAATTTTTTTTGGGTACGAAATTTCTGACAAAGCTGTTCTTTCCTTCGTAGCCGCGTGGCTGCGCTTGAGTGTATGCCAATCAGTAATTACTCCCTTATTACAAATCTTCTCAACCTTGGGGGGATTCCCTTAAACATTTCACCAACTCTGTTCCCACTTCGAGTTACTGATCAATTCGCTCTCACCCTACCATAAGCTTGCCGTCCCAGTTATCTGAGTTGGTAGAGCGACTGCTCCGATGAAGCGATGGTCCCGGGTTTGAACCCTGCACCAGGATGAATTTTCCTTTAACTGCCAAATTTCTGAGAAGGCTGTTAGCTTTCCTTTGTAGCCGTGTGGCTGCGCTTGGGTGCATGGCAATGAGTAATTACTCCCTTATTACAAAGCAATAAAGCAACCAATAAAAGCACGTTTGAACGAAGGAACTGGAAGAGCTGAAATGGTTGTCGAATAACTCTGTAGCAGTAGAATGTCAGGCACAACTGCACTTCTACTGCGCTATTTATTATTGCTGATGCTTCTCGGGCACTAGAGAAATAGCACGCTCTTTTATGACGACTCACCGCTATCGTTACGTCATAACCTCATCGCCACTGCTATTGCACGCATACACATGTCCAAAACAGGAGCGCTTCAGGCGGGAAGCTACCATAGTAATTAGTATGCTGGTAATATTGATGATTTAATTTCTGCAATAAATATCTACAAAAAGACAAAGGAGCACTGGTACGACAGCACGTGGCAGTTGGGTAAATCTAAGCAGACATCAAAACACACATACCCTGTTGCACTACTCTATAAGAGGAGGTACCAAAAGAAAGAGGACCATTCAAATGCAGAAGAATTTGGAGAGCGCCGCAGTTCCTACAGTGAAAACAAAAGAAAACAAGAAAGAACGACCAAACTTCGAAATCACAGCCCGGGAGGTCAACAGGACAATCTTATAGCCAAATACTAGAATTGCGCATGAACCACTGCGAGCAATGAAGACTCAGAAATGTTCGCATTTGCGCGAGACGTTCCATCGGTCCTCGCGAGGTGCTTTTGTAGAAAAGACAGGGCCGTGGTAACAAAATTAGCGCGTTTCCGTCATCGTCGTGATAATTCGCCTGTTCAAAACAAGAGCATGTTCGTTCGTGTGAAGGCCTTCCGGACACGACCAGTGCTTAGTGACATTGCCATCGCTACTGGCTTTCTACCCAACGGGAACGGAATACTTACCTGACAGCTTCTTGGCAGTAGTAGTAGTAGTAGTGGCTTTTATTTGCATTGAATATGGAAGGTAAAAGAATTTTTCCTACCCCAGCATCTGCTATAGTGGCTGGAAGCACTTGAGCTGGGGCAGCGGAAATAAAGGATAGCAGGCAGTCTGTAGAAGTGAAAGGAAAGGGGTGAGGGGACAGTAGAAAGGACAGGAGGAGCTCCTGGCAGCCCGCAAATAGCTTTTTTATCCGAAGCCGTTATAAAGTGTCAAAAGGCATAAACTTTAACTAGGAGAGCTATGGGAATGGACGACCAGCTGTAAGAGAAAGTGGCGAAGTTCTTCTTTAGCTGCAGTCAATGCAAGGGCGAAGACTCGTTGCTCGGGGATTGATGACGGCACCTATATAGGATAAACAGCTTGTGCGTGAAGTAACACTGTGCTACCGATCGTTTCTGATGTCACCGTTGCAACACAGTGACCTTGCTGCCTATGAAAAGAAGCGGGGCTTGGACTTCAATGGCTGCAGCGTGCCTGGAGGCAGCTGAATGTTCCCGAAAAAGTCGCACAGTGACGCAGGAATGAAAGCAGCGGAAAGGAACACAAATGCCATTACAAGTCTCAGAGTGCCGAGTTGGAGAGCTGGAGAGCTGGAAGTTCGGTGAGAAGGTGTGTGCGGATTATGTACTGTCGTGGTGCTTTGATTACGCCCGAATCCGACTTCAAGCATACAGCCTTGAAGAGTGAGAATTCGTAGTCAAAGCTGAGCAGTGAAGGCAGGCTTTGGAAATAACCGGTACGGACGGTCCACGTTCATCTGCGGCGCAAAACTGTAGCTTTTAGAGCGGACAGAATTTGCTTCAGAAGTTTCAGCGTTTGAGTTTCGAACTTCATCGACGGAATATTACTGCAGCCAGTGAAGTTGAGCATCTTACTGTAGTGTAGCTGGGTTTTTTGCTTAGCTTCAAGTTTGGTGGTCCGTAACTGAGGATTACCTAAATTTTGCTTTCATTTCATTTATTTCATAATTAAGGGCCCGAGGGTATTACATAAGCAGGGGCTACAGTTGGGGTAAATACAATCATGATTAAGACAGGCACAATTAGCACAAACACTACAAATTATAAAAGACAAGAAAAATAAATAAATAAAGAGCATCAAGGTATCCGTGGGATGATGCGGAAAAAGCAAGAAATGCACGTGCGGCGACAAGCAAAGTTGAAAGCCAATGAATGATTGACGATAAATCAAAGACAACAACAAACAACATCAAAGTTAAGAGCAGCCGTGTAAGTTAATTGTTAATAGATGGTACGCGAAGTAAGCACGAAGAGTCTGCGTTTCTTTTGGTGTACGATTTCGTATTGATATAACCAGAATAACACGGTACAAAAGTGTGGCACAAATCTATTCAGCTGATGGTAGTTGCCGACTCCAATCCGTTTTTATTGCCGTTTCTGCGACGGACTATTACACAACGTGGTCCATTTAACACCGCGAAGATCTAAAGCCTGTGTCGACTCGATGCAGGCCATCGACCGTTCTTTCTTTTGCCACGGTCTTGGAGTTCGCAGCCACCGAAGAACGCTTCCTTGCTTTCCCTCGAACCCATGTCGTTACGGGCCGCTCCTACCATCTGTCAGTGTCAGTGGAATGGATCCAGTACGGTGGGCGAACGAGCCATCGGCGCGCAGGCTGTATAGCTCTGCTCTGATGAATTTTTAAGGTTCACTGAACCCAGTGGACGTCTTCGAGAGTGCGATGCTCTTGTAATCGTTTAGGCCAACGACTTTTTCTACTCTTACAACAGTAACTGAATATCTGAATTTCTCGGAGAAAAATAGCGCCGAAGTCGGTGTGCCATGTCATAAACGAAGACTCCCGTGTTTCCTTGCTTGGTAATGACCATATTATTCAGGTTATCTGTGGAATGAATGGTCCTCTAGGGAAAGCTGGTTGCGAAGTGCCCCACAGGAACGTTATATTGAAATCAGGCTATATTAGGCCCAGTTGTAGGTTAGCTGATTGTCACGCCACTTGCGGATTTCAGATGAACTGATCAAAGGTGTTGATTGCGTAGATGTGATGAAAAAAGAAAAACTGCAAGGATATCCGGTCAGCACATGGGCGGCGTCACGATCTGTTGACCTCTAAAAACTGGTCACAGATTCTGGCCAGGTTTTGTTTCGGACTTTTGTAACTGTTAGGACCAAACAATTCTGCGGCACAGTGTGGCTTATATGGTTTCATATAGCTGAATTTGGTTCACGCACACCTTGAAGTAGCTGCTGTCAAGATGAAAGGAGCAGTGGCAGCAAAGAACGGCACAATTACTTTCGCCATAATTGTTTGGTTTCGTTTATGAGGTTTAACGTCCCAAAGCGACTAAGGCTATGAGAGACGCCGTAGTGGAGGGCTCCGGAAATTTCGACCACCTGGGGTTCTTTAACGTGCACTGACATCGCACAGTACACGGGCCTCTAGAATTTCGCCTCCAAAGAAATTCAACCGCCGCGGCCGGGATTGAACCCGCGTCTTTCTGGTCAGCAACCGAGCACCATAACCACTGAGCCACCGCGGCGGCTTTCGCCATAATTGTGACTGCAACGGTAATTGTGTGCGTGCGCGCGCGTGCGCGCGCGTGTGTGTGTGTGCGTGCGTGCGTGTGTGTGTGTGTGTGTGTGTGTGCGTGCGCGCGTGTGTGTGTGTGCGTGCGTGCGTGCGCGTGCGCGCGCGTGTGTGTGCGTGCGTGTGCGTGTGCGTGTGCGTGTGTGTGTGTGTGTGTGTGTGTGTGTGTGTGTGTGTGTGTGTGTGTGTGTGTGTGTGTGTGTGAGAGAGAGAGAGAGATAACGTTGTAACAAAGACACCAGCGCACCGATTGGGGAAGATTTTATTTTTTTTTTATTTGAGGAAACGTGTGACCCCCAGCCATGTGAAGCTCGCATCACGTAGGAAAATTTTAAAACGCTGCAATAATTTTTTTTCGTGGGGTACCTGGCTTCCGAGACATGATCCCCACTCAGTGCCACATTCTCGGTGTCACCAGCGCACAATTACAGTTTCAGTCACAATTTCCGCCATAATTGTGACTGCAACTGTAATTGTGCGCTGGTGACACCGAGAATGTGGCACTAAGTTGGGATCATGTCCCGGAAGCCAAGTACCCCACGAAAAAAATTCATTGCAGCGTTTTAAAATTTTCCTACGTGAAGTGAGCTTCACATGGCTGGGGGTCACACGTTTCCTCAAATAAAAATGAAATCTTCCCCAATCCGTGCGCTGGTGTCTTTATTGCAACGTTACCTCTCTCTCACACACACACACACACGCATACGCACGCACACGCGCGCACACGCGCACACACACACAAACGCACGCACGCACGCACGCACGCGCGCATGCTGTCCGATGTCAGTGCACGTTAAGAACCCCAGGTGGCCGAAATTTTCGGAGCCCTTCACTAGGCGTCTCTCATAGCCTCAGTCGCTTTGGGACGTTAAACCCCATAAACCAAACACACACACACACACACACACTCACACACACACACACACACACACACACACACACACACACACACACACGCACACGCACGCACACGCACGCACACGCACTATGCTGCATAGGCTCAAAAAGAAAGCTGTCCGCTGCATTGCTAATGTTTCATACTGTCACCACACTCATGATCTGTTAGCTCAAATTTACAGTTACCGTCAACTATACCTGCTCCACTTTTCAAGCGTATGTTACCAGCAGTTCCTGAAAAAATTGTGTACTCTTACATTGCAAACTCACAAATATCGAACCAGGTCATCTGAGGAATGGTTTGTGCCGCAGCCGCAGACAATTTATCTTCTGCAAACAGTAACGTACAATGTACCATTTCTGCTAAAGAAGCTGAAAACACATTTTTCTAGTTCCATTAAACTAATTCGTAAAGCATTGCGCGATATATTTGTTTCTGGACAACTTTCTTACAACTCAGTTTCAATTTTGTGTGACTGGACGAAAATTGTGTGACTGGATATGCGGAGTGGGTGTTGTTTGCCTTCTCCACAGGACTTCACATGTAAAATGATTTATAACACCAGTTTCATTCGTTTTTAGAGCAGTTTTACTGTTATGCAGATTGTTTTCTCTTTTCATGAACATCATTTAGCATGTATTTCATTCTAATCCTCTCTCGTGTTTCAACTATTGTACTGCGTACGTAAGGTATGTATTCGATTGCAATATACAATTTTATTTAAACCAGTACACTGTGTAGCTAAAGTCGCTGCTGCTAAAATGGCTCCCTGACCTTGTCAAGCTATGTTCAAAGCGTTTTGTCAGGAAAGCCTTCAACATTTTACCAATGTTGAAAAATAAATTCGATTTCATGTAATAACCCCGTTTTTCTGTTTGCAGGCGAAGCACGCCTGTACAGAGCGCCGGTAGACGCTGAAGTGGTCTTATAAGGGTAAGCTCGCCTCCTTGCATATTGCAGTTTGAGCATATTTCGTGTGCACCTAACGTAATGAAATTTCATGTTGCTATTTCTTCCTCTTAGCATAACAAATGTCTGCTTTTTTTTTATTCAGAAAGCAATTTAATGCTGCGGTCCTTGATACTGTTGGCGCGGTAATAAATTCAGGTGTCTGCATTGCATTACATTTCGAGGCACGTTGCGAGCCTCGGGGCCCTCCAATGTACATGAAACATGCACCCACAAACAGAAGAAAGGCACGCCATATTGGGAACACTGCAAGTTCCCAGGGAACTGCAAACCGTAAGCGAAAAGTCTCAAACGCCCACACGAATAAAGGCAAGATAGCAGACGCAATATTCGTGAACGATGACATTAGAGATGCTGAAGTGCGGAGCGTCTAGCTACCGAAAATTTCGTCTCCTTCCATTACTGTGCGCGCCGAATATCGTACGGCACTGGAAGAGTTAGCGAGGATCGCAAGCCTGCTGTTCGTCGGCCTCAAGGCGAATTTAGCTGCTTATTGCTTGTGCATTTCCACGCAAACACTGCAAAAAAACGATGTAAGAAGGAAAGAAAGAAACAAAGAAAGAAAGAAGGAAAGAGAGAAGGTAGCAGTGAAAAAAAAAGCAGATGAACGAGTTTAGAGGCAGTGTGACGTGCACAAAAATAGGAATTGCCTTCCTGGCTCAATTCCCACGCGCACGTATATTCGCGACCGGTGCGATGCGGATGGCTGTCAACAGAGCGCATTCCGTGCTTATGCGCCTATCTCGGATATTTTCACGTTTTCTATGAGCATGCAAAGAATTCATCCTATGCGGAGCGTGCTCAGGTTGACAGTCAGTGGTTATATTTCAGCTAAATTGCCCGTCTGTGTTGTCGCAATTGAAATGAGAGGCAGAAGCAATAATTCCTGTAGAGAATTTCACGAACGAATGTTCATAGAAAAACAACGTATTCCACGCCTCAGTAGTACAAAATGCATTGTTTCTCAACATTGTGTCGAATTTATTTCAAGATTAACGTGAAATATTATGGCTTTTTGTCCCATATTCCGGATCTGACACGACTACTGGGCTCAGAGAGATACACTCGCCATTTCTTAACCCTGTTTCTGATTATAAACTTGTAATCTCTTGGCGTAGTGTTGGAAGTTTTTTTTCATCTAACGTCGTACTTTGCCTTTTGAGGCGAAAGATCTTTCGCCGTGCAGTCATGGATAGCAGTCTTCTGGGTGCGAATTCGGGGAAAAGTTCTTATTTCTTCGCTGTCTCGCTAACCTGTCTACCCTTATTTGTTCTAGCGGGTGGAACGTTCATGCCTCTTCATGCTTCTGTGCTTTTCATGAACCTGCTTTGCCTGCCCACGCAGAAGAATTTTTCTCTCGCAAACCCACATCCCGCAAAGTTTTTGCGATAACTGTGCATGTTCACGGGAGTTACGCACCCGGAGACTGACACGAAGTAGAAAATAATTGATCGTCATCGCCAGTCATTCATCTGAAACTACCAGTGCAATCTACGGGGCCCCGCAGGGATCGGTTCTTGCTGCGTTACTATTTTTAATCTGAATCAAAGGTTTGTTGTCTGGTACTTCATCATATGTCCGTCTTTTATTTTGTAGTTGTTGTTGGCTGTTGCGTCATTCATAACCGCATCAGCAATGCTTTCTTTCATCTAGCTTCGTAATTCTTTCCTTCGGCCTGAGGACTCTATTACTGAAAAAGCATTCTGTTGCTGGTTGTTTGCGCTAAAGGAGATCTTTCAGTACGGAGATGATGGTATTGCAGATGCCACAATACGATAAGAAGGGAACGCTCTTGTTCGGCAAGAAGATGCTTGCGTCATAGATACGGGTGTCATAGAGAAAATATTCCGGAGCGATCAATATAATTTATGCGGAGGATAATGCGATTGCATAAGCCTTTTAGACGCTGCGAACTTTACAGCTGCTCTTTTCTTTCACTCGTCAGTCTAATCGAATTCTCATTGTATTTCAGTTCTGATTCTACGCAATTTCCGATTCTATTGCAATATTGATTATTTTCTGATTAATTTCTCACATATCACAACTGCCCCATATACACACATTCATTACTAACGATTACATGTACTTGTTTATGCTCCTTTTTAATCTTCATTGCTAATTACATACTAATTAACACTACCAGCAACATTACGCTTACTACTATACATGGTGCTAATATTCTGTTGTCGTCTTCTATATCCCTTGGACACCTTCCCGACAGAGGCTTCAACAAGGCGACAACGACGCCAGACAGCTTTATCCTTCATGGCACTCCTGATGTATCGCATTAATAGCGAAGGACAAAAAAAAAGTAATAAACACGGAACTGAGGAATACGATGTTGTCATCTTGTATAGAGCGCATGAGCTGTGTACAGGCACGAGCATGCTTGTACAGAGCGCTGGAGGGGTGTTTTGTGGTACAAATTACGTGAAGCATTAACGTAGCTACCCTCCTTAGAGCCTCTGCTCGGACTTTTAATGCTCGTACATCCACGCTGCTCTGGTCGACTGCAAACATTGTGTGCGGAACCGAGATGCTGCTTAGAAATTCGCTTAGTCGATTCCTTTGATTAGGAGTGAGCTGCTCGAGCACTCTAGACAATTGTGCAAAGTATACAGAGACTGAGTTCTGAAAGTGCTCTAGGGCATGCTTGGTTGAATTTGCGTCCTGATACTCTTAATTTTTTTTTATTTCTGCGCGCAAGTTCATTTCAATGACGAGGGAAAGAAGTAACTTCAGCAACATTTGATGTTTTCTTACACGACGACCCTTCTAGGTAAACGAGGGTTCAAAATCTGTACGTGCAGCAGGAAATAGAGATTGCACACCAAGGCAAAAAAAAAAGGTCGATGCTTCAAACATAACACAAACAATAAATTTACTTTCTTACCAGCACTTACAATTGTTCTGATTTAAGAACTATTCAACTCCAATCGGCCCTCTCTGCTCGCTTTATGAGATGAAAAAACGTTGCGATGAAAACATGATGAGATGAAAACACGGTGAGGTGAAAACAACGAACAAGTAATGCTGTAACACTCGCAAACACACATCTACATACAGACCGGCGCAAAGGTGTGGTGAAATTGTTGCGACGCCAGGCCGAGAAAGAAGATATCGCGCACTGCTTCGCGCAGCGCACCAGCTTTCTCGCGACTACCATACGCCGTGTTGCCTTCGAAACGCAACTCAGCATCGCCGAGAGAGACTTCATGTTCCTGTGCTGTTTGGCGAGGTGCAAATATCCGCTGATCGAAACAATCAACGCTTCTTCGCCTGTCGAAGCACGATTGCGAAGTGCTACTTTTTCGCGAGATTCATTTCAATGCATCGATCGCTCCGCGTCACCACACCAAGTTTGACGAACAAAATATCAAATCGACGGTTATTCGCCACATTTAAAAACAATGCTAGATGTGTGCGTAACGTCACGACGCGAGGCCTGTAGACTTCAACACGCAAGGCCGAACACACCATGCCGAAAGACGATCCACCGCCACCGAGAAACACACTCGGGCCCCTAGCAACAAGGAGGCCGTACGCCGTTGCTAGTGGCCCGAGTTTTCATAGCAACGACGACAACGGTGCTAGTGGCCCGACTTTTTAAGCCTAAATTTTGACGCCACTTCCGCCACACTTTCGCCAATGCTTTGGGAATGCGGATGGCATCTCCTGAGTTTTCCTTCCACCATCACTATATATTTAATAGAAGAAGAAGATCCTTTTTTTTATCTTCTCATTTATGGGGCCACTCGCGTGCCGCCGGCCGGCAAGGCGCGCTTCCGTGCCAGCTATGCGCGGGCGTTCTCGTGTCCCCAACCCGTGGCGCAGAGTCACAGCCACGGCGGGTTCGGACGAAGTAGGCAACGAACAGAGTACGCTAGGAAACCGTTTATTTACCTAGCGCAAGGCAAAGCACACTGCGGAAGAATGTTCTATCCGATAATAGATGGTTCAGCAGCTTACCAAGTTGTCGTCGACTGGCGTTGGATAATCCGGGAGGGCGCGGGCAGGAGACGGGGTCGGCGAGGCAATCGGGCAGTCACCGCGGCGAGAGGAGAGACTAGACAGCCTTTGTTCCCGCGTGAGCTCTCCTTAAACCCCTACAACATTGCACCCCCTTGAGCAACCGGTTGCAACCAAGAGGGGTCGTTCACCCCGTTCCTAAGACGCCAGAGCGTAGGCGTGACGTCACGTCCGAGCTGAGGGTGAGGAGAGTGGCCGCGTACCCCCCTCTCCCCATGCCCGGCGGCGGGCGCTTCGTCGCGTGACTCAGCGCGGGGCGGCGAGGGATATCTGTATATCCCACACATTCCAATGCTGCTGCATCCAAACTTTTATCCTCTTGCGGGAAAATTTAGGCCTTTTCATGTCCATCTATCACCTGTGGATACAAGGATATATGGAGCAAGCATGACATCCATTGAAGCATGTTCCAAGTGTGGAACCTGTGAGGTATTTGTATAAATAAATAAATAAATAAATAAATAAAGGCGTAGCATATTATAGGATATTTTACGACGCTGTGCCAGCCGCACTTGTGTATCGGACAGGTGTCCTGGCTGCTGAACGGGGCCCCATCTTCAAAAGCTTCTGTTCTTCAAACTTGAGAAGCCTTCACGATCAGCCGCTTATCTTTGCTGGAAATCGCCCTCGACTTCTTTCGCCATTTTTTGGCCTGTTACGTGCTGTCACGTTAGGCCGCTACTGCTTTTCGTGCTGGGGCAGCGCGCACGGCGTTTCTGGCTGCCTTCTCGGTTTTGGACGCGCCATAGCACTCGCCTGCTTTTCGTCAGGCTTTGCGACGCCTAAGGGCCGCCTTCTTGCCTTTGTGTGTTGCTACACAAAGGTGCCGTCAGGCACATAAGGCGCCTTTCTGTCGCTTTGCTCAGCAGCTCCGCAGCGCGCACGAGGCGGCAACAGTGCAGGAAACTATAGCGTTTGGGTGTCCAGTACGAAGAGATTAACGATAGCAAAGACAGAGATTTACAACGCTTGGACACCCTCCCCGAGAGCCGAGCTGTCTGATAAAGGTACCTGGAAATGAAACTACACAGTTGGCACAGGCGCTGGTCTAATACCGCTCGGGGTGTAACTATAGGGCAGAAGGTTTTTCCTGCCTCCTATTATTCGGACCGAAAAGTTGAAATGGCTTGGTATTTTTTAATTCAATTCAATTCAATTCGTTTATTTCACCATATGCATGGTAGGAACTCGGGCAAAAAGCTGCTCGAGGCAGCTTGACTGGGCCCAAGAGACCACAACAAGGCAGGCCAGCGTGGCCATACAGACATTAAGGGAGAAAAAACAAATATAAAATCGAAGCTGACGTGTTCATATATGAGGACATGCAATACAAATCAAGTAGGTAGACAAGCAGTTAGTATTGCAATAGTGCAGTCAGTCATCAATGAGCGTATTACATTAGATGTTCAGTGTACATTCTAGATGCAGGAGAGACAACATTTGAAAGTTCAATATTATACCAATTTCAACACGAAGTCATACATTTTCTAATGTGGCACATAAAGGAAAACATACTGCATGTATAAGCGGTGATGTTCGCCTTAGTTTGCCCAGAATGGTAGACAGAAGCATTCCATGTCTTCCACAGGCGAACGGTATCTTATGTTGCTGCCATAGCACGCTCGGAAGATCAAAATTTATAGTCCTCTCTTGTGCGCTCAGGGTAATGAGAAAGCATGAGCTCGGAATTTTTAGGCCGGGTCATTACCGTATAAGGTAGCTGCGGGAAGCGTGAGAGCGCAGCTATGACAGCGCTGATTTATGCAAGCAAGGGCAAAATATAAAGTATACAAAGCTGTTATTTGCGAGCTGTCGACATAACGGTCGTTGAGTTCTTCGAAACGAACTTGAAACGACACGAAACGGCAGCGGCTGCGGGATCAAGGAAGCAAATCGCGACAAAACCACGTTGCTTTTGATGTGCTCGGCCATCTCATTAGTCGTTCGGAAACGACGCAAGCCTCGCTTTATGGACTCTTGATCACGCTCGCGTGCTCGCGTGACCCCATTTCGGATACGATTCATACTACGTACGTACAGAGACGCGTAAGCGCTAGCGGGTGTACTATGAAAGGAGCGACACGATCCCGGAATGTAGTGGATTGCTTGTGTGCGCCTTGTAAGACTCTTTCGTGCAATATGGAAGCCGTTCTCGCTCGTTCAGATCGTCGCTATGTCGGTATTCATGTAGTGAAACCAAGCAGCACAGATAATCGGCCCAGCGTTGGAATAGGATGGTTTAACTCTGGTCCTTTTTAGGAACGGCCTTTTCCTGTACATTTACAATATTAAGTCTTTTGCATGAGCTGCTTGGGGACAGGGCAGGAGCGCGGTAGTTAACATGCCTAGAAACTCCGGACATGAGCAATTTTGAACTGGAAGTTGTTTACGAACGCAGTTTCTTTTTTCCACTCATTGTAAGATTCCGCTGTAAGAACTAATATTTCCGTACATCTAACCTCGGCAGGCTTGTAGCTTTTTTGCTACCAACGTTCTTGCTATCTTCGAAAACTTCCCCACTGGTTGTCTATGGCCGCCTAACTGCTTGATGCGTGCGAAGCACAAACTCTAAAAGAATAATTTTGGCAAACATTGGATCGTTGGACAGTTACCTTCCCCATTTTCATAACAGTACCTTGCACTATTCGACAGTTGCCTCACAATTAAAATTGATCTCCAAGAGTCCCGGCTCTGGTTGAGTCAAAAACGAGTGTTTACGTCTAGCCGTCCCATCTTATTGGGAGCAGAGTTTCAAAACAACGAGAGGAACGGGTCGACAGGCACCCTTGAAGTAAATGCCACAGTTGAGAGCCCTTCAATTGGAATGAAAGAACTGAACTTCGCTCGCCATTTGTAGACCCGTTTGAGGAGTCGTTCGAACAGACTTCAACGCGCAGCATGAGCGGGGATACCACGTGAACCGCCAACGTCAAAAGCGTTGAACATAAAGGGTTCCGTTCTGAGATGCTGTGTGGCTCTTAATTTATCGCCGGCGTTCAAAATCTCCTGAAAAGGGGAGCGAACTCTCGTTCTCCCTATTCTGGAAGCTTGGACCTCCAAGGCTGCTGCTACAACAGCCCCAGTACTTGGTGTGGAAGCAAATCCCCTCAGGGCTCTAAATCACATAGTTCCAGAGTTCCGGATCAGGTTAAGAAAAAATTCAGGGGGCACTTTTTGACCTAAAGTGCGGTGAGGCGAAAGCCTTAAGCGCAGTGTTGGTGCTTGTGTCACTGAAGTGTGGTTAAGATGTTAGGCTTCGCCTCTAAGAGTGGAACGCGACAGCGTCTTGCAACGCTGCCAGGGAGTCCACAGAACGCCATCGCCCGTTCGTCTCTACATCTATCTAAAAGACTTCATCCCAGCCCACAATATTCTAATCATCTGGACCCCAGTCCACTCGGGTCTGGCTGGAAACGAGGCCACCCACAGGCTCGCCCGCTCTTCTTTACCCCGGGGAGCCGTGGACACCTCATACGAATTCAGCATTAAAGAGGAAACCAATACCTTTAATAACATCACAGACAATCAGAAAAGGAACAAAAGGATCTATCCTCCTCCGGATAGATCGCTTAGCTCGGCTGAGGCCTATGACTGGATGTCACAACATTCGGACAACATTCGGCGCATTTTTGAAGCAAACAAAGAAAAACAGCGCCGCGCGGACGCGTCTCGCCGGCGCGACCCGAAAGGGAGAGAAGGAAACCCCCGCTAGGCGCCTAGCCTGTGTGCGTGTGCGCTCTCTCCCCTCCACCACCGCTCACCGACACGGCGTGCGCCGAGAGAATGAGTCATCCATGCGGAAGACTTCGCTAGAACATCCGAGTCGCTTCTACAGCTGACGGGGGGAAAAGCGCGTAGCCTTGCGTGCACTAAGACACGTCCCCCTCAGACGTCGGCTACGCCGCCACGATGGCGCAACGCCAGAATACGCTCGAAACTTCGAGATGCGACCCCCGACCTCTGACCAATGGGGACGCGCGGCCGGTGAGAAGAGGGAAGGGAGACAGCACGGGCAATGCTGCGTGTATGTGCGCGCCTACTCTGGCGCGTGGAACAAACAGACGTGGCAGCGAGCCTATAAAAGAAGGCGTTGACCGCTATAAGTCAGTCCGGACCGCCGTTTAAGCTTCATCGAAGCGCGCCCGTTCGACTCCCGGGAAAACACCACTCGGCCGGCATCGGACCAACGAGGCAACGTTCGCCAGTCTGCGGGACGGCATCGTCGTGGAACTCTGGTCGTCGGACTGCCGCAGTGCCCGGTGAACAAATTGTGTTTTGTTTGTTTACCTGTCTCTCTTGTGTTAGTGCACTTTAGGTGCAATATTGCCTTTGTATTGCATTCTCTCTCGAGTTTAACTTTGCACGAATTGCACTGTTTGTTAATCACTTGGTATGTGTTTGTACTAGTGATTGTGTAATCCTCTGTATCGTCTCAATTGCTGTATAAACTTTGTTTTGTTTTGTGAACCTTTGGCTCCGACCCATTCTCTGGCTTGCGACCAGCGAAAGCTGGGCACCGAACGCCCAAAAACCTCTTGTCACTTGGTGGCTGGTCTCCGCTGAGTTTGCCACGCTGAGTCGAGGGCATCTCCTTTGAGTCCGAGACCGCTACCCCCACACGCTCTACGGGTGTCTGGGAGCTTCCCACTAAAAGTGCGCGAAGTGTGGGTGACACTGGAGAAGACTCCAAGCTAGAAACATCGCATCCCCGCTCTGGAGGAGCTGAAGAGGAGGTGACACGAGGGAGGATGCGGAGGTGCGCGAGTTCTGCGGGCATACCGCTACACTCGAACACATATTATGGAGATGCCCCAGTGCCCCAGGATATGGCAGAATTAATAATGCAGAGGAATGGGAGACCATACTCAGAAGTGCCGACCTTAGCATACAACGATACGCTACCCGCCTGGCAGCAGAAGCTGCGCGACTATATCGGTGCTAGTCTTCCAGCTGCGACGCTTCCCCTCCCCGGACGCCTGCGTTCGGACCCGGAGGGGCACGGGTCTTCTGGTGGAAATAAAGTTTTCTTCACCTTCACCTTGCTCGTCGGTAAACTGATGGACTGAGAGCCGCTTTTTACAAAGAGTTTAAACCTGGTGTCGCTGTGGCCTTGCATGGGGTATTCGTGGAGTCATTCGAATGCGGATTATTGCCGCCCTCTTTTACGCGCGCTCACACAGTTTTGATTCCGAAAAGCAAAAAGGAAGTTAAACTTCGCACGGTCACTGGATACAGACCAATAACACTAACAAACGTAGACTACAAGGTGCTGATGAAGGTGTTGGCGAGACGACTCCAGGCTGTAATCCAGGATTTAATCGGCCCCCATCAAACATTTGGTATAAAAAACAGGACGATACACACGAACATCCATGTGGCCAGGAGTGTTTTAGAACTTTGTGATAGCGAATCCCTGCAGGTAGCCATGCTGCAGATCGATCTCGCAAAGGCATTTGACAGGGTGCCACATGACATCCTCTTTAATATGGTGGACTATGTTGGTGTTGGTAAAGTTATACGCGATGGTGTAAAAATGGCGTACAGAAACTGCACCACAAATCTTGTCCTAAATGGTGAACTGTCGCGCCGTATAGATGTACGCTCATCTGTACGCCAAGGTTGTCCATTGTCGCCGCTGTTGTTCTCACTGTTCCTTGAACCACTCTGCCAGAAAATTTTGCAGAATGAAGAAATACGCAGTTTTGGCTTCCACACGTGTGAAGTTCGTGTGCTTGCTTACGCGGATGACGTTGCCTTTTTTGCATCGGACAGGGAAAGAATTACGGCTGTACTGAAAACAACACAGGATTTTTGTGCCCAGAGTGGGAGCATGTTAAACATAGATAAGTGCATTGGTTTGTGGCATGGCGCATGGAACATGACTCCAGATGTATTTGAAAATGTTCACTGGTCCACTACACCGAGCACATACCTTGGGGTGCCTCTTGATTGCTATCATGAAAGCGATTCGGTCTGGAGCAAGAAGGCCGGTGAAATGAGAGAGATGACTTCTAAATGGCGTGGGCGCGACCTTTCAGTGTTCGCGCGTGCCACGGTATGCAATGTTTTTCTAGCAGCAAAGATAATGTACATCTTGCAGGTGTTGTACTGTACACGGCTGAATATACAGAAGTTCCATCGCATCTTTGCGACATTTATATGGCAGTCCAGTTGGGAGAGAACCTCCCGAACGAATCTTTTTCGGCGAGTCGCCGAGGGGGGTCTGTCCCTCTCTCACTTGTTTTTAAGCCAAGTGGTCATGCGCTTCATGTTTCTCCGCGAAAGAAGAAACCCTTTCCTCCAGTGTTTTGTTCAGTTTATGTTGCCAAATGCACTCCCAGACTTTGTAATCTCCTCTGCCGGAGGTGCTCGCTACAATGTGTCCCGTTACCTCCGGGAGGTTGTCGCATCTTATCGATTCCTTGTCACCCGTTTTTCCAGAGAATATTTGGCAACTGTGAAGAAAAGGCAACTTAAGAAAGAATTATTACACGTCCTTTTTCCCGCTCCCTTGTATCAGTCGGCCTTTGTTGCCTCGCCGGGACAAAATGTGTTAAAGAGGGTAAGAAGAATGTGGGTAACGCCTTCAGCGAAAACTTTCTTCTTTCAGCTGCACACAGGTACCTTACCTGTTAAAAGCTGGTTACATGAAAGAGACATATACGTCCCGTGGGGCACCCATTGCCTTCTGTGTAGGAAGGAGTAAACAATTGACCATGTTTTTGTCGACTGTAATAATGCAATCTTCTTTTGGGACGTGTTGCAGCGAGCCATAAAGAAAGATTTGCCGCTCACTCTGCACGGCATTAGGTTTCTGCCTGTCGAAGACGATAGAGCTCCATATGACACCATTTTTCTGCTTGGCTTGCATGCAGTGTGGCGTAGTGCCATGGCATATCGCCATTGCGATCCTGGAGCCAGATCTGTGTATCAATATTTTGTTGAGAGTGTCCTGAAAATTTACAATGTTTTAAAAGACCGAGGTTTTGACGAAGAAATTGTATCCCTTTTCCAGAATCTATCCCAACTGAAGAAGTTGGAATGGTCGCTGGAAGCGAGCAGTGCTGTAGCCATGTAAATAGCCATGTAAATAGTAACATATGTTGTGATGCACTGTATTCCCACGCCTTTGAAGGCAATAAAGAAAAAAAAAGCTGGCATGGCGGAGTGGTTAGCGCACTCGTCTCTCACTCCGGAGACCCTGGTTCGATTCCCCAACTCGACCAATATCCTACTCGATTTTATTTATTTATCTCGTCTGACTAGAAATGTTAATTAAGCTAATTAGTTAATTAAGCAATTAACGAAACTCAGGCCCATTTACTTGGAGCATCACTATACGATCCATTTAATTGGTGGCATGGTTACTAGCCAAAGTGCAATTGGCCTCGTTTGAATTTCGCGCACTATGACATCACGACCATTTCGACCAACTGAAAACACACCATCTGCCTGGCGCGGCGGCGGCTCCTCGAGGAGCAGGGGGGTCCACGGACCACGCGACGAGCGGTTAGACCTGGCGTAGTATTGCTTTCGCAATAAAAAACATTAAAATAAATAACATTGGACGGGACACTTTAGCTCCGTCTTAAGAGTACGGCATGATATCGTTAATGGTCTAATGCCCATATATGCGGAATTGGTCATCATCGACTTTACATTAGTACATCACTGGGAGCCTTCACATCACTCCCGGCACAGTGGAGCAGCTATTAAGCTATGCGCCACTGCACTGCGATGAAAGGTGCTGCCACCGGTGCGACTTGTGAGACCCAGGTTGCTCATCCCGAACAACTTCGCGCGACCAATCATTAATTTATCTTCCACCTGCCACAATGGACGATTTGCTCAGTCACCTGCCACGGTGGGCAGGTTTTAGTGACGTCACAAGGTCACGTGACCTAGGTGGCGGTGGCCCAGCTGCTTTTTCGCTCATATTGTCGCCGCCGCCCACTACGGCACCGGATTTTCTGCATAACGAGAGCCTTTATGCCTTTATACCTTTATGCTATCGCGTTAAAACGTAGCAAAGACTCTCTACCAAGCCTTCTTAGTTGGTCCAACTGGGAAGAAAAAAAACGGGGGGGTCTCTCAACTTGAATTTTGTTTACGCCACCAGTCCTTTGTCCCCTCGACCGCAATATGCTTCGGGTGACATCACCGTCGGCAGAACGAGAGCTCTCAGCAGAGCCTACTCTGGTGTCGCTGTCGCCGTTGAAGAGGATGCGGGCCACAGCTTGGGGCGCTCGATGGCAGCGTGCTGGATTGTTTCATCGTCCCCGCCACAGCTGGGGCACCGGGTGGGTGCACGCACCTTCGGTGTCCTTGGCCTAGGTTGTATTGGTGCATAGAACGCAGCATTGATCATTAACTCGAAGAAGGGACAGAGTAATGACCAACACCACTTTACTTGCTATTATATAAGTGCGGACAAGCATTAAAAAGGCGCCCGTGTGCTGTGCGATGTCAGTAGTCGAAATTACTAATTTTATACTATTCTATATTAGAGTTTGATATTTCGCTGACACGGGCTGCAGCTCTCAGCTAACAAAAACCAAGTTATCTTTGGTACTGGGAAACAGTGGCGTGATTGCGATCCACGGTGGGATTCCTACTGCATTCCCACACTTAGCTGACATGTCGTTGCCTGATCAGGTTTATTTATTTATTTATTTATTTATTTATTTATTTATTTATTTATTTATTTATTATTTTACCCTCAGGGCTTACAAAAGCATTGTAGAGGGGAGGGGCAGAAATACAAAGGACGCTCTGCAATTTGGTTAAGAAAAGGAAAGAATAGTAATAAAATAGAAAATAAAGGCAAGAACAACAACGACGAAAAAAGAACAAAAATGGCACGTATTCAAAGGACACGGGTAGGATACAAATACGCAATAGTTTAGTTGAACAGAAGGCAGCATAGTACAGCATCAACGTGTTAAAAAATAAAAAAAAATGAAGGAACAGTCATACAGAACATGATGAACGCCAAGTGAAAGTTATAGATTAAATAAAAAAGGGCTACAAAATATGTTAGTAATGGAAGTATGAAAGCGGTGGTTGTCGGTAATAGCGACCAGGGGATGGTTCCAGTCACGGGATGTTTTTGGTAGAAATGAATGTGCATACGTCATGGTGTTTTGGCGAGCTATGGGGACTTTGTAGCAATGATCTACACGGGCAGAAACATGAGCAGCATTTGTAATCAGGCTAGCTGAATGATTTGGCCACAGACTTGGTCGTTCTTGAACTACTGTCAAGGTTCGTACGCCACAGGTCGCCTGCTTCCTCACTCGCGTTGCCGCTATTCGCAGCTCGATGCCATATAACTCTGAATTAATTAATTAATTAATTGATTAATTAAGTTTAAATTTTTGCCACTAAATTCACCGGCTTTTACCTAGCATTTAATTCTGAAATGAAGTGCGAAGAATAAAGCCGTCCAGCATGCCATTGTACTTCCCTGCTTGGTTCTTCAGATAATAAAGTTCTTTTCTAAAACGGTTGAATTGTGAACAAAGCGTCAAAGTTGCGTGCGAATTAAGAGGCGAGTCGCCTCCTCGTTTCACTGGCATTTTCAGCGCTAAAACGATGTTTGGGGGCTTTGTGATTGCTCCAGAACCTTTGAGCTTTGACATAATCCAACAAAGCGCCTTTGACCTTCAATCATTCAGCGCTTAATCTCACCTTATATTATTTTCTCCTTTCAACTGTAGGTGTCCTTTAAGTCTTGAAATCCCAGTGGGAACCCTGCCCGCTGACGACGTCCCCAACCCGCTGAAAACCGTAATCTCTGTAACCGTAACCGCAACCGTAACCGTAACCGTAATCAAGAACACAGCGCATATTCTTGGACATGTGGAGTAAAAAACGTGTGTATAGCATGCGACTCAAGTATAATTAAATACAATGAAGCTTTCACGAAAAAATATTCTTGTTTAGCGCTAATGCACCGGTTCCTGCATCATTGCTTCACGAAGAATGGGGTAACGGATCGCGCGAAAGCCGGGGCATCATGACTAATTTCGTTGGTCTTGAACAACAATTGGCAAAAAAATTCTCTGAAAAATGAGACCCACACTAAATAATTTTAGGCATCAGCGCCTTGGCTGTCTTCATATTTTACAACTCTTAAACGAAAAACAGCAAAGAACAGGATCCCTCATCCGACAACCCCCAACGGGAACCTGAAGCACACTACTCAGACAAAACCCAATATGTCGTTCTCCTCAGACCCAAGCCTCCAACTTGCAAATTTTGCGACGGGTTACGCTGCTTCCCACGTGTTTTATAGGATTCCCCAGAATCAAGAAAAGCTGCAAAATAAAGAATGAAAAATACCTCTGTCTCCGACTCTAGCCCCGACGTTGACAGACCAACTTATTTTAGTCAAACATACAAAACAAGTATTGCAGACAGATTCCTAACTACGCTATTAAGGCCGTGGACATACGGTAGCTCAAAACGCTTAAACTACCTGCTAAGGTTTTCTTCCTCTTTATGTTCTCTATTTTATTGTTGCATCTCAGCAGGGCTGAGTTTCGAAGTAAAGAGCTGTAGTAATAAAAAAAATACCAATACATTGCCATCTTCCAACTCTAGATAATTCCGGAAGTAGTAAAAGCTGTACGCTTGAGATTAGTTCCGTTTCTGGCGGCTTTGAAACTTTTCCTTACGATCTGCAGCGTATGTCTGGAAGGCAAAAAGCGGATCTTGATGCGGCAGCAATAAATGCCCCTTGGGCCAAAATGCGCATTCGGTTATGAAATTCGCCCGCTGGCTGTAGAAAAAGGATGTCATCAGAACGGGGCATTCCTGTTGGCTGGAGGGAAGTGAGGTACACAGACGGGAAGTAAAGTTACTTCCGATAACGGCATCAACAGCTTCTAATACTGCCGCGCTGCCGACACATATAATGAAACTATGCGTGTGCCTGTTTGTTTTTGCTACCCCTTTGTGTTTTGTTCTTGGCTCGCGGCATGGCTGTAGAAAAAGGATGTCATCAGAACGGGGCATTCCTGTTGGCTGGAGGGTAGTGAGGTACACAGACGGGAAGTAAAGTTACTTCCGATAAAGCCATCAACAGGTGCCAATACTGCCGCACTACCGACGCATATATTGAAACTATACGTGTGTCTGTTTGTTTTTGCTGCCTCTTTATGTTCTTGGCTTGCGCCAACCTTGCCCGTAAATTTCGAAGTGGCTGGCGAAGAGGGGATCGAGGTTATAAAGACAGACGAGGTTTATTGGGCTTTAACGTCCCAAAGCGATTGAGGCTATGAGGGAGGCCGTAGTGCAGGGCTCCGGAAATTTCGACCACCTGAGGTTCCTTAACGTGCACTGACTTCGCAAAGTACACGGACCTCTAGAATTTCGCCTCTGTCGAAATTCAGCCGCCGCGGCCGGGATCGACCCCGCGCCTTTCGGGCCAGCATCCGAGCGCCGTAACCACTGAGCCACTGCGGCGGGGTCATACATACCGTACTGTCATACCACACCCTACCATACCATACCCCACAACATTATACCACACCATAGCATACCGCACCCCACCGCACCATACCATACCATACCATACCATACCATACCATACCATACCATACCATACCATACCATACCATACCATACCATACCATACCATACCATACCATACCATACCATACCATACCATACCATACCATACCACAGCGTTATTTCGTTAAGTGCAGTAACCATTCAGCCACCGCAGCGGGTGTCGTTATTTTTCAGAGACCACAACATTTCAATACCACAGGTTAAAGATCATTAGTTTGACTTTCACCTCCACATGTGCGTGTCGTCATGATCCGGCGGCTAACAATATAGCTATTGGTTTCGTTTGCAGTTCACGCATCCTACAGACTTTTGGGCACGGTTTAAAGCACACGTCGGTGGCTCTGAATCAGGTGGTTTCACAATCACGGTGTCGCAACTCATCCTATAGTACATGTATATGCCTGCGCACTGCACACAGCTCAAAGCACACCCCTAAACCTTTACGTAGACACGTGAAGATCGAAACACGAAAACATGAAAACGTGCGTCCATTCCAGAGCCATTACAGAACCCACAACTAGCCGAGACAGGGAAGTAATCAAGGCATTACGACACTAATTTCGTGCTTGCTGTTTCACTCTTTTGCCTAGGTTCTGCGAACATCGACTTCTGCACGATTGCTCAACTGCTGTCGCTGATGCGAGCGTCTTGAGCTCTTGAATGCCGCATGGAGAAAGATGCTTTTTCTCCCGTTGCGTATCAACGTAATAGCGGTGCGAGTTTTATCTTCGGAAGACCGGGATCCGAGTCCTCTGGCACATTATGCGCAAGGCGTTATGCATTGAGGCGGAATGCGTTTCCCGTTACCATGACGCGTGAGTAATAAGGTTTGCCATTACGTTGATGCTGGTCCCTGAAAGGCTCGCGCAAAGTATGTACTCCTGCTTCGGGATGTTAGGTATCACTCTTGCTCTTCTACGAAGCATCCCATAGGAGAACTATATTTTTGTTTTATTTTTACTTTTCTGCGTTCCTTCTCACTTCGTAGGGCAGTGCCTTCGATAATGGGAAGTGGCAGCACATTTATAGAGTATAGAAAGCGTGATGGTGTAGGCTGGAATTGCCACGGAGTGCCAGCACGCCGGGGCTTTCACCGCCATTTTTTGTGTTTATTTATTTAAGGAAGGAAGGCACAGGAAAGAAATGACTTGGCTGATTGCACACTACTGAGTTCTTAATTCTGCGAGAAGAAAAATGACTAGACTAATACTTGGGCTGCGCAACATGCGTCTTTTTGGCCCTTGTCATCAGCTGTCTTTCGCAGCAGTACATTAGGCCTTCGTATAAGGTTTTATTGATTGGGAGACCAATGGCAGCAACGCATTGTATTGGTTCTGCAAGCCATTGCGAGGAAGTCAAAGAGCTGTTGTTGCTCCGTAGGCTTGCGCCTATTAATAATGCAGCTTTATGGATGCTGGACAAAAGACCGCTCTCAGAACGTTGAGTGAAGAGGCAAAGTTCTCACTTAGAGTACAAACGAGCAAAGATTTCGTGGGTACCACTTTTTTAGGAACAGTAAAAGGTACGGTCACCTGTTACATCACTGCGCACTGACCCATGTGGCACATTTCGTTTTAAATCTCTCTTCACTTTTTTTCGCCCAAAAATATGGTGCTTTTCAATCACCAAATTAAGAAACAAAACAGATTGCCGCGCAGCTGCTTTGACCTCTATGTGATACTTTATTTTATTCTCAGTCTATGTATGTTCAATGCTGTTTCAGAGCTTCTTAAACACGTATATAAAATTTGCACATGTTCTGCGTTTCCTCAAAAAACGTACTGGCGCTAGAAGACGAAGACAATACACACAATGAGACAGGACTGGCGCCTGGACTGTGTGGACTGTGTGGACTGTGTGTATTGTCTTCGTCTTTTAGCACCAGTACGTTTTTTGCGTAAACATGTCATGCTACAACCAACTAGCTCAAATCAAAGTATTTCTGCATTTCCCTTGTCCCTATAGGCAATAGAATGAATTCCAAGAGCAGAAGGTACTGTTCTGACGGGCTGGTGTGGAGTATAGAGATAGGAAGAGTAGGGGTGCTCGAAGGAGGCTCTACAAGGCAGGTTTGCTCTACATATTTAGAGCATGGCAAAGGAGCGTGCTAAAATTAAAAGCACACTGAAACAAATCTGGCTCGTTGAATAGCTTCCATGGCCTAGTTGGGGAAATAATGTCGGAGAATATAGTGCAATGCCGTGTTGCTCGTTGTAAGTTAGGAGGCGCCAAAAGCTACACTGCAATAGCTAACACACGCATTTCGCCGTAAGCCTCCGAATGACCTTGAAACGACCTATTTCACCGTGAGCCTTCGAATGACCTTGAAACGACCTTGAGATAAGTATTGGTTGCATGTCTGCCTTACCCTGTGTGTCCACCTTGGTGCTGCATCACTTGACCTGTGACCTTTAGTTTTGACCTTTGACCTTTCAAGTTGTCTTTGGAGGGCGGTAACCACGTGGTAATTGCATGACGTCATGTGATTCAGTTGTGACGTCAGAGTATGGGTATATAAACCGGAGCTGTGCGTTGTGCTTCCATACGAGTCTCACAGTTCATACGTGAAAACTCGGTTCAGCCGAGTTTTCAGTCTTTCTTTCTTTAATTATAGTGGCGGGCTTCCCTGAAACACCTAAAAATATGAGCCCTTTTTTTTGTCATCGTTGGGAAGAATTCCCAGCGTGGCACTAAACATAAGCGAGCTGCTCTGTTGGATGCCTCTTCCGCTGTTGTCGGACTTCTCCTGGCACGTAGCTAGTCATCAGAAGCAGTAACCAGGCTCAGTCACAGTAGCCGTCCTTCGTCGGTGGGGATACAATGCAAACTGTGCAGGAGAAGCTCCTGACTCAGAAGCTGGGGGGGGGGGGGGGGGGGGGAGTGCCATTGTCTCCTCCTTGCTTGCTTGTCCCTTCTCTGCAGCGGTTCGTTGGCGACATAAAGCACCGCTCTCCTGTTGGCTTTTCCGTGTTGCCGCGTCAGATTCCTCATTCCAGAACATCAACAGCAGGCGTAGCAGGGGGCGGCAGAAAACAAGGCGGGCGAATGACATTAGCGAGTTCGCTGAATAAGGTGGCCGCAGCTGGCACAGGAAAGTTCTTTTAATTGGAGAGTTATCGGAGAGACCTTTGTTGTGAGTGATGGTGATGATGATGATAATTAGCAATTCGAGCTTTTCTTCAGTGACAACGATAAATTTTATTTTCTTTTTGTTGCTCTTTCATACTTTAATTTTACTGTTGCAGCAACAATGTTCCACGTTACTGAATATAATTGCCTTTGATTTTTATTTGTTTCCAAGTGCTGTTTCATTGCAGCGTTTTCTAGAATCTCACTGTACTGGAAGCCCCGCATGTGTGGTAGACCAGAGGCATTTGCTAGATTTGTTTCACTAATGCCTAAATGAAAAATCTCGGGGTTTGGATTTAGCCTTCCTAACACGTTTTTCTACTTTTTGAGGTTGTTTAACAAATTCCTGGGGTGTCTCCATACTCTTGTCTCCCATGTTGATGTCTGTGCGGTGGTCTCTTCTGTCGTAATCTATTCCGGGTGTCTCCGATCCCGCTTGCTATGCGCTAACGATGTTAACGCTCGTGCGATGCGGACGTTGTCACTGCAATAGAAGCGTTAATGAGGTGGGTGTCACTGCGGAACCAAAAACGGGCACCGCTTCAAGCTGTAACGAAGTTAGCGGCCTGCTGTTGTACATACGCTTGATGCGTTACGTTGCAGATAACTGTGTACAACGCCGCAAGCGCTAACAACGTGTAGCGATAAATTTAGCGCATTTCTGGCGTCAGTGGAGAATTCCCAGAGAACAGGTCTTGCTTGAACGGCGGCAGCATGTGTACGTACGGAGCGAAGTGCGTGCTAACCTAGTTAGCACTACCCCTGGGAGAATAAAACTTATTCATTAATTAGTCGGGCTCCAGAGCTGATGTGCTCTCGACAACCCAGCGCCGCAAAACGTGGTCTACTCACTTTGTTATGGCTTGAAGGCTCCAAGTTCTGCCACCACATCGCGAGAAGTCGCGTTATCCTAACTGCACGGGAACTAACTAAATGATGGCACAGATGAGAGGACAATAATTTTGACATGATAAAGAAAATGTTTTTTTTTTATTCAGTACTGCTTACAGGTTTCTACATTGCGAAAAACAAACTCGTCTTGATCTGAAGCGGGCCCATCTTTGTAGAACTTGAATTTGCAAGCATCGCAGCGTTAAACGTGCACTAATAAGTCTGTCTGATCAGGTAACGTAGAAAAATGATTCCTTAAAGCGACTATGTAAAACGATGCAATACATTCCCGTTCTCGACTAGGTGATGAAACTGAATATTGTATTTGATGTTCGAAGTTATAGGCCTGAGCGCGAGATGGTTTCACTTTAAATTGTGCGTCATCATTTGTCAACGGGAGATTAGTTTGGCTAATATTAGAGTAAGTAATCTTCTACTGTCGTTTGCAATTCTTTCGAACGTTTGTTTCATATTCATTCTAATATAAAAGGTACACTGATCAACGAAGCGGATATCTCGCCGTTTTAGAAAAAAGCTTCACATGTTGAAAAAGATTGACTTTTTTTTATTCTACAGCGCTTTTGTAGTCAGGAATCTATAATAACATACATTAAGGCTCGAAAGACAAAGTGAAGCTTTTACAGATAGCACCTAGTTTTTTCCTTATGGGCGAGATTGTAAACGAATACATTTTGCATTTAATTAAAAACTCCTTATTCTTTCGGAACTGAGCGGGAGCTTAAAAAAGAAACATGGTGTACAGAGTTGTGTGAAAACCGGTCTGAGGTAATTACAATGCAGAAATGCATTTAAGAGAGCAGTGTTCAAAAACAACGAAAATGCCTTGATGATGGTTAAGTTCAGAGGTGCCTTTAGGACACAACTATATATCAAGTGGCTAGCTAGAAATTAAACTTTCTGGCCACTTCCCTGCTTCGCGCTCATGTCGCTGTTATTACCTCACACCGCTGTGTCCGTCGAGGGTCCCTAAATTAAGCGAACGGTGAAACGAAAATCGCGCGGAACATCAGGAGACCTAAAGTGGCTGTTTGGGCTTGTTGGTCAGTGATCATGGTTAAAGAATGCAACGCGAAAAGACAAGGACAAACGAATAAGTGGACAGGACTGGCGCTGACTACCAACACATTTATTCAAAGGAACGAGCAGCTTTTATAATGCCATCCAAGACCCACGTGACCAGATAAAGCAGCAGGCGTCGGAAATCTAAACACTGATACACATCATTGCACACAACATGGAAGAAACAGCACATCGAGGCGACGCAACGTCACCCCGGTACCTAAAAACTGCATGACTAAATGACCAGGAAGAGCCAAAATAAACGAGTAACAAAAGAATGAATTATCGTCTATTGCTGTCCACTCATCGTGAAGCAATTGGCAGAAACAAAGAACAGAAGCCAAAACAAAACAATACCGTAAGATTGTGTAAAAGTCGAAGAAAAGCAGAATCAAAGAGACACACATTGAATAAGTGTGTTGGTAGTCAGCGCCAGTCCTGTCCACTTCTTCGTTTGTCCTTGTCTTTTCACGCTGCATTCTTTAACCATGATAAGGAGACCGTCCACAGCTGAAAGAACTATGAGTAAACACTCAGAATAAACTAAATAAAGGATAAGAGCGAAGAATTGCTTCTCCTCCAACCGTCCTCCCTTTTGACGCTGCGCAAGAAAAAAAAATCGTGAATTGCAATAAGTGGCGGCGTTTCATGATCCTCGACCTCTCACATGTCCGGTCCAGAAATGACGGCGGCCGGAAGGCGGGAGAAGCCGGGCGACAACCGGTTCTTTACCGCCGCCGCGACCGCCTCCGTCTTTCCAAATTTAGCCTGCGAGGGCCGCAGTTGTCTGGGCGTGACGTGACGTCCGAGCGTGCAGTGAAACGCTCTTGCTCTCAACCGTGCTTTGTTGCTGGCGAAGGGGAATTAATACGCAACAGCAACAAGCGCAAAACGGTTGCCAAGTGGAACGGATTGGCAAGGACAACATCAACTTCAAAGCTTTTTTTTTTACCCAGTGAAGCCTAGAATAAAGTAGGGCTGACATTGGGGCTCTTTGCTTGAATACAACACCAATCAAAGCCATGCTTTACGCCTCCTAAATTTGTCACGGCCAACATTCTTAAACGAAAAATTTGAGAACGTAAGTTGCTGAGCGATTTGGTTCCTATATTCCATGAATACAGCGCAACTAACGGGACAAGAAGAAGGACACAGGCAGAAGAAGGACTACAGCGCTGTGTTGTGTTCCTGCCTGTGTCCTTCTTCTTGTCCCGTTCGTTGCGCTGTAGTCATGGAATATCGAAAAATTTGAATATTGGAAAACTGTAAGGTACTGGTATAGAAATATTGAAGGTAATGGTAATTTTTTCTGATACGCAGCAAAATCTTTCTCTTATAGTGTTTTTCTTGTTCGCGTCGAGCAGTTAAGATTGCCATAGTAAACCAATGGGGAACGCTTTGGACGATAGCAAAAACGCTAATAGCAAAACAAATTCAAGCTTGCCGACGGGAGATCTGTGGACATATTAACTGTTAAGAGAAATTTTACAATATATGAAAACTATGCACTAATTAACTCTTGCCCATTAAAAAAAATGCTTTTGTCCAGAATTGTTGGGTATGGTTTCACGCCACGTCACGCGGTCACTAGACATTCCTACTGAGCGCAAACGCTCACTCGTGAACCATCCATGTTGAGAGTAAATATAAAAATGCCGTTAAATCTTCTGTACACACGGAATGGTCCTTTACTGACGAATGAGAGAAGAGGTGCGATTGGACGAAAGAAACATAAAGGGATGGGTCTCAAATAAAATTAAACAACGTGCCAAATAAAAGCGGCATGGCGTCGTAACGGGCGAGGGCTTGCTCCGTATCTTTATCAGCAATATTTCAATGAAGGCGCAAGAAACTGAGGCACGCATGGACTGCTTCCGCAAACAGTCTTTCTAATGACCTTGCTCACTAGCAGCGTGTTCAAATGAGGGTAGGCGTACGCGATAATGTGTGTCTTGTGTAGTCACGGGAGTCAGGTGGGATCACGTGATTGGAGGGCGACAAAAAACACAGGATCGAGTCTTTGATCAACCCGCCGCGGTGGCTCAGTCGTTACGGCGCTCGGCTGCTGACTCGAAAGACACGGGTTCGATCCCGGCCGCGGCGGCCGAATTTCGATGGAGGCGAAATTCTAGAGGTCCGTGTACTGTGCGATGCCAGTGCACGTTAAAGAACCCCAGGTGGTCGAAATTTCCGGAGCCCTCCACTACGGCGTCTCTCATAGCCTGAGTAGCTTTGGGACGTTAAACCCAAATAAGCCAAACTAAACCAAGTCTTTGATCAAAACTGCGTGCGCAGTTACTTTCTATCTTCTCGTTCTATCTTATCTGCTATCTTATCACTTCTATCTTATCACTTCAAACGGCATTATTGACAACCTTTCCAGCCGTTCAACAGCCCACTTTTCTGCTCACCTTGAAGGCGTACTTGAAGTACTCCACCTCCTTGCAGTATAAGATATCAAGTTTATCCAAGAAACTGACTACCGTTTACGTTACTTTGCGTAATGCGGGATCCCAGTGTTAAGCGCTGTGCTGTGCCCTCTTGCGTCGTGCTACGGCGCCTCATCCTCTCCCACCGCACTGCGTTTTAGCTGTGAGCCTTCACCCTGCGCACTGGGCCTCTGTTAAGGCGAAAGCCTTTAATGGCTCATACTCGCGGCCATGACTCTGTTCGTCCGTCCGTTACATCTGAAGTGAAAGTCATAACTAGACATTACTAGTCACAAGTCATGAATAACTAGTCATTAATCAGTCATCAACTATTTAGTCAAAGTTGTTAGTCACAGCCAGTCATGACTGGTTAGTCATGAGTAGTTAGCCATAATCAGTCATGACTGGTTAGTCATTAACAAATAATGACTAGTTAGTCATGGCTAGTTAGTCATGTGTAATGACTAACTAGCCGTGATAGATTAGTCATGACATAATTAGTCATGACTAATTATTAATGACTAAGTAGTCATGACTAGCCAATCCAAGCCGCCCCATAACCGCCTCGTGTGTGCCTACGGTCGTGCAGCCAAAGTTGTGGGAAAGGCTTTGGCCTCGTGCATATCGTCAAAGTGCCCCCTGAATTTTTTTTGTACTCCTCATTGGTAGCAAGGAGTGAATTGTATCCTACCTGTTGCTGGCGAGGAAGATTCATGGAGCTCAATCGCTGGGTAATTCTGGTTTGCAAACGCGCAACCTGTGCTGTTTTTCCAACACGCTGCTAGCATCTAATGTGCTACAAAATTCGAAACAAAAACAACAGGCGTTGTCCTTGCTGGTTATTTTTTTTTTCTCGTTGCCACCTGAGCGAGGAACTTTGACCGCGATGAACGGCGTCGACCAACTCCCACATTCTCGTCTTGGCCGCAGAGAATATAACAGTCGGCCACAAAAGTTCACGAGATGTACTATTAGGGGCAAAAGTAACAGACCGTGCCACTATGCGTAGAGGCGCCGCTTGACAAAGCACTTCTGGTGTCCAAACGAGCCCACTGCGTCGGTCTCGACACCAGAAGTGTTCTGTCTGGTGGCGCCCCCATGCAGATAGGCAAGGGTCGGAACTTAGAGGAGGTCTGTTACTTTTGCGCCCGATGGTACGTGCTGGGAAACAAATTTACTCTACAGCTGCCTCGAGGCACATCGCATGTTGCCGGTACTAATGACTGGAACATGCATGTCCCCTCTTACCTGCAGGCATCTCAGGCGATTGTGTTGCGGGACTAATTTTATTTCATTAGATTTATTTCCAAGAAGAAGACACTGATTAGTAGGTGGAAAGAGGTGAAGAGCTGCTCTAATACCGCTTGAGCTGGCCCCAAATTCCGGGCAATGACTGCAGTGGGGTGGAAATTAGTTTCCAACCATAATTAGGCACAGTTCCCTGCGCAACAGTTACAATAAAAAGCTGAAAAAGCAATGTATACGCTTAAAGCCTTTTTTTTTTTTTTACAGAAGCAGCTGGTAAGGCCACGTTTCCGCGTTCTGCGGTGTTCGCGTAGCACTGCGCCACTGTGATTGGCCGGCAATGAATGGCGCCAAACATGACGTCACTGCAATGCGCAATGGTAGCAGGCTTCTCTGAGTGGTCTGAATGCAGTGATATCATAAGTGATAGCTTAGTAATGTCATTACGATGAGGTCGTGCAGCGCGGCATGGCAGCGCCCCACTCTGTGTGATCTTTACAAAGTGATGTCACCTGTGCTCTACAAGAGGAGAAAAATAAAAATGAATAAAGAATATTAAGCTCACCACCACAAACTTAGCTGTCGCTGACTCTCGAGCTACACAGTGTTTACTGCCCAAGAGTTTGTTTTTTCCCCACACATCCTCATCCCTTAAACTTTTGGTGCTGACTGTACCTAAGCCTGAAGCCCAAGGGACATGTGAGGCTGCGAGGAGGCACTCAACAGAGTATGCCATCAGCCGGCATGTGGTCCAGATGAGCCTCGTTGAGAACGTATTTAAGGTGGGGTAAGAGTGAGGATGAATGTGGGACGGGGCAATGCAGTTCCTTAGTCGTCGTCAATTCGACGTAAACGAGTAAAAAACGTTCGCAACGTTGTTTAGTTTCGTTGGTATGATAACTATTTCCCCATTGCATTAAAGAAATTAAATAAGTAGACTAGAACAGGTTTGCGGAATTAGTTCTCTAGAAGGGCAGACAATGGGGGGGGGCTCCCTGTTGTGTTCCGTGATGCATGTGCAGGCTGGGAGCTTTCCTGTGGAAGAAATTTAGTCCTGAGGCCTCTGCAGTATATGGGCGGCGATTTTACAGATAGAGAATCATTTTTCAAACAGAGATTGCGAGTGGTTTGGTTCAGTGTGAGGTATAGTGTTTGGGAGGGCTATAAGCAGAAAAAGCATTTCCCCTGTGAAGAGATTCAATTGTTCAGGACAGATCGAAGACTCTGAAAAGAGCAGCTCATTACTAGAGCGCTTAGTTTCTCAGACAAAAGGGATCTCTCCGCACAGATGGTAGGTCATTAACGAGTCGTACTATAATCACGTGGCAAATGTTGTTAGAATTATAGCAGCATAAAGCTTACGCCGCAGTACTGATTTCGTAAAGGTGTTTGTTCGTGTTTAAAAAAAAATTAAGGACGCCGAAAGGCAACGGACGAAAGTTCAATAAAAACCCTCCTTTTAATGCCGATGTCGAAGAAACGATTGAAACAACGGGAGCAACACTGGTTTGAAAGTCCAGCTGGTCGGTCGAGATAGTCCGTCGTCGTTAGCCGCCACGGTTCGCCGGTTCGCCACATAGGTTCGCAGCCACTCGGTGCTTACATTCACGACACACCCGACACTTGTGTCACTGAAAATCACGCGTTTCGCCCAACTTGCAAAAGTATAATGCTCAAACTTGAATGCAGGCTTGCTTCGCGTCAGTAAGATTCCTCTGCAAAAAATCCGCGACTCAGTGCGAGCTCCGAACGCGTTGAGGATAGCAGGTGGCTCAGAATAGCAGGGAAGAGCCGGCGATGCATGCTTGTTATTGCTGCAGTCCATATCGAACGGTCGTTGAACCTAATCTAAACCTGTTTAAGGCGTCCCCGTCTGCTATAAAATAAAAAAATGTCAGAACTGTGGAAATTCAGTTGACAACGGTAGATAGAGAGTAATTTACCAAACGAAGGTATAAAGAGAATGAGTGAGCAGAGTACTGTTGGGGGTAAAGGAAAGAATCGGGAATATAGCAATGGTAAGTGTTGTTACTGCCACAATTTAAAGAAGCTGTATACTTTACTGCGAGGTAACAATTTTAAGAGCTGCGTTAAAAGGCGGCCGCTACTACTAAAAAATCTCTACGCTGCTCGCCGTTATGCGTTCGGCTATTCAAGAATAGTCAAGTGTATGGTGCAGTACAGTGGAACAACGCGCAGTATGGCCAGAAAGGCAACAATTAGATCGGTTCAGGTCAAGTAGCCACGAATACGCAAACTCGCCTCTTTTGGCTGGTTGGGACCAAAGTAGTGTGACACTAATTCTACAGTTGTGAATCAACTATCTATAATTATGGAGTCCCTAAAGAAATAAAAGCCCTAATGCTCAGCTGCTGGCTCCATGGTTATTTTTGAAGAAGTTGGCGTTAGTATAGGACAACTAATGATGAGCCGCGTTTGCGGATTTACAAGATAACCAAGAATGCTACACTTTATTGCAATTCTGTGTGCTATTGTTTCTGATACACCACCTCTAGCTAACCATGACGGAGTCTAATAAGTATCCTTGTGACTTAAGACTGACTGCATGACAACCAGACGATGAAAATAAGTGCACTAAAGAAGATATCTAGGCTTATACCGCATCACTTACAGCAGCACTCATGCCTAATGACTGCTCCGGGGGAGAGAGAGAGAGAGAGAGAAATGAATTTTAATGAGAGGAAAGGGAGGAGAGGAGCTGCTCAGAGGATTCACAGAAGACCTAGGTTCTCTTGGAAAACAGCTTACGAATGTTGTACGCAAAATACTGAGCGATGCCCAGTGCCTGACGCCGTGTTCACCATCGTGGCAAAATTACCTTTCAAAACTCTCTTTCAGAGCGAAAAATGCTCAAGGACAGACGACACTGCGAAGCACTTATTAACGACGTGAAAGACGCTGTCAGGCTCGGGCCTTATTCACGCAGTGAACTGCTGCTGAGTGCGTTCTTTTTGTTTTCTCCTTTCCTTCGCATTCCTTCCTATCTAGCCTTTCCTAGTTGCTGGGTGCGCGATCGAAATATTCATCTTGCTAGCCTCCCCACCTTTCTTTTTCTCTCTCTCTTTATGTTGTATACGCCCGAGTGAAAGAAGTGCCGTCGCATGCCACTGCTTGCATTACAGGGGGTGACAGCTTCGCCAAGGTGCAATCGCTTTTGTGCCCCCCCCCCCCCCCCTCCATCTTTATCTGATGGTGGTGGAAGTAAATCAGTATTATCATTGCGATACTATTAATATTTCTCTGTCTGTCTTTATATTTGTCTCTCTCTCTCCAGTTAAGTTCGTTGAGCAATGAAATCTCGTCAGGCACTTCAACGCGTTTTAGTGTTCTGGGGACTTTGACCGCAACGTCAGTGGTCTCAGCTGTCTGACTGCTGCACTAAGTATCCGGCTGTTTTCACATGTCATGAATCCGATTGAACACTGAAATGGAGCGGTTATGTTTAGTTTTCAGGAATGACTGCCATTATAAACGTTGAAATAAACGTCGTCAAGCCAGATTTCCTCTCAAGGCGTCTGTAGCATGCTCGGAGATTAAGCCGAAGTGTTAATGCACCCCGAACAGGTGTTATTTGAGGAAATTGACCATGTTTAATTTTTTTTTCCGGGAATACTATGGCTCGGGTTCTTCTTGCAGATGTTTTCTGAATGCTCAGTTCGAATGGGAGAGGTTTCCTCGACCTGCCGGAGCTTATCACCGGTGATACTCGCCATCAAAGGTAACTTTGTCTCTGGGTTGCTCCAATCTTCATTTCTAATCGTGTATAACACTCGCCGACTACATCCGCCATTGTATCCAGGCGTGTACCAAAATAGCCTTGTCCTCCCTTTGGAGCTGTTCTGTTTTGAATATCACATGTCGTACTCAAAGGAAACATTTATAACGGCAGACCAGATAACAATCGGGATAAGGTAGAAATCACAGGCACAAAAAACCAAAAGGCGGCTGGGTTCCTGCGGAGAACGGGTAAGTTTAGTGAAAGAAGTGTCAAGAACAGGCACTTGGCATTTTCACTCTAGTGCGGCCCTATGGAACGCTCGGTATTCCCACTGACTCTTCAGGCAGAATTTCTTAAGACAGGCAGAGTGATGCACATACGCAAGGAGTTCATCGCATGGAACTTGCCGGCGTGGCTTTAGCTTGTGTAGTTGATCTAAAGAAAAGCGAAACTCCAGCTCACTATGGCATGTCACGCCAGCGTAGTGTGCACAATGAAAGCGCATGCGCACTGGAGCCAGGGAAAAAGTTCCGGCATGAAGTCTTCGGCGCACATCTTGCACTTGTCCTTTGAGCCGTTAGTACGTACTACGTCGTAACTGCTCGAAAACACAGCCGGATGTATTGCATAGACTGTCATGACATCATCTGCATTCTACCTCTCCACCGTTCTCCTTTCAATTAGTGTGAAGGAGCATGATAGAGTCACATTTCCTTCGCTCCGCCTTTCCTGTCAGTAAAAGTATCTCATTCTCTCTCTCCAGGCATGTGCAGTCCAAAAAGAATGGCATATTTACCACGCGCTAAGCAAAAGTATGATCTCCTCGGTTTAACTGACTGAAATGCTGACCAGCGGCTGTAATACTTAAGCTTAGTGCTGAGAACATCGCACGCTTTGCTTCGCCCGAAAGGAAAGTACTACTTTTTTGCTGATCGCTGAAACGCACACTAAAGTGACCGAGGGTCATGCAGCTATCGATGTGAAATCATGTACTGGGCCTTCGTAGCCGTGTTATTTCTCTGCCATTTCAGTTTTAAATTCTGTAACAAGTGCTGACACTAAATGTTGCTTACATGTAAACGGCTTTGAACCAAGAAGTTATTCTTGTATCTCCACGATGTCCGCATGACAATGCTGAATGCTTGCGTGAACAATGTTAACCTGGCGATGTTTGTTATGTGACAGGCTATTTTTACATTCGAAGCGTTGAAATCACGTTTTTCGGCCAGGAAATGCTAGTGGTTCTGGATGAAACTCAGCCCACCGATGCAGCGTGTGAGCGTCATATGCTGATGCCAGTGAGCTTCTCACTGACGTCCCATAGCTTCTTTGCAAGCACTGGATCCTCGGCGCTTTTACTTGGAAGGGCCCTGCGGCAGTCCATAAAGTACTGGCCGGTAACCTTGACGACTTCGTCCGACACAGCGAGGTATATAGATGTCTGCGCCCCCTCCTTAGGAGTCTGCAAGGGAAGATTAGAGTGACGAATAAGCTCAAACGTAACACTTGTGTATACATACCAAGGTTTCCTGGATGTATTTTTTTTTTCAAAGTATGCAACACACTTTGCCAAATTTACGCACACAAAAAGAACTTGACGTGTGTTTGCCGGGTTCCCCTCGCAGCCCAAAATCAGCCGTCATGAAGATGCACCGTTGAGCTCGTCGAGGCTTTGGTGGGCTGACGAAGGATGTTGACGAAGGGTGCTGGCGAAAGACATGGTTGGGGGTGCTGCCGGAGAACGCTGATGGAGGACAGTGACGAAGGATGATGATGAAGGGCGTGAGCAGTGAAGAGGCAACACTACTGTGCACTTTCGAACAAATGTAAAAGCCTGATTTCTTAGCGGTGCAATTGGCCACGGAGGTGAGGACGATACAACATATATTCGTAAAGAAAGGCGACGCTGGGTTAAATTACTCCTTGGTCCTTTGAATAACCTTTATTCCACTACTGCTGCCTTGGTCAAAGTAATCAAATTGCTCTCAGGAGTTGTTGTATTTGGAACATGCATGAGCCCTTCTTGCAATGATCCTTACAGAAAACGGCAGTATTTCGGAATAAATAAATAAATAAATAAATAAATAAGTAAATAAAAGAGAGGAGAAAACAAGATTACTCTATGTAGTGGGGTTGTCTCTTGACAGAATACTGGAAAGTAAACGCTTTGATAGAAGTGAAAACATTTTGTTAGCGGCTGTTTATTCATAAAAATAGCAATAGAAGGAAAATATATTGCTAGCCGCGGCATCTGCAACCGAAGCCTGAAGCACCAGAGCTGCGGCTAGTGTGAAAGGACAGGGGGAGGGAAAGAAAGAATGGAGCGATAGTAAGGAAAGATAGGGGTCATGCCCAGCTTTCCGGGACGCGTGTTTATTTTTCAGCGCAAGCCCAGCCAGGCCACTGCTCATTGGCTCGCTGTACTGTGCACGTCACTTCCTCTCCGATCAGTACGCAAGCATTAAAAGTAAATGGCTGTTCTACAAAACTATCTACACAAACGTTTCGTATGCATACAAAATATAATAAATCTTTGAGAAACTAGATTTCAACGTTTAGTTTGGTCACGTGACTAGGCGCACACGAGCAGACGACGCCCAAGAGTGCGATCACGTGATATGACGTCACTTTTTGTCAACAGTCAAAATGGCCGCTCGGTGTCTCGGTGTTTTCGGCGTGGTTTTCGGGCAGTTGTAAGCAAGTAGTTCCAAGGCTAGTGCAAGCCGCCTAGTTGAATCCAGGATACTTGCCTCTGAATGGTTAAAGTGCGTCGATTCCAAAGTGCTATGTAAGCCGCGCGGTTAGATGCTAGATATGCGTATCTTCAAACCGACGTAGGACCTACGCAGTGGCGATGTCACGAAGCGTTTGTGGCCGTGTTGCAAGCGTTTCTAATTCCTGTGAGTATCACCACGGACAGCGACGAGTAACAGCTGCTCACCTTGGAGAAAGGAGGCTGCTCATAGTGAATTTCCTGTGCGTGCATAAGCTACACAGCACAGTGACAGTGTCCGAGAAGTGAAAGTGATTGCGGTCGGAGCTAGTGCTTCTCCGCCGAGGCAGAGAAGTGCGCACGTGCGAAGGCTCACTACGCACGCAGTGTTTTCCGAATGCTGAAATGAACTTTGCGTTCTGCAGCTAGTCGTACTGGTTGCAGTGATTGCAACCGAAGCGAGCGTTGTTATACGACGTTGTTTCTGTTACGTATCCATCACCGATTTTGATCGCGCTTCGTGTAGGTACTGTGCTTCGAAACTGCTGTGTGTGCGACGTGACGCGATCCTGGCTGCGCGGCCGTCGAACTGTTTTCTTCCGCGACAACAACAGCGTCGCCATTCTTCGGCGTGTTGCTGCTTCATGCAGTACATTTTGTGATTATGGATGCTCGGGTTACGACGTGCGAAAACATCGGTGTGTAGTGCAGTGGTCTCTTGTGGAGCGTCGTTTTTTTTTTATTTCCTGCCTGCTGTGTGGACCTATGTCTGCAAAAATATTTGCATGAAGAATTGTTGACAACACAAACTTCTCTGCATGATGGTGGGCTGAGCCAGAGGAGTAGTTCTCGGTTTAGGTTGTGACATGGTGCACTCCGTTTAAAAAGTGCTATAGCATTGTGGGCTGCGGAGAGGCATCTGTGAGCCTATAATGTAAGCTTGCGATTCTGTTCTTTATTGTTAAGCAGCTTAATTTATTTTGTGCAATGAGTAATCTGAGCCAGGATGTGAGTCGCCGAGCACTGACAATGCTTTTGACACCAGAAAAAGAAGTGCTTTGGCATCCAGAAAGTGTTTGAGCAGGAGGAGTCGCTGGGCCTGGCAGTTCATGGGTTAACACAAAACTCTCTGCACACAGTGCGACAAGCAGTATGATGGCAATTACGGTGTGTAAAAAAAGCGTATGATTCAGGCTGTGCTTGACTTATCTACTCAAATTCAAGAAGTCTTAACAGTCTTTGCACTCTGCACAATTATGCGACAAAGAGCTGTATTTATTTTCACTCTGTCCACTGTGTTATGAGCGAGTTTTCATGTTATTGAGGTGTGAGTGCATTGAAAAAGTTTTGCCCCAAGAAATACTGTCCATAATTTGAATCCATAATGGGGTCTGTATTAACGAGGCATGACTGTATAAATTAAATTATAGTTATTTTTAGTCCTGATGATGACACAAGTTATTCAGCTGTGTTATTTGCCTAGACGACTTATGAAGTAAATTTGCCATTGCAAATTATGAAAGCTGATTAAAGTATGGCACAGCAGTTTGCTGGTTGTAGAGTAACAATTGGCTTTACCTGACACCACTTTGAAACAGCGGATAGGAAAACAAGGCCTGTGGAGCTAGTGAAACTACAAAGAACAAAGACGACAGGAAAGAACATCACCACCACCGCACCCAGTAGCCATTCTTGTTCTGTCATTCTCATCCTTAGTACATCGTCGACATGCCGTCTTTCCAGCAGTTTACCCGACAGCACACTTAAGCCCTGTGAAACTTGGAGAATGCAACAGCTGGACAGGACACAGTGTGCACATATATCTTGTGCATGCCATGAAGATAGCCTCCTGTTTCATCATAGCTTAGCCCCTGTATGTGTCTTGCCAATCATCACCCAGCACCTATGACCCAATTTGTGCCGTTGGCATGTGCGCCCAATTGTAAACATAATTTATACTCTTGTGGTGCTATAATGTTATGGCCAATTAAGTTGTTTCATCCAAATTGGCAAGGCTTTAGAAAGCATTCCTGCGATAGCCAACTTGCTCTCATTCTCCCTCAACGGCAACATCCCCCTTAACACTTTTTTTTCTGGGCTTTGAAAGAGCGTGTGATAAAATCCCTCATTTATATAAATTAGGCGTAATTTCTCATGCTATAACTTGAATCCAGTTGCTATAAACTGATTCCAAGCTTTAACAGCCAGCCGTCAACAGAATTCCCATACGAATTCTTACGCGTCCTGCTTTTTTCCTGTAATCTCGGGTGTTCCCAAGGCATTGCCCTTGGGCCCGAGGTTTTATTAAATTCAATATGAGCTTCCTTTCAGTGTTTCCTAACGTGCCTTCATTGACGACTATGGAGTCTGCCCTCTGCAATCAATAACAGTATTTCAGTTCTCAGAACAATATTTCGGATGCTCTCGACTAGCCTGTTTGCTAATGTTATTAAGAATGCACTAACGTTTTTTTACTTTCAGGATAACTACATCTTGCCTACTTAAGGCCTTACTGAGAAAGGCATATTCACTGCATACTGAAAAAAAAAATTGGTTTTTGAGGAAAGGAAATGACGTAGTAACTGTCACATATCTCGGTGGATACCCGAACTGGCTGGCAATGTAACATGGTCTCACCTAATAATCCTTCATCATCATCATCATCATTTATTGACCCTTAAAGACCCCTGGAGGGGTATAACATAGGGGGGGGGGGGGGGCAACATCGAAACAAGTAATGACATTATTAGGTCAAAAAAAATATACAGTGAAACAGTCAAAAAAACAGTGATAAAAAAGAATACAGTGAAACATTCGTTGCTTGGGGAAGAGAAAAAAAGAAATACACGTTTATAAATCAGGCAGACAGGTGCAGTAGTAGATCAAACAATCATAACATCAAAATAAAACGCAAAGGCAACAGTTACCCACATTGGGATTTGAAGTGAAATGACAGCAATGGGTGGAATTTAAGAGCATCGCGTTCAGTGACAATACATTCGAGTAGTGAATTCCATTCTTCAATGGCAAGAGGCAGAAATGACTTGTCAAATGCGTTTGAGGAGCCATGGAGTCTTAGGATGCTCATGGAGTTGAAAAGACGGCGTGATGTTCGGAGGGGAGGGAGCAGAAGGGAGTCTCGAAGTGAGGGAAAACAATAGTACAATTTATGCAATAATGATAAACGGGCAATTTTACGCCTATGCGCGAGAGGCTCGATGTTGGCAGATAATTTTATTTTGGTAATGCTAGAGCGGGTGTCCTGTGTGTGTGTATCTTGGTGTTGTGTCTGTTTCTTACCGCTAAGAATATGATTCCTTCAAGGTGTCATAGTTGGAGGAAATAAAGCGGGCTGCACGGTTTTGGACGGCTTCTAGGCTGGCTATTAAGTAGGCTTGATGTAGGTTCCATATTGGGGATGCAAATTCAAGTTTGCTACGGATGAAAGTTTTGTAGGCTTGGCTGCGAATGGAAGAAGGGGAGAAACTGAGGTGACGTCTGATAAAGCCGAGTGTTTTCGATGCATCAGCAGCAATCTTCGTGATGTGCTCGGACCAAGTGAGGTTGCTCGTGATATGGATTCCAAGATACCAGTATGATTCGGCTTTAGTGAGGATGGTTGAACTGAGTGAATACGTGTAGCCGATATTAGTGCACTTGCGTGATACCTGCATGTATTTGCATTTTGTTACATTGAGCGTCATTAGCCATGTGGAACACCGGCTTTCAATACTGTTTAGGTCGCTTTGGAGCAATTCCTGATACAACTACCTTATACAACTTATACAACTACCCACAGCCCAGGATATTTACACCATAGCATGTCCTTGTCACCGTCTTCCATGTTGCTTGCATTCAAAACTCCTGTGCGGCATCAGCAGAATATTGTTATGCCACATGGAATAAATCTAATTCTTCTCAGATCCTGGGATGAATTCAGAACTGAGCTGCTTGTTTTATTCTCTCAGACTATTGTAGAAGCTCCAGCGTCACAGCACTAAAGATGAATCTTCTAATTTCTTCATCTCATGTAAAAACTGCAGGTTTTTTTTGCTCTTTACTGTCACATAACCAACTAATCTTTTCCTGCTCATGGTTCCTTCTGCACTAGCTGCACAAGCACTGTCCCTTCCTTAGCTTATGCCATTGCATTTCAAGATTCAATTTTGTTTTTGCCACGAAAGGCTAGAATGGTCTTCCATCTCGCAAGGCTATGCTTGCTAACCTCTTGTCCTTCGAACTGGTCACTGTAGAAATCCATGCAGTTAATGACAATGCAAGTCCAATATTTTTGAGGAATCCCCCAGTGTGGAGAACGTTTGTAATAAGGGAGTAATTCATTATCACCCACCCAAGCGTAGCCATACGGCTACAAAAGAAAGCTACTCAGGTTCCACAGAAACTTTGTAGTTAGAGGAAAAGTTACCCTAGTCTGGGGTTCGAACCCGGGACTACTGCCTCACCGGGGCAGTTGCCCTACCAAGTGCGCGAACCGGGATGGCTAGCATATGATGGGGCGAGCTCGAAATGGGAGCGGTGTTGGTCCAATATTTTAGACGAATCCCTCAAGGTTGAAATGATTTCTAATAAGGCAGTCATTACTCATTGGCATCCACCCAAGCACGGCCATACGGCTACAAAAAGAGCTACAAAGCTTTTCTTTGCAGCTGTATGGCTGCGCTTGGATGCTAATGAGTAATTATTCCCTTATTAGTACATTGCAAACTCATCAAGCTCCTACTTGCCTCACCATGTCAAAGTTCACGATTCAGGTATTGCCACTTAGGACCGTTGAGGTATAATAAATATTAAAATAAATTGATCTAATAAAGTGCCTACTGACTCGTTCACTCGGGCAAACGAATAAAATGCTCTATTATGCATAATGTGGTCATCGAGAACTTTCCTCTATTTCAGGTAATATCCCGGCATATAAATATGTCCTTTGCACAGCTGCTTTTAGAAATGGTATCCTTTACTATGATACATGTAATGCCCCTCTGCTAAAGTTTTAACCAGAGGCTGGCAGAGTTCCAAATAAATAAATATATGCGCACAGTAGTTGCATTCAGGCTAACTTGCACACTGCACACGAATCCTCTATCGAGTCGAACACACTGAGTGGAACAAGCCAGGCTGCAGTACAAGCTGCTAACAACCGTCATAATTACTAAATCACATTTTTCAAATAGCTAAGGTTATATATTTTAAATTATTAGTGAGTTATTCAAAATAGCACACAGCAGTGGTTTTACATTTGTGATAGAAAAAAAATTGGCCAGGGGAAGGCGCAAAAAAGGACGATCACGAGAGAAGAGACAGGATGGGACGAGCGTTTCCCTAGCAGTGCACAGTAGTTGTCACTGTAATATGTAATCAGGCTTCCTCCCTGCAGACAGTTATTGCAAAAGAAATATGCGTATAACAACGGTCGCTTCGGTCGCGATCACTGCAACCAGTACGACTAGCTGCACAACGCCAAATTCATTTCAGCATTCGGAACACACTGCATGCGTAGTGAGCCTTCGCACGTGCGCACTTCTCTGCCTCGGCGGAGAAGCACTTGCTCCGACCGCAACCACTTTCACTTCTCGGACACTGTCACTGTGCTGTGTAGCTTATGCTGCACGCACAGGAAATTCACCATGAGCAGCCTCCTTTCTCCAAGGTGAGCAGCTGTTACTCGGCGCTGTCCGTGGTGATCCTCACAGGAATTATAAACGCTTGCAACACGGCCACAAACGCTTCGTGACATCGCCACTGCGTAGGTCCTACGAATGCAATACGCATATCTAGCATCCAACCGCGCGGCTTGCAAAGCACCTTGGAATCGGCGCACTTTAACCATTCAGAGGCAAGTATCCTGGATCCAGCTAGGCGGCTTCCACTGGTCTTGGAACCACTTGCGTACAACTGCCCGAAAACACCGTGATACAGTGCTCCAGAACCTGCAACCATGGCACTCTACCGTGACTTGCCGCGACGACCTTTAAAGCGGCCATTTTGACTGTTGACAAAAGTCACGTCATGTCACGTGATTGCAATCTAGTCACGTGACCAAACTAAACGTTCAAATCTAGTTTCTCAAAGATTCATTATATTTTGTATGCATATGAAACGTTTGTGTCGATATTCTTTAGAACAGCCATTTACTTTTAATGCTTGCGTACTAATTGGAGCGGAAGTGACGTGCACAGTACAGCGAGCCAATGAGCAGTGGCCTGGCTGGGCTTGCGCTGAAAAATAAACACGCTTCCGGGACATGTACTACTTGCGCCATCTGTCGGCAGTGGCGGTGACACGGCGCGTACTGAGCGTGGCAACATGCACTATTTATTATCACGATGAAAAAAAACGCGAACAGAGCGGAGCCTAGGCACTCCACTGTTCGCATTTCCTTTAAACACGGTTTAACTTCGGTGGTAGCAAAAATATGCTAGAGTTGTCCGTGATGCATTTTAAAACTACTCTAACGTCTTTTTCTTACCACGTAGGTAAAAGCGCCATCAAAAAAAAAAATTCAAATACCGGAACGCGTAGGCGCCGCGCTGCTCGCGCTACTTTCCATCGCGATAGTACAGATACAGAATATCGAAATACATGAGTAGTCAAAGCATTTGCGCTTTAAATTCGGAATGCCAAGATACGACCAAAAGCTGTGCTGCGTCACGAAACTGCGCAGACATTTCTGCCTAGCTCCGAAAAAAGACGAAGTTAGCAGGAACCCGTAAATCGATGGCTACCAAACTATCCACTGCTCGCAACAAATGTGTTGCAAGTCTTGAAAATAGTCGGTTTGTTTGAGCTGACATGTTTTCGGCGCACGTGAGCGAGTGGTTTCCAATGTCGCGGGAAAACTTTTGACTGGCGAAATTGAGCTGTGTCAAGAACAGCTGTCTTCTCGGTCTGGATATCTTTTTTTGTTCGTGCATTCCTCTTGTTTACAGCTTACCTTCCAGAGGGTTAGGTACTCAATCAAAACCTGCAAAGTGACGTTCCACGTTCTCGATTATTTTTCCTTATGGTACTTAGCCGTGGAAGTTTTGAAAAATATCATACTTATTTCTTCGAACTTTCATCCTTGTTACATATGGCTGGTTGCGTGTGGGCAGCATTATAGAGTAAACAAATTACAAACTTTCTAGTCACCACATTAATGTAAGATGATTGAACGATCGTATGCATCGCGCTCCCCTCCCACGACTGATTGTAACGGAGCGTTGAAAGCCGAGCGTACCTTTCCGAAAAAGTAGAAGAGGGTGTTCATGACGATGTTCATGAATCCGACGTATGTGCTGTTGATGTCCGTCTGCACCGCTCCGGGATGAACGACGTTGGCGGTGACACCTGCAAAAGGCACGAACAAATTCAGCGCTTACAAAGCTAAGTTCAGGATGCAGCCCGCCCTTATAAAAATGGTCTATAGACCTCTTATTGCCTCTATTGACTTCCTACAGATATTGATTTTTGTCTAGTCATAGTCTATAGACTGTCCATAGACAAAAGTCTACTAAAAGTGTATGGTGTTGTGTTTGGGATGCCCCCCCCCCTTCCCCCTCCTGCCTGGGTGGATTAAGGCAGCTCGCGCTCCCCTCCTGCCTGAGTGGATTAAAGGTGCACTGAAGAGGAATCTGAACTCGTCTTTTTGCCGCGGGAACTTGATCTACACGTTCCTAGCATTCTTAGAAACTGCGACTTATTGCCCTGTGTGGCAGATTTCCCCAATTAAATCGAATGAACGCACGGCTCCCGCCTTCTTTTTTTAAATTCTGCCTCGTACGGTGGGCGGAGTCGACCAACGCGGGGAGTGCCTTTCAGCTAGCTCAGTGGAGGCTTTGCTTTCGCTTCATTTTGTTTTTTAGCTTTCCGTGAATAAATAGTTTCATTTGCAGATAATATAACCGCAAAATAAGCCCGCAGAAATAAAAATACGCGCGGACTATTTGCTTCTACGGACTACTACGTATTACTCCGCCGATGGCAGAGCGGCAAGCCGCCACGGGACTGGGTGAAAGGCACTCCCCGCGTTGGTCGACCTTGCCCACCGTACGAGGCAGAATTTAAAAAAAAAAAGGCGGGAGCCGGGCGTTAATTTGATTTAATTGCGGAAATCGGCCACACAGGGCAATAAGTTGCAGTTTCTAAGAATGCTAGGAACGTGTAGATTGAGTTCCCGCGGCAAAAAGACGAGTTCAGATTCCTCTTCAGTGCACCTTTAAGGCAGGGGACCCTGACCGGCGAAGGCCGAAGATGCGGCGGGGGCTGTCAAAGACGGCAGCAGCGGTAGAAACAGCGGCGACGTGGTGCCGACGTGGCGGCGTCAGGTGGCCGAGTCGACCCTCGGGTCGACGGATGTGCTAATTGAAAGACGGCTGTATCCTCGACGTCTCGTGTTTTGGACATCGGGCAGGGAAGCGTCAAACATGTGCACGAGGAAGGTCGTTGACCTGCTGGTAGACTGATCTACCCTTTCCCATCGACCAAGCTGCAAGAGAGCGGGCCAGCCAGCACCGCCCCTGCGGTGGGTGGCATCAACAGTGTCCACAACTGCCCGTCTGATTGGACGTCATTCTTCGAACTATATTCCCCAGACAGGGATCTGGGGAATCCATGCGCTATTTAACGGGTGTTGTTTTGAGGACTCCATGGCACTCCCGTTAACGAATAAGTCCTCATCCACTGAGATTCATTCTCAGTTACCCTTTGTTGTAAATAATGTAAATATTCTTGTATAAAGTTCCTCCTTCCTTGTATTCTTCTTCGTAACCCCGTCTCCCGCCTTCCTCGTCCCTTCTCCGGCCCGACCACGCTCACCCGATCCTAATAATGGCCATAAATCTAAAGAGTGTCTACAGACCGTCTATGGCATTTGTATTGCCTATAGACTTTTGTCTGTAGACAGTCTATAAACTTTATAGACAGAAGTCTATAGACGCTCTATACACTGTCTAAAACTTTTTTCTGTAATGGCGATAGCATCACCGGGTAGCAACAGTGTCCACTGCAGATGTATGCAATGCAGGAGCATAACCGAAAAGCCATAGCTGGCAGAAGAGCTCGCAGAAATGAAAGAAACTTGAAGTTCCAACTCATCACAACCTGCACAAGAAAATGCAATGTGGGTTCGATCTCTCCGGGACACGGACTGTGAGCTCAAAATAAAGCTTCTATACGAAGGGCATCCGGAATTCAGCAAGTGGGTAAGCAGAGCCAGAGGTTACAATAGAAAGCACTGACGTATGTGCATTTGTTGTACGAAGGCGACTGTTAACGGCGAAGGTTGCACATTTGGAAACTCGCGGCAACTTTGGAGAACTTACTCAGACAAATTAGGCAAGAACACACTAGCTGTCAGGTTTCAATACTCCTAAGGTAGCAGCGCTGTTGTGTCGTCTTCTCGTCTCGTGTTCCCGTCTGCGTTCTGCGCTGCTACATGAGGATGAAAAACAAACGAGCCCAATCCGCTGCTCTGGCTAATTAGGTTTCAGTAAGTGTCGCCTTTTCTACCTTGGATGAGGCCAGTGAGAATACTATCCAGATGGGAATTCAGCTGTGTGCTGTCTTCTGAGAAGACCAAGGTTATAAAGCTACGAGGTCACTTTTGCAGTGTGGATGTAGGGCGGGAAGACTTTGCGAGTTTATTCCGCTCCCATTCTCTCTTGAGGGTGCTTTCTGGTTTGTGGTGTTTTATGTTTTTGATATCGTTAAATTGTTTTCTGTTATATAACCTATAAGGCCGTGAATTAAGGAATTAAGGCAGAAAGATCAAAATCTGACTTGCAAAGAGGCGGGTCAGAGTAATTAAGCTGGAGACTGCCTAGGCAGATTAACTCCACAGAACGAAGCTGCTATAGACAGCATCTATGTCGATGCCGACGAGAAGACAAGGTAAAGAACTGGAAGTAGTACGAAGTGGCAGGTAGGAGACAAGATGGACGGTTAATTGTGAAGACACAATTACAGCGTTGCTACACTGGCTCTGCAAAAGGCACTGAAAGGAATCCATTTTGACCTCAAATAGATGAATGCGTTGGTGACGGAGGATTGTTGTAATGCTGCTGACAGATTTAGCTGTCACCCTGGCAGATGCGGAAAAGACACTAACTTGGCAGACATTCGGATGAGGCACAAAAATTATGCTGGATATTGTGTCTGTTGTTCGCTTAAAACAGGCAACAGAAAAGAAACAGACAAAAGGAAGAAACACACAGGCGTGGACGAGGCTGCACTGACAACTGAATGCGTATTAGGAACGCCGCATAATATAGACCGGAAGAGTGAACACATCGAACGAGTTTTTATCATTATTTGTTTGCACCGCTGCGCAGGAAATTCACTTCTTTCCTCGATAGGAACACTGAAGGCGCGCTGACGCTTTGTTCTCCGGATTCACGGATTGCCAAGGCTTCCTAAGTTTTTGTTTTATTTCTATTTCAGTTTTGCTCCGGACGAACTAGTGCGCTAGTTGGTTGCACATCTATTTGTTTACAGCGAACAATAAAAGAACAAGGGCCGGCAGAGTAGACACCACAAAGCGCTCACTTCAACTAGTTTATCGCCACATAAGGCGTCTGCACAGTCAACCTTTGTGACGCCTACTCTGTCGGTCCTTGTTCTTTTATTGTGGGCTATGATAAAACAGACATAAAAGTAGTTGTAATTTGATGCTGCGCCTACGGGTTCCGGACTATAGCCCCGAGCTTTCATCCGATAAGTTTTCCTACTGGTCGCATGCTTTTTTTTTTTTTTTTGCGCGCTGCTGCGTGAACAGCGTGCATAAAGACAGGCTCTAGAGCGCTTAAAAATGGATCAAGACATTTTAGAGTTCCGTGAAAAACACCGCGATCCGACGAACATTGCAGACTAATGAAACATTTTATTCGCAGGTAAAAATCGATAGTTCCCTTTGACTGGAGCAATAGCAAAGCCTGTCACCAAAAGAACCCTGGCTTTTGTGACAATATACGATTCACTTATACTGCTTTAATGAGCGTCGTTCCGAGCGCTGCTTCGGATGGCTGTGCTTCCCAATAAAGCGACTGATTTCAATCTTCCCTGCAAGTGACTGCACTACAAAACCTAGATATCAAAAGCGCCTTCTACTTTGCATACAAAAAGGACCGAGTACGCGGATTCGGTACTGATTTCAAGGTCGGCAAATAAATCTCTCGACAGAAGAAAGAAGGGAAGGTATATAACGTGCGTCGGAATTCGCTTGTGCATTTGAAAGAGGGAAAACCTTTGAATGCGGGGGTTCTTTCTACGGAAGAAATGAAAACTGCAGATACACCAGCCGGCAAAAGTTCAGGAAACGCAAATTAGCGGGAAAAAAAACGATTTCATCGCTGTGTTTACGCGCAGCCTGCAGTAGACACATACTGCCTAGTTTTGAGTGGGTAAATTATAGAGTGCGGCAAAACATCTCAGGCGATGAGCCCTGAAAGCGATGGGAGTTGAAATGTCTCGAAAATGTCGGCTCCCACGAATTTTTGTCAGCGGCTGTTCACCAGCGAAACGGTCGGCGCTATTGTAGATGCAGAAATGCATTCGGACCGGCTGCACGTGCGATTCGGGACCGGTTATCGTGGTCTTCAAGTCAGCTATGGCACTTATCATCGTAGAACGGATTACCACCCCTTCCATACAGTCTTCTATTCATGGAAGCTCTCATAGAAACCCATGTATTCCATCGAGTATATCTTCTGCTTTTATGTCTGCTACTTCTCCCACGAGCATGACCTACTTTCCTCATGCTATAGTGAGCGAACCGGACAATTTTGAAGCCGTCTTTTAGGAAACGACTGGAGCCCAACTGCCACCAGATGCACCAAGGCAGCGATGCTTACTAACGCGACTAATGACAAAAGTCTACTTCCGTCACTTCCTCTCACAAAAGAACACATAACCCACCTGCCACAATAGTCAGGAGGCAACCTGCTTGGCTTTGCAGATGACAATGAATTTAATTCAAATAAATTCAATGAAGTTGCCACCTGTACAACGTGGCGCTGTGCATAAGATCATTGGTCGAGAGGCAGCCTGCCGAAGAACTGTCTATGTAAAAGTGAGCCTTACGGGATCTCGGGAAGAGCAACCTGCGTCTCACAAGCCCCACTGGTCACTTCGTCTGGAACAACTACGTGTACCTGCCGGAGCAATGGCGCACTGTGCCAGGAGTGGTTTGAGTACTCCCTATGATCTATAAATCTATGAAAGATAATAAGTCCTTGTGCCAGAGCGATCATTGATAAGCGATTGATAAGGATAAGGAGCATTGATAAGGATATTGATAAGCGTCGTCCAAGTTTTTACAGCGTCAAACTCCAAGACAAAAAAAAAATGTGAGCCAGTCAAGAGCGCTCGTGAAGAGGGGACCTTCATCTTATCTATTTGCTGTTCAGTTCTTGATTGAAGCTATTTCATGAATCCGGTTCTTGAGAAGGCATATGCTTGGGCTTGAGCAGAGCATGCAATGCGAAGCAAAGATAACTGCTGGTCCTTAAGTGTAACAGAGTGGATTCGATTCCAAGAGAAGGTAGTCGTAGCAGGGGGCGGCAGAAAGTGAAGTATACGCGAATGAGATTAAGTAGTCTGCGGGGATACAGTGGCCGCTGCTGGCAAAGGACAGGGTTAATTGGAGAGACATGGCAGAGGCCTTTGCACAGCAGTAGGCGTAGTGAGGTTGATGATGATGATTCCTAGGGACTGATGTTGAACCTTCCACTTCGACCACCCCTTCGTATTCCAGTCCGTAGGGAAACCTTTGCCTCGCTGGCTACCGAGATAAAGATATCTCTTAATTTCAGTCTCTGCCGCGTACGTATTCACCCCGACTTTTCTGACCTCCACAACACATTATTCTACGTACCTGCGTTCGGAGCAAACATTGAGCTTCCAACACGAGCTCACACCGATTTTCGGTGCGTGCTTCCCACCGCAAACTCTGCGCCTCTGCCCACGCCCACTTCCGTAGCCATTCGTTTCTGGCCAGTGAGTGCTTTCACGGCGCGTCCACCCGTCCCATACCCTGTGATTTCCCAATCTTCCACTCGTTAAAACGCGTGCGCACACAAGCGCTACAACTGCTCTCCAACTCCGACATAGTCTGTTGGACTCCTCTGCACCTTGTAAACACGTCTAAGACGACGGATCGCTTTTGTTTGCACTTCCACTCGTGTGCCGACACAATCAGAAATGAAGCTTCACGGCCTCTGCTTCGCTCGTTTATTTGCTAGTCTTGTCCACTACCTATGAATTTGTGCGTGTGCTTTGGAAGTAGGCCGTGCATGTGTATAGAGCGCCGTGTGTTGATAGAATACCATGTTCAGTGACGTCCTTGTATCCATTCGTAGGCACGCATTCTAACGATGAATACGCTATATTGATCGCTGAGAATGAAGCGTTGCGGACGTCAAGAGTTTATTTACAGAAAAAGGAATAAAAAAAAAATAACTTCGAAGTTCGTGCTTCATCGTTGTTTGGTGCTCGCGTACGTATCCGTTTCTAGAGTTCCTCTTGAAGCGCGATGTAGAACATGATGAAGTCTGTGTTAAGTTATGCTGGCCAGCGGGTTTCTTGCTAACTAACTTAGTGAGGCTTTTATAGTATACTGGACGTGGCTAAGTTCGGAAGGACTAACCATGAGAATCTCACTCCCTATTGAGAGATTTAACGTCCTTGTTAAAAGTAATAAAAGGTGTCTTTACTGTGCAGCCGGAAGCAAACTTGAAGGCCCTTCAATTTATGACTAGTGTGTGCGTCGTAACTCCATACACGGACTTAGGTCATACCCCTGCGACATGCCGGTGCCCTTCAGTTATTGCTCACTTTTTGTCGGAGCTGCCCCGTAGACGTGATGGGAACACTTTGGCGAATGAATGAATGAAATGAATGGAACTCATTGCCATCCAGCATTGTCGGCCATACTGAATTATCATCTTTCCAAACAGCTTTACTAACATTTCTGAACACGGAAAATGCGCCATAGAGTGCTAGATTACTTACCGTGTTATGACGACCGTAACTTTTTGGCGGTCCTTTTTTGCTTTGCGTACATTATGCCATTTCTTGTGTGCTGAACAGCTCCGGAGCCTCTTTTGTGTGCCATTGTATTTGTAGTTATTTGTTTTGCCTTAATTATTACTCACTTGTTTGAACGTGTTGAATTTTTCTGTTTCAATGTGTTATGCTGCACTTAACCAAATGTTACCCAAACTCTCGCTTCTGTATATTGACTATCATTTATTATGAGTTGATTGGTTATGAGTGCGCTTTCTTTTAATCATCCCCCCCCCCCCCCCCCCCCCCGTATGTAATGCCCTCTTCTGGGTCTTTAGGGTAAATAAATAAATAAATAAATAATAGCTGCGAAGCTGTCGATACCGCACTCCGAGAGGTACAAAATTCGGAGGTTAGCTGACTGTTTCGCCACGCCGCGGCATTAACGCGAGCTGCACAGCGCCGCTTAAGACACGCGCTTGGTAGAGGAGTTAAAGTTCCGTGAAGCCATCAGCGGCGCTTCAAACTGTTGATTACGAGCTGGCGACAGCATTTTCCGAGATTTCGATTATGAGTTTCGTTGCTGCTATGAGAGCAGAATTATGGGCATCAATACCAGTAATCGCAAGTTAGCCGCCTGTCACGTTCTATTCTTCCGCCACTAGGTCATTCTCTCTCTTTCTTACGTCACGGATGACGTCAGCGCAATATTTATGAATGTTCGAAGAAGTGCGCCATGTGGTGGCAGCCAAGGAATCTATCAGCGCTTTTCCCGAATCCCTTGTGATGAACAACATGGATTGCAGTATTAAAATGAAAGCAGATGGATTAAAAAATAATGAATAAACTAAAGTAGTGTTTCATTTTCGTAGCCAGAAGGAATCAGATATCGTTTTCGCCACGCTTTCTTTAAAAAAGAGCGCTCATAATTTCTTAATGAATACGCAGACACAATTATTTTCGAAACAGAAACACTAATTACGCGCCTCTAGCTCATTTGAATTCTTTGAGCAATACTTTGCCTTCCAAGTCCTGTTGCCGTCTTCTAAGACTTCGCAAATAGCTTGGCTGTTTTTTTCTTCGCTTCAAGCTGAAGAAATTGCCTCGTTCCTCCCGTCTCCATAATTAATTGGCATTAATAATGTACAACGAAATCCGCACTGTTCTATAATTCCGTTTGCTCTGCTCTTTAGCTCATTCGTGATTAAACCTGCAGGCTCTTTGCTCTCTGCTTCGTCCTGGCTGCTTCTCATTTTAAGTTACTTTCTATTTTTGTTTGTGTTATATGCTTTAATGTAATAAAAAGAAAAAAAAGTGTTCTGCTCTTTGACACGAAACGGGAATGGTCCCGACTTCTGTTAACAGGCACACCGGACTCAACAATCCAATTAGTATGCGTGGCTTGCTCCTGAAGTTAGTGTAGAAATAAAGTCTCATTATTTCTCTCGGCTTTAAGTGATCTCAAAACTGGCGTAACACCGTCAGCGTAAAACTACTTATGCTGGGAAAAAGAGCTACATCCCGAAACGGCTGGATGGTTTGCAGGAAAAGCTTGAATTTTGGTACGTAATAAGGCTTGACAATGTTTTTCGCCATGCAAACCAGTCGCTTATTTTTCTTTCGTATGTCTCCATCGTTCTTGCTTCAGTGGCATACATGTCTGTTTCACGTCTCTGCTATCATGCTCCATGCTGACTCTCACGCTAAATAAAGCGACAGGAATTGCAGACAAGCCTCACTAAACGGTCCGGCGATTCTGTGAAGTGGCCTACGTATTTCTGACAAAAGGACTGTACGTTCCGAACATCGTCCTCTTAGTGACACGTGCACGAAAATACACAAATGACATCCCTATAGTAGCACGCTAATGTGGCGATATTTTTACCAATGAGTGTCACATTAAAGCTATTCATTCCTTTATTGAATTATTCGGTTGTTTCCTGAAATGAATGGTTAATCCATTTTCCTGAAAACAGCTTAACAGCTGAAGACAGAACAATGATAGGCACAAATCGGGCGTTGAACTCTCAAGCGCATTTTACTAACCGTGGTGCTCGTTTACGCGCATGTGTGGCCAGAATCAGAGAACAAAAGAATAAACACAGTAAAAAGAAACAAACAACTAAACAACACAGAACGCAATATGATGTGGTCCACTGATGCCTTGGAATGCGAGCACCCCAACTGGTTATTATTTTGTCTGATTAACGCACGGGCATCTACAGTCTCTTCTGCAACATGCACCACAGCCAACAAAACCCAGCTTTGAGAATATAGCATTGATCCTGTGTCTATAGATATTTTATCAGGATTTTCGTCTGGGTAAGTTGGTGCATTACTAATTGACGGAAAGCACAGCGCGTAATAACGTCGACAAGAAGGAGCACACAAGATAGGATGGGCGCTGACTACCAACTCTAATTTTTCACAAAAGCAGCGCGATAAATACCACCGCACCACGTGGTCCTGTTCGAATGGTATTTCTGGTGCTGGTTTCGTGAAAAATAAACAGTTGGTAGTTCAACGCCCGTCCTGTCTTGTGTGTCCCCTCTTGTTCACGTTCTTTCGCGCTATGTTTTCCCTCAATTGGATCCCTGCCACAGTGGCTCAGTGGTTACGCCGCTCCGCTGCTGACCCGAAAGACGCCGGTTCGATCCCGGCCGCGGCGGCCGAATTTCGATGAAGGCGAAATTCTAGAGGCCCGTGTGCTGTGCGATGTCAGTGCACGTTAAAGAACCCCAGGTGATCGAAATTTCCGGAGCCCTTCACTACGGCGTCTCTCATAGCCTGAGTCGCTTTGGGACGTTAAACCCCAATAAACCAAACCAAACCTTATTTATAACGGCAAATTAAAAACACTTGCCAGACAAAAAAAAAAGCAAGTACTCGTTTTCTTCAAATTTCTCCTCGTTTTTTGTTTCTTTTCGGAACCATGGATTGACAAGAACTCACCCAACTCATTTCGCTCTAGGACACATGAACAGTTACTTTTACAGCGGAATTACTTTTACGGCGCTACCCGTTACCTGTAACGTAAATCATCAAGGAATCAACGTACTCCTACCGGTTCCTAGCAGCCTCCGCGCGAGCTCCTTGGTGAAGAGCACGTTGGCCAGCTTGGTGTCGCTGTACACCTGCATGGGTACGCGGTACTCGGTGTAGTCCAGCCGAACCGGGTCGATGCGGCCAAAGTGGTGAAGCAGTGACGAGAGCGTGATGATGCGACTTGGCGCGCTCGCCTTCAGCTTGCCTGCATGAAAGTGACGCTCACGTAACCGACACGCAATACGCTTAGATCCTGTACAGATAAATAGAAAACTACTAAACCAGCGAAAAGTATATATTGCCAACTTTATAGTTATCACTAGACATTGCACTAAAAATTAATAATCGTTTCATCACCGCCGCTGCGGCTCAGTGGTTATGTCGCTCGGATGCTGACCTGGAAGACGCGGGTTCGATCCCGGCCGCGGCGGTCGCATTTCGATCGAGGCGAAATGCTAGAGGCTTGTGTACTCTGATTTGTCAGGGCACGTTGAAGAACTCCAGGTGGTCGAAATTTCCGGAGGCCACCACTATGGTGCCCGTCATAGCCTACGTAACTTTGGGATGTCAAACCCCCTAAACCAAACTTAAACCAATCCTTTGACCAACGGTCCCGCGAAATTAAGTCTCCTTTAGTCAAACTTCCTATTGCGAGAGAGAATAAACAAGTTACAGCAGCAGGCACCACTTCCGAGGCACTCCGTAAAACTTCGCAACGTGCATTTCATTTCTTGATCTTCAAAAGCGATCCTATTTCCTGGGCTTGAAATGGCCGTACCATTCTGTCTAGGAGGGATTTCAAATGTAGCCGGCATCGCTGACTTCGTGTCGCTTCGAAAAAAAGGTTCAAAAGTCGCGTGCACAATCGCGGACGCCGTGCCGCAAAAGGGTTTGTAAGAACAGTTGTGATTATGTTAGGTAACGTTTTCGGCATTGCGGTGTACAAGATTAAAAAAAAAAAAAACAGACGACATTACAACTATGGCGCGCCACTCTGACCGCAGCATGGGAATGTTCTTCGGAAGTAGGTCACGCTCAGTACGGGTCCAGCAGAACGAAATTGGGGCAGAAAATCAACTGCCTCCAAATTGTGTTACTGTGTTTGGATGGTGTACGATGACATATGACTGCTTGAGAAGTGCGGCAAAGTTCTTCATTGCAGACGACATAAATTTTAGCGAAACACCCTAAGCGACTGTAGGCATGATACTAATCGAAAGTGCCCTTCAACCATAAACCCTGCTTAATCTTGCGAGTAAAAGTAAATTAAATAAGAGAAAGCTTCGTCAACGTCTATTGCGGTCACATTAGATCATCACAGTTGAGCGGGATCTCTACAGAACTTTAAAGTCTGTGCCAGCGATTATTAAATCAGCGTACTTTGGCGTCGCTATATCTTCGCGTGAGCGCACTTTGACGCAGTTCCTCTGGAAGACCAGAGGAGACCTGACACACACCGTTGGGAGGAGGAGGGGAGCCAGGGATCGCGGTTTAATTCGAGCCAGCTGAATGGGGATTGCCTCTGACGGAGAAGCGATAAGAAATTTTACGCTCGCTGCCTATTATCGAAAACGGGGCTGCTAAAAAGGGGAGTTGCGGAACTCGTTGCACTGCGAAGCCCAATGCCGAAAAGGAAAACAGAGACATTGAATTCCACGAGGTCTTTGCTAGGGCCGACGTCAGGTTGAAGTTTCCGGCTGAAGAGTTTTATTCCATTGTAGCAGATACTTGGCCCCGGAACAGTTGGAAAAGAAAGATGCCAAACTTTTGCCCTGCTTTTTCTTTTTATTCGCTTTATTTGCCTCTTCTATTTGCGTTTATTTCTGAATCGTCTGAGCGAGTAGTAAAAGGTGGAACAGCTTTAAATGGTCGTAAGAAAAGTGGCTTCGATGCGTCAGCAAAAAATGAAAGCTTCGTTGTGATTTTTACACTTTTTTGTTTTTGATGTGGTTATGCCCCTCTGAGCATTTTCAGCGTAACATAAAATTTTGGAGATCTACAGTTCCTAACAAGGCAGAGTTTTATTTGCTCTTTGCTACCCTTCTCGTCTTGGTAGTCGAATAGCCATGGAAGAGAAAAACCATGCGACGACGGCTGAATTCTGGAACTGTTTGACTGCAAAAAGTTACGTCCCTCACGTTTATATGAGCGACGTAAGTAGGCAATTGCATGTGTAAAAATTTTATTTTCTCCAAGTCATATCATAAAAAGGCGACAGAACTTGTCAGAAGTCGCAGGAGAATAAAAGTATGCCAAATAAAGCAAAACTTGCTGCTGGTGACTTGGGTGGCTGCAGACCAATGAGAAAACCAGGCTGCACGAAACTACTTTCGCTATTGTGATCACAAAATGAACAAGGGAGGGGAAAACCTCAGGTTCCTTGAGCCAACATTTCGACAAGAGGACTTGTCTTCGTCTGGACGAAGACAAGTCCCCTTCTCGAAGCGTTGGCTCAAGCAACCTGAGGTTTTCCCCTCCCTTGTTCATTCTGTGATCGCCAAGGACCATCTACCACACCCTCTCTCTACCATGGACTCGCTATTGTGAGTACGTTTCAGATACCTTACGGCGCTAAATGCAGTTCTGTTTGCTCTCCATTAACGACCATGTTATTTTTTCCTTGCTGTAAATGTCTTCTAAACGACACGTTCAGTCAAGACGTTAGAATGGAAAGAGAACTGAACAGAAAAACTTCATGAGGGCCATTATGCGAATCCTGCGCTTGAAAGCTCTTTCTGGACACGATTCTTGCTGTCAGCCTTTTTCCCCAGTTATAGAAGAGTAAATGAGAGGTGGTTCTGTTCTATTTGAGCGGCGCTGGCTGCCCCTTTTTCATATTTGCATTCTGACGAAAAGCACATCACTTCATGAACGAGAAACATGACGCAGGAGAAGTCTCGTTTCTGAAATGCGCAGTTCGTGTTTGCACTGCGCGTGGCCTATTCGCAAAATAATCACATTTGTACGACTACCGTGGCGAGTCGACGCACACCTATCATTCACTCTTGCAAACACTAAAACACTCTGCACAAATGTGAAAGTTCCACTGAGCTTGTATGAGCTCAACATCATGGTTGAACCATTGCTGTCAGGCGCACATGCGCTTTGCAACAATGACGTTGTTTTCACGAGCGAGACATTGCATGCGGAATATGGGCCATGGCAACAGCATTTTACCAAAGCTGGAATGTGGAAAATGCCCCTGTACTGAAGTTTCTGTGCACGCTTAGATCAAATGCTAAGGTATGTTGTATATATATATATATATATATATACTACCTTCTTGGGTCTGGCGATTATAACGGGAGCAGCGTGAGTAAACAAAACCGTTTTATTTCGACTAGTGTCATCGGATTGGAAACCGGCCCAAGACCGCACTGTGACCGGCAGAAGTTTCCACCAACTCATGAACGAGCCGGCTAACACCCCTCATAGAAGTCCTCCAACCAATGGTTGATTGGTCATGACTTCGGGGAAAATCTACCGCCACCCTATATCCACTCCCTCCTCATCCGTCTTCATTCTCCAGAAGCAGAACCGGCCAGCCTCCACCCAACTCTACCCTCCAAAAGCTCCACCCAGCACCAGCCTACCTACCAGCACTCCTCTGCAGAAGGCCTCCGCCCACTAGAAGCGCTCGCAGCTGGAGAACAAAAAGGCGACGGTGAAATTGAATTCAAATATGCAGTTAGAAAGACAGCAGCACTCCAGATGCAGCGCTCTCCACACTGTAAACAAAAATACACCTATAGGGGAGTAAAAGGGAGTAACCTAAAAAGGGAGTAACAACTTTACTCCCTTTTTAACTCCTTTCTGTTTAGAGTTCAGCCCCCCCCCCCCCCCCCCCCCAGCTCCGGTATAGCGTATACCACTATTACTTCAAATAAAAGCATCCAAATTATCAGCGAGAGTAAATCCAACTGATTTCGCAGAATTGTCCGAATCAGATGTGTGTCGTCCCGTAATTTTGTTTTGGCACATGTGCATGACACTACTTCAGAAAGCAGCGTTCCCGAAAAAAAAAAAACTATCCACAGCTTGTTGCTGATGCGAAGATCACTCACCCAGAAGCATATTGGTGAGTAGGAACGGTCCCAGGTGATTAGTCTGCAGGGTCTGCTCGAATCCATCCACGGTTTCCACACGGTCCGGGAAAGCTGCAAGAAGAAAAAAAAACGCAGTATAGATTTCGTTTGTAGCACACCGCACCACAAAATAAATGATTAAGGGATGACCAATTGACGAGAGGGCTAGATTGTGGCTTCTGGACGACCATGAGAAAGTTTTGGGAAATGTATTTTGGTTTTCACAGTGACTGCCTTAGAATGTTCCGAAGCGTTGAATTTCGATGCCAGCAGCCGAAAAGTCCAGGATTTAGCTGTTCATTATTTCTGTTTATACTTTAGCTGACATTGTCAAGCCGCTAAATGTGAAGGGAGCCAGCAGTTCTCATGTCGAACTGTTCGTTCCTGCAGAGGTCTGATTGCTAGCACCGAATTTAAATCCTGCACACTCGCGTACTTCAAGCGTTCAAAATTATTACGATGCAAATAACTAATATGCTAGCCTTGAAGTTTTAACCTTAAGAAAGCCGCCTAGTTTACAAATTCAAAAATTCATATTGTTGCTATAAAACCATGTTTAACAGCATTTACGGCTGAACGCGTGCGAAAAGAACCTTGAAACAGCGCAGGAAACAGTTACCGAGTGGAAATTGCTACGGAACGAAAAATTGTATGCTATATTAAAAACAAGCGAATGCGTGAGAATATTGCAAATCAGCAGTTTTGATTATTAGCACGCTGCCTGTCTCTTCCTCCAAAAACCTTCAAATCGAAAAGCCGAGAACTGCTCAGAAACCATCGTTAAAAATAAATGCACTAAGTCAGGTAGCAATTTCCAACCGCAGTTTCATTTTAGGACATTGTAGAAACGAACAATTCCCTAGTGACGAGTCAGGACATCATAATTTCAACGTTCACGGCCTCGTAAAGCAGCTGAAACGGCTAATATAATTTGCATACGTTAATTTAATTGTGAATGGCAACGTCAACGACGAAAAGTCGCTGACACAATGAGCGGCGAATCGCTTTTGTCAGTCGAAAGGGGGCTTATTTTTTTTTTCCTTCATTATGTACGCAGACTGTGGCATACACAAACTGCCACACTTCAATATGAGCCCAACTGCGTTAACTTTGTCGAGGTGATAGCAAAAAGCTAGACAAGTCTGGGAAAGACCGCATCTGAAAAAAGTCAAACTGTGTGAAACTTGCCTACAAATGGATGCGCCAACAGAGTGCGCTCGACGCAGTCAAGTTCATAAAAAACAAAATATATTGAGAGTAAGCATAATAGCTTTGTTATGTACGTTGTCAAGGACAGGCTAAAAGCGACTGCGTAAGGAACTCTTATTTGAATAGGTTTTAGGCGCAAAAAACAGACGAGACAATATAGGAAGGTAGCAGGACAGGACCTTCCTATGTGTCTCGTCTGTTTTTTGCGCCTAAAACCTATTCAAATATGAACCAAAACCAACTAGCCCAGCAGCAAGTGCTCTTTGAGTAAGGAGCTCACGCGGGAAGAAGAAAAAAAAAACAGTCTCTTTTTATTCCTAGTCTTTCGCTGGTTATCAAAGAAAATGCAGAGGTGAACTTCAGGGGTAACAGCTTCTTTTCTTTTTCACTGTCAAGACTAATAAGAAAGGGCGGCGAGCACCGCAAAGAACGATCAGGACTAGAGGCACGTGACAAGATAAAAAGATTTTATCTTGCTCTGTTTTGTTTTAGCCGCAAGACCTGCTCTTACCGCATGGAGCCTTATCAACTACACAGCACGGTAGATCGGCGCCGAAAAATAAGGAGATGGTAAACCTTTCTCGACAGGTGTCGAGCGCAGTTCAACAGCCGCCTTCAATGTGCAAGTTTTGAAGCGGCGCAGATTCGCACTGACACACACGTGAGTTTCATCGTACACAAGAAGTTCCGAACACGTTTTGACTGCTTCCTGATTTTTTTTTTTTTGAGTTTCCCTTCAAAGTGCTGTTTTTCACTTTTGTTGAGAAGCTTCACGAAGGTTCACAAAGATAGCGCCGATCATGAAAATTCCGGAAATTGTTCGCAGTTTCTAGAAGTGTTGCAACGGCCTACATTTACTCGGAGAGCAAGACGACAGCCGCGGACATTGTATTCTTAAGTGGAATTCAAATTCAGTGAAGTATAGCGGCAGTTTGGCGGGTTAAGCGGGCCATTAAACAGTTTTTTGCTGCAGGACTAATCGGTTTTAGACAATGAGAAACTGTGAGTTTTAAGATTAGTTTTCTATCACCGAATAATTAACCTTAACGTGGCATAATAACGCACTTAGCCAATAGCAGTAGTATTCCGGTGATATCAGGAATATCAGACTATACCAAAGCTATGTATACTATGGGCTGTAAGGACTCAATAACAATAGGTACAAAAATAATTTACAACTAATAACATTACTTCACACACGTCCGAAGTATGCGAACTTGCATTGCTCAAGTTCACAAAAACCAGGCTTCAGAAGCAGGAATTTTTTTTTTAATTTCGAGAACTTCTCAGTATAATATTTAAAATTTGGAGATCAATGCCGAAAATTAATGAAAAGACAAAACTGAAAAAAAAACTAATGGTAGACAGGAAAACGATGGCCACCGACCAAGAGAGAGGGGAAATTTTCCAAATGCTCCTACTACGAAATAAGCGTTCGATAAATTTTAAAGTGACACAGAAAGGCATATTTGAACTGAAAAAAGGTGGTCAAAAGAAGATTTGTGCGCCTTTATCGACGTTCAAAAACTTGATCACCATTTACAAGCATCCGTCTTCGGTAACGCAGTTAGAGTGGCTGTAATATTGACATAAGCTTTAAATTTTTAACGTTTCTAATGTTGAAGTTCTCGCATATAAATTTCAAGTTCCCTGGCTCCATGTCTGCAGTGCTCGACGCGGTAATCCTGGAAGCATTTTCCAGGAGTCCTTTTTCGGGCGCGTAAGTTTGATTTGGGCTCGCAAATGAGTTTATTTTGTTCAGCACAGGGTTGGAGAAATTTAAATAACGCAAAGTGCCGGCGCAGGAACTCTTAAACGGAGAATAATTGGTTTTGGGCTATTCCACTAATGGTCGCAAACGACCGCGGGGAGTAGGTTTCCTGTGCGCAGCGCTCAGTCTCCGCAATCGACCCGCGTGCGGAAATCCGTTTAGCCGACGAGTCACGGACCCTATTTGGCGAGCGCCGAGGCTTCGTCTCTTAGAAACGCTGGGAAGAGCGTTATCTTGCGGCTGAGGTCACGTTCGAAAGAGGGCGCAGCAATTCAATCCTTGTTACGTATGATCCTCGTTTAGGACTGACGAACGTTGCTTCTCCTATGAAGGACTGAACGTTAAGTTCATATGTATTCAAAGCGCACATCTACTTCACTCTCTGTTGTTCTTTCTGTCGCTCATGCTACACTGATCGCTAACCGATTGCTGGCTGATTACTGACCGGTTGTTTTACCAGTTTTTGCTGCTTAACGTGTGTAATTAAACTGCGTTTGCTTACGTTCCTATGTGAGCACAGTGAGACGAGGGGTCTCAGCAAGTGATTTCCGCTACGCATGAGACTCGCCTTATCTCTACTGTCCATATTTAGGCTTTTAGGTTAATGCTCAAGTAGTTGCTCTTCGACCCGAGAATTCCAAGAGAAACGTCAATTACACAACGACACTTATTTATAGCTATGTTGAGCATAAAATATGAGTGAAATGTTGTTCTTTTTATGTGTTATAAATTATCTTTGTAAATATCTTGTGCACGACAAAGATTCAGCTAATGAGCCTGCAATTTTTTCTGCTCTAGAAATCTCCTTACTTCAGGACCAGTATTATGTTAGGCCTCTGCCGTATTTCTGGTTGGTTCTAAATGAAGATATACAACCATACGTGCTTCGCAGGAACATCCATAGCTCAGCTAGAACGAAAGTATAGCTCACAAAAGGAACTCCATTGTCTCTGAAGATCCTGTTATCGACCGCCCGCTCACGCACCTCTTTCACGGAAGGGCTCCGGACTTTGTTTACGACCATAGAGGAAGGAAACTCTAGCTAGCTAACTTTCGCCTGATATGTACGTGCCCAGAACCATGATTGCTTTTGCTTCGACGCAATATATATATATATATATATATATATATATATATATATATATATATATATATATATACCTGAGTAATTTGCGATTCGCTGATGACATTGCCTTGCTAAGCCACTCAGGACAAGAACTGCAAAGCATGATCAACCAGTTAGAAAGGCAGAGCAGAACGGTGGGGCTAAGAATTAACATGCAGAAAACCAAAGTAATGTTCAACAGCCTAGCAAGGGAACAGCAGTTCGCAATTGGTAGCGAGGTGCTGGAAGTAGTAAGAGAATATGTCTACTTAGGGCAGGTAGTGACCGCAGATCCGGATCATGAGAGGGAAATAACTAGAAGAATAAGAATGGGGTGGAGCGCATATGGCAGGTTCTCTCAGATCATGAATGGTAGCTTACCAATATCCCTGAAGAGAAAAGTATACAACAGCTGTATCCTACCGGTACTCACCTATGGGGCAGAAACGTGGAGGCTAACAAAGAGGGTTCAGCTTAAGTTAAGAACAACGCAGCGAGCTATGGAAAGGAAAATGATAGGTGTAACGTTAAGAGATCGGAAGAGGGCGGAGTGGGTGAGGGAACAAACGCGGGTTAATGACATCTTAGTTGAAATCAAGAAGAAGAAATGGGCTTGGGCAGGGCATGTAATGCGAAGGCAAGATAACCGCTGGTCCTTAAGGGTAACGGAGTGGATTCCAAGAGAAAGCAAACGTAGCAGGGGACGGCAGAAAGTTAGGTGGGCGGATGAGATTAAGAAGTTTGCTGGGATACAGTGGCGGCAACTGACAAAGGACAGGGTTAATTGGAGAGACATGGGAGAGGCCTTTGCCCTGCAGTGGGTGTAGTCAGGCTGATGATGATATATATATATATATATATATATATATATATATATATATATTGATGTTTCCACTGAGACGTGTCTGTGCTCTTATACACCCGAAATATTCGACGCTGGAGATGGACGCCTTCCCCTCTCTTCGGACTCCTACTCGTGTATCAATGATGCAACTTGTGCAGCGTGGCGTGGTTTGTGGTTGCGCTTTCAGAAAAAGAAAACGAACATCTTCGGTCACGCTAACTGCTCCCCACTCTATTATTTTGAACGGTGAAAAAGAACGAGTAAGGAAAAAAAAACTGAAGGTTATCAATTAATTAATTTTATACTTCAGGCCCTCTCAAGCAGCAGTTCTACCTGGACATGATGTACAGTGATAGATAACTAGGTACAGGTATAAAGCGCAAAAGAGCATACACACTAGGTACCTGTCGAAGTTAGTACAAGCCTATTTCTTGGATGGACACATGCCAAGCGTATAGCTCAGGCGCAGTCGATTAAAACACTGCTGTCAAAGTAGGACAATAAAATTACACAGGACAAGCATTTCGCCAAGAAATCAGCGTCGAGAAATGACAGATTCCCTCTATAGCCATTTTGTGCTGCCTGCTTGGCCAGTTATTATCTCACGTGGTAGAATTATTTTTATGCCTCCAACAATGATTATTTAAAAACACGCCGGCTTTTTTTGCTTCCGTTGCTTGTGTGCAGTTTTGCCCCTTGAAGAATTTTACAGGCAAACTCTTGTAAAGGAGATGAGTGGATCAATTCTTTTTGTGGCATTCCTCGCAACATGAGTTCAGTCATGATTGCTGCTTATAGAAAGAGAGGCTCGATCTCTACGCAAGAAGAAAATAATTCTGAGTGTTATTTGTTCTGTTCACAAGAACTTAAAGTCTTAGGAGCAAAACCCTCGCTAGGTTTTGTGTTCGATTCCCTTCAGAAAAAAGGAGACAGGAAGGTTAAGGAAAAAAACTACGCGGAAACTTAGGATGCGATAGCTTTAGATCTTACATTTGTCGCACCTGCCTCTGCAACTTCTGTGTCTGTCATCGAGTTTCGTGACACTAGACGACCGCAGGTTGCTGCTTACATGAACTGCAATGCAATCTAAGTTGCTATCTAGAAACTAGTTTTCTCACCCCATGGGCAGGTCCTGATGACGTCACAAGGTCACGTGACCTCTCTTGAGCGATCATTAAATTAATTGCCACATGCCTTGATTCGCTGGTTGCTCAGAAACCCGTGTCCAAGCAGTGATCACGCAACAGGGTAGCGTGACCTCTCTATACCAATCAGGGTGGCCCATAACGCCAGCCGGCGTCCGTCCGTTCGCGTTACGAAAAAGCAGGTGGCAATGAAATTAACTCAAAAAAATTTAGTGCAGTATTCAGCTGCCCACAGTAGCACTGCGCATCAGCTAATTAGTCGAGAGACTTACCGCGTCCCAAAGAACTATCTGCGTGAAAATGAGCCTTACGTGAATGCGGGAATAGCAACCTCGTTCTCACAAGCCCCACCTGTAGCTGTGTTAGGAACAGCTACTTGTCGGGACAGTAGCGCATCGCTTAAACGCGGCACTACTGCGCCAGTAGTGGTACGACTGGCCGTGATTTATCAATCTATGAAAGAAAAGAATTGCCCGCGTTGAAGGGATCTGTAACGCTATCGCAGTGAACTCTATAGGATAGCTTAAATGTCGTCGAAGTTTTTTTTATTTCATGACTCAGCGCATCACCTGTTTTTCCCCAACTGTGCCTCTTCCTCACTTCATTCATACAGCGCCGCTGTAAAGTTGAACTTGTTTTTGCTATTTATACTCCTTCTCTATGAATATTATGATATTTCATTTTATGTCCCAATGCTTCTTGCACTGCGCTTAGTTTGTTTAGAAGTTTTTTTTTTTTTCACGAACTTCAAGCTGCCGTCATTTTCGATGGGTACTGACAGCACTCATCTACTGATGTTTTGATGTTTTGCTCTTCAAGGGTATTGTTAACATTCCGTTCATCGCTTACAAGCGACTTACATCTTTAGACCAATGTCATGCAATAATTTTTCGTGATGTAAAGGCCTTAGTCTTTCTCGATATGAGAGCTATAATCTGCTAATTTCTTCATTCATGATTTCTGCATAGGTGTCTTCCCTCTTTCTCTTTTAATATCTTCTTTCCTCACAAAGCAAAGCGGTGAAAGCGCTCCTGAGATTCTTAAGGGACTCGGGGTTTTATTAACACCATCTGTCGGGCTAGTTGCCCTATAATCTATAATCCGTCTAACCGTATAACCGTCTATAATCTTTAAGTTTTCAATGCGCGCCCTCTGTCCCCGTGACATAGCGGTCGCTGGACACTTCCAAAACTCATTTCATTGCGACTCTTTTTCCTTTTTTCCCCTTTCTTCCTCTCACCAAGTGAAGGGTAGCCTACTGGGCATCGCCTGGTTAACCCCCCTGCCTTTCCTTCCATTTCTCTCTCTCTCTCTCTTTCTCTCTCTCTCTATCTCTTTCTGTTCTCCGAGCCCAGCGCAGCCGTCAGTAAACGTCGTCTGGCCAACCTCCACGCGTCTTCTTTCATTCCTCTCTCTCCATCTCTTTCAACAGCACCGCGGCGAGTGGAGTGAACGCGCTCACGGACGATTCCAGCGTTGTTGATGAGCACGTCGAGGCGCTCCTCGTTCCTGACGATGTCGTCGGCGAACTCGCGTATCGACTTGAAGGAGCACAAGTCCAGCTTGCGCACCACCACCTGTCGGCCGGTCTCCTCCAAGATTTCCTTGGCGGCCGCGGCCGCCTTCTCCGGGTTTCGGCAGGCCAGGATGACCCGGGCGTTGCGCCGCGCCAGCTCCTTGGCCGTCTCCTTGCCAATGCCTGCGCCCAAGGACCGGACAGATAGGCACTCTGAACGTTCGCTCTTAATGGGATACAGAAGGTAAGTCAATTTGGCCCCTATCGACAGGTCACCACGTTATCATCGCATAGAGGCTACTTTTAATGAAAATATAGCTTTATTTGTGTGAAATACAAGCCGGAAAATCAAATACTGGTGCCATCACAACAAGCTGACATCGCACAGTACACGGGTCTCTAGAATTTCGCCTCCATAGAAATTCGGCCGCGGCGGTTGAATTTATATGGAGGCGAAATTCTAGAGGCCCGTGTACAGCCGGCCAAATCTTTAGCTGACGTGCGTGATGGCCGGTTTTTCTGCCCTCCTGCATTTTGCGACGAAGCAAACTTGCCGAAAGCTCAATATTAAGCACAGGCTTAGTGAACCTGCGCTTAGATTTGATATTTTCGCATGTTTTCTCCGTCATAAGCTGCAGGAGCACGGAAAACGCAGCCATCACGCACGCCAGCTAAAGATTTGGCCAGCTGTACAGTGCGATGTCAGTCCACGTTAAGAACCCCAGGTGGTCGAAATTTCCGGAGCCCTTCACTACGGCGTCTCTCATAGCCTGAGTCGCTTCGGGACGTTAAACCCCATAAACCAAACCAGCCAAACAACAGGCTGTGTTTTTTAAGGCAGAATGCAGTGACGTCATAGAATTTTTTGTTTGCGGGTCTCTGAGGCTAGGCTACTCTCACATTTTCCTCCAAACGGTAATCACGGAGTCATTTTAGATTTCAGCGTCACGAGTTCGAATCCAGCGAAGGGGAAAAACTGATGCAGCTTTAAATCTCATTTATATGCAGTAAATGCATTTCTTGCTGACAACTCAAATTAAGCAAGAATTGCAGGCTGTTCTGTTCGGAAGCAGAGCGAAGTGCGAAGGTTTTAGCAATGCACGAACAGTTGTCAGATGTCTCCAACAACGGCGCTTACGTTATCTTGCTGTTTGCTGCCCAAGCGAAACAATTCATGTCTTTTTTTAAACAAGTCAATGGGCACAATAGTTTCCTGAGCAAGAGGCGCCCGTGGCAATGACCGTTCGGCATCCATTGTCCTCCCCGCTCTCTTTACTTATCGCCACTGTCGTCATCTTCGATCCGTCCTGCGAAGTTCGAGTGTTTTCCGCTTTCATCCACTTACAAACACCGTCTTCACCGAAAGGAACCACGCAACTGTGTTTTTATTTTACACAACAGCGTTAAGTTTCCTTTCACCGAAGAAACCACCATGGCTTTTTTTTTTTTTTTGCCAAATGTAACCAGGTCGGAAGGTTTGCTTCTCAGTCCTTTAGTGGGGCGCTTATGGTACCTCTAAGCCTCTAAATCTCTGTAAGTCAAGTACAATCATTGTCCTCAACTTTATTTTTTGATATTTGGGAACGTCGTAAGAGCTCCACAATACGAGTTGCGTAGCCGGATTAGATGTGACAGAAACGGTAAATAGTGGTGTTTCGTTTTTCTTCCTAAGCTTCCTTTTTCTTCATTTAATTACAAATACGCCACCACTGCAAACATTTTATAACTGCGCTTGTTTTAAGTTTCCCATGGTTTCTTTTATGTTTCGCCTTGGTTGGGGAATAAAATATCAAGAAACTGTCCACTGCCGGGTTAATGTGTTGTCAGGTTGGGCTTTTAGGCGCCCAGGACAGCTTGCACTCGAGATATGTCACCCCGAACGCGTAAAAACGGTCCTGACAGCTCCGTCGGGCACGGTGTGCGTAAACAAAGAAGAAAAAAAAAACGAGATAGCAGCGCACCCGGCTGAACCGAGAAAAGCTCACATGATTTCGCTTCTGACAAGTACTTAAATGCAGGCAAAGTGCGCGGTGTTTGACAGCTGGCTTTCACGGAAGCTGCGTTGGCGCTGAACGCGCCTTCTTCATTTTTTAAAGCGAAGTTATGGAAACATCTTTCCGAAGAATGAGATGTTTAAAAAGAAAGATGGCAGCGATAAAAACTGTCACAACACCGTGCCAGAAACTCCCAAGTTTGTCAGGATGGTTGTTCAGTTACTTCTCCCCCCCCCCCCCCCCCCCCCCCCCCCCCGGTATGGGCGGACCGAATAAAGATTCCCGGGGAACAGTGAAAGCACGTTTTGACAGGAAGTTGCGTGGATCCATTTTCCTCGTTCTGTTTTTCTTATGTGACAAGAGCGGTGGAGAAGTCAGGCAGCTTAAAAGTTCCCATGGAGAAGAATCTCTTCATTTCTTTTGCACTAGATGTTAACCTATATAGGATACTTCCGGGGCTAACATCATTGCGGCTTTATCTCTTTCGCCATCAAACAATCCTGCCTTGTCTCTCGTGATATCCGATTTTTCTAACATGGTGTAGGAGGCCGCGCGATATACCCGTCAGTTAACGCGTCAATTTGGGCGTGTTGGTTATCCATGAAAACAGCTAGCGCAAGAAACGGAACGACACAAAGATGACACAAGCTTCAAGCTCCATTACGAAATATAAGAAATGCGAGCATGTAATAAATTAAAGCATGTCAACCTCCCCCCTTTCTCTTGTGACGTACCCGCATTGGCGCCTGTGATGAGCACGGTGCGTCCGGTCATGTCCTTGTTGGAGGTGCAGGTTCCGAGCGTGAGTCGGCTGTACACCTTGCACACCAAGCACACCATGGCCAGGATGGTGAGCAACGCCGAAGCAGCCCAGCTCAGCAGCTGGGACAGGGAGGCTTCATGCAGCCGGATGGCCACGGCCTCCACCAGGCCAGGCTCCACCTTCAGTCGGGGTTAGGGGGGATTTATGAACACGTCAAGGTCTCTTCCCTCAGCCTGTGTCTTTTCGCGCTGTTTTGAAATAGATTACCCTTGCAAAAAAATTTTTAGACAGTCTATAGACTGCCCATAGTCGTCTGTCTTAAAGTCTATAGAATCTGTGTAGAGCAATCATAGAGAACAGTCTGTGGGCAATACAGATGCTACAGACAGTCTATAGACAATCTATAGATTTATGACCAGTCAGTTCTAGTAGACTTTTCTCTCTAGACAGTCTATACACTACGAATAGCCGAAAAAAAATCTCTATAGGAAGGCAATGGAGCCCATAAGAAGTCTATAGACTGTCTACAGACCATTTTTATAACGGCGCCACCAACTCGCCCAAGATTCTACATTGGCCAATAGGAAAAAACTTTTCGTTCAGTGTGCAGGCGCCTCAAAAGGTGAACGCAGCTTGGGATAAGTGCGGAAATTGCATAGCAGCGTTTTGTAGTAGCTTTAACGAGCATTGCGGTGAAGGTGCAGGCTGTACAGTGAATAGGCTGCGATGGCCTAAGGTTTGAGCAACCGCCTCGCATGGTGAGCGGTTCGCTCGCCAGCGCAATCGGGTACCCACAGGTTCACTAACGGGTGCAGATTTTCGCCAGACATGCTGCTGCAAAATGCTTCGGAAAAAGGGAAAAGAAAGTGTGTGACACCATTTAGTGAACCAAGAGAAGCTATCCATTGCGCCTTTATGCCAAGCTCTCGAAGTGCATAACAAATAAACTCATCGTCATTATCACATCCGATTTGTTCGTAATGTAGTCTTGGTTCTTTTATTTATTTATTTATTTATTTATTTATTTATTTATTTATTTATTTATTTATTTGTTTATTTATTTATTTATTTATTTATTTATTTATTTATTTATTTATTTATTTATTTATTTATTTATTTATTTATTTATTTATTGTGGTGTGTCCACTAATAGCCATAAGCTTTTTACAGTGGTACACTCACAGCAGTTAATGAGAAAAGAACGATGAAAAGAGCAAAGAAGAGTAATAAATGAGCAATTATAATGATGACAACGATAACATTGGCAATGATTGATAGGAACAGTTAACAGTAAAAGGGTGTCACAGTCCCAATCAGCAAATTTTTCGCCTGAAATATTTCAAGTCCTGAAGAAATAAATCAGGACCACATTAGATGATGAATTACCCTGCCTACGATAATCTCAACATTCAGTGCTGTCAGTTCGTTGTCATCTTTAGGTAAATTGGTATCTTTAGCCCCCTCACTTCACTGGGTCCGTTCACGGAAAAGAAAATTAACGGCGGCAAAATATAACACGCAGTATACAGAAAATAGGAAGATATTCCCTTTTAATTTTCAATCACCTTTTTTTGTTTATGCGCTGGAACGCGAGAAATGTTCCGTGAGGAACTGGACGGACTGTCAACAATTTTCTCGCGGTACAACGACTCAGTCGCCGTCAGCTGCTAGGGAACAAGCCAATACCAACGTTACGCGGTTGTTTGATCGGGGGATCTCCTACTGGTTGCATGCCGTTGAAATGAGTGAAATTATTCGCACTGGACAAAACCGGTTCTTGGCATTACCGGCTGTTGACGACGCAAGAAGCGTGTTCCGTTTACAGGTTACATCTTGCATCGATGTTATACCTTTTAAGTCAGATGACGCGGCGTCCGGTCTGCATAAGGTGGGTGAGAAAAGACAGCCCCTCCATACTTCCACAACCGCATGTAAAGACTAGTTTACCAGTGGCGGATGCGCAACACCTGTAGCAAGAGCATCAATAACTGATATAGCCTCCTGAAAAAGAACTCATTCAAAGCATCTGTTTATTTGAATGCAAGACTCTGGCATCACCCCCCCCCCCCCCCCCCATTTTAAAGAAAGCACTGCGATTTATTTATCGTACCTACGGGAAGCAGGTCTCCGTAACTGATCTGCCAATCAGAGCCGAGATCAATGCCGAGTATCGATCAGAGTCGCATCGCAATGTACACAGGCTAAAAATGCTGTTCAGTATAGTATGTAACAAAGCTAAAATTCCAGAGTTACATGCAATACAGCACAACACGCCGTACACAAAACAAAACATGAAAGGACCGTTTTGTTGCCCATGTGCCAATCTATGAGGCTTATTCATAGTCAGTTTTTGTTCTCACCGCTTCTGAGTGAAACCAGCTGCCATGTAACCTAAACATGTCATGACAGGAATCTGTCTTGTCTTCGATTTCTTCGCTGTGTGTCTAGTGTGCAGCATATTTTCTCTCCTGTTGTTCACTTTCATTAAAGTTCAATAAGTTAGTTGTATTGTATTTGCTCTAATTGATTTGGTTGATTCGAATAATTTGTATCGTCTGGTCTTATTCCCCATTTATTTCGCATTATGTACCACTCGTTTGAAGGAAGTGGGCGGTATTCATTAAGCAAACAAAAGTAAATAAATATATCACCTGGATACCTCGCACACATTAACTCAGCACAAGCCACGAGCTTCAAGAAAATCGCGGTGAATGCAAGAAACCAACTCATCGTCGCTAATGAGCTCTCCTCTCGTAATCCGTAATCCTTCGTTCGGCCTCCTTTTCCCCTCTTCATTCCTTTCCCTCAAGGCACCGGCTGTCGCAATCAAAACGCCAAAGCCCAGTTTCTCTGCCTAGCAGAGTCAGGCACAATGCTTTCCGCCATAAATCATTCAAAGTTGATTAGTAGCCCACGCGAGGGTAGCCAACCGTGAGCTGCGGATCCAAGATAGACGCTGCTCGTAAGGATCGCTCGCCTAATGATCTCAAGAAAATGCATCAGAAGTGCGAGGCTGCGGTTCAGGCAGTAAACACTTTATTAATCTCTCGAGCCCTAGTAAACACGGGCACGCCTAACGCGGTACGCTCGCGCACACAAATTCTTAAATTTTTATCCATTTTCTGTGAGCAGTATTACAAAGATATAAGGTTTCCTATTTTTTTTTCCCCTAAGCCTAACTGACCCGTCACGGTGCCTCGGTGGCTTTGGCGTTCAGCTCCTCACCCCAAGGTCACCGGATCGAATCTGGGCCGTGGCGTCCGCATTTGGATGGGCATTAAAGATGCAGTGAAGAGGAATCTGAACTCGCCTTTTTGCTGCGGCAACTATATATCTACACGTTCCGAGCATTCTTAGAAACCTCGACTTTTTGCCATGTGTGGCCGATTTCCCTGATTAAATCGAATTAACGTCCAGCTCCCACCTTATTATTATTTTTTTTTGAATTCTCCCCGTACGGTGGGCGGAGTCGAACAACGCGTGGAGTGCCTTTCACCCAGTCCCGTGGCGGCTTGCAGCTCTGCCATCGGCGAAGTAATACTTAGTAATCCGTAGTAGCAAAATGTCCGCGCGTATATTTATTTTTGCAGGCTTATTTTACGGCTATATTATCTGGGAATGAAACTATTTATTCACGGAAACCTAAAAAAACAAAATAAAGCGAAAGCAAAGGCTCCGTGGAGCTGGCTGAAAGGCACTCCACGCGTTGGTCGACTCCGCCCACCGTACGGGGAAAATTCAAAAAATAAAGGTGGGAGCCGGACGTTAATTCGATTCAATTAGGGAAATCGGCCACACAGGGCAATAAATCGAAGTTTCCAAGAATGCTGGGAACGTGTAGATCGAGTTCCCGCGGCAAAAAGACGAGTTCAGATTCCTCTTCACTGCACCTTTAAGTGTAAAACAGATCGTGTGCTGTGCGATATGGCCGCATAATAAGGAACCTCAGCTGGTCTAAATTAATTCTAAGCGCTCTACTGCAGCCTTGGGAGGCTTCGGGATGTCAAGCCTTACATATCACTATTTCTAAGCGTAAAAGATTAAACAAGATGTCCTTGCATTTTACAGGCTCTTCAGCTTCGTCGATTACTCCGCACAAGGTTGAATTTCAGTATGAATAACAGGTCTTGTGTAACACGCTACCGATGCAGTCTGGTGGCGCTCAACACCTGATGTATATAATCGTGCGGTTAAAAAAAAATCCTAAATAATCAATATCAAAGCTTATGCCCTACGCACATCATTTAAGTGTCGTAGGCTTCCAAATTAGCAAACGAATGGTACAGGACCCAGTCCAAACTGAAATATTGAAAAATAAGAAAGCCGAAAATAAACAAACCTCATCACCACCTGCGTCTCCTCCTTAATGAACCGGCCGCAGTCACACAATTTTCCTTCCAATTCTGTTTTAGATAGGTTTGTATCTTAGAATGCATACTGAGGTGTATGTGGGCTCGGTGGCATTGCCACGATAAGGTCATCTAACCCGATGATCTTCGCCACGCAGGTGTTTGCTTCCCTCGTCACCGAGATCATTTTCTTCGGCCTGCTGCCTGCCCCTTCGGACGCCATTGCTCCCAGCGAGCCATATCGTTCGGAGCGTCACGGCGGCTCCTTCTGTCAACTGGCTGCAGCTTGGAAATGTTTACCAGCGCCGCAAACGGAGCATCTAACCCTCGATCTACCCTGGTCTGCCCCATTGACATCGACGGCAACCGACGCGCCTACTATAAAGCTGTGTCACCTGCGCATGGCGCCCTGTGGGCTCAGTGGCATTGCCACGATAAGGTCATCTAACCCGATTATCTTCGCCATGCAGGTCAGTCAACCCTACTGCCTTTTTACCAAACGATCAAGTAACTATTGTCTTCTGGAGCTGCCGAGCCCACGGTGCTGTCTTGCTATTGCTAATGAGTGTGCGGATCTTATTCGTTCTTTGCTATTGCTGGCTGGAGATGTTGAGACAAACCCAGGCCCCGACAGAGTTCTCGAAGAACTGCAAAAGCTTTCTGCCGGTCAGTCGCAGGTAATCAGTGAGGTTCAGGGACTCAGGAACCAGCTCACGTCTACCGAAAAAACTATTGCCGACATAAGTAAGAGACTGGCTGACCTTGAAACGCTCCATCAAGACATAGCTGCCCTACGCACTGACCTAGACACAATAAGCGCTAACACAACTGAAATAACCTGTCAGATTTCTGAAATGGATGCCCGCATAGACGACGCCGAGACTCGTTCACGACGAAACAACTTAATTTTCTACAGCATCGCAGATGACAATCCATCAGAAACATATGCCCAATCCGAAGAAACAGTCATCCGCCACTGCTATGACACCCTGAAGTTGACAATTGATCCCAAAGAAATAAAGCGTGCTCACCGTCTTGGACGCCACTGAACCGAACATCTTCGCCCAATAATAGTTAATTTCTCCTCCTTTAAAACGAAGGAGCTAATACTTTCCAAAGGCACTATGCTAAAGGGTACCAACTACAGCATTGGCGAGGACTTTTCACGCCGGGTTCGTGCCGCACGGAAGCAGCTCGTTGCATTCGCCCGAAGCAGAAAAACAGTATTTCCATTGCGCTACAAAACACTGCATATTGGTTCGAAGCGTTATGCATTCGACGAATCCTCACAGACGGTCCAAGAAATCGCATAGCAATCGGCTCATCATCATGCAACTGTACGTCCATTCAATAGTCCTCGAGATAAGATTCCAAATCTTTCTTTTTCCATTATCTTCGCAAACATGCGCAGCTTTATTCCCAAGCGCGAGCATGTTTCTAATCTTGTTTCCTCATCCGTAAGCAGCATACTTGTACTAACTGAAACATCGCTAACAAGTGACATCACCGATTCTGAAGTTCTGTCCGACGTACCAAATTTTAACGTGTTTCGGAAGGATCGCAAAGACTCCCGAGGCGGAGGTGTTCTTATTGCCACTAACCAACAGTTGCCCTGTTCTATTATTAACATCGATTCGGAGCTTGAAATATTGAGGGTACTTTGTCGTTCCGCCCCCCAGTTAATCATACTAGGTGCCTGCTATCGACCTCCCAGCAATAACCCAAATTTCCCGCGTATCCTAGGTTGTTGCCTAAACCAACTTGATACTAAGTACCCTAACGCATGCATCCTTCTCTTTGGCGATTTCAACTACCCTAGCATTAATTGGCAGAACATAACATCAACAGGCAACGCAGAAATGACGAACTTCATTGATGTATGTCTCAACTTTAACCTCATCCAATTAGTAACAGAACCAACACGCGTTACACATGAATCTTCTAACATTCTGAACTTGATATTGACTAATCGCCCTGAAAGTTTATCATCCCTTACTTATCTCCGCGAAATAAGCGATCACAAAGTTCTACATGCCACCTTCACCTTTGCCACCGAATTGCGCCAAACTTATCAAAAAACGATCCGCTTGTACGATAGAGGTAATTACGAGGCGATGAACAACCAACTGCACAATTTTTTTCCAATTTTCTAAACGGGCTTTCAAGACCGATCTGTTCAAGATAACTGGCAAACTTTTAAAACCAAAATATTAGAACTTGCGTCTGAATTTATTCCCACCATAACATTTTATGCCAATCGTCATAAGCCATGGTTCTCGAAGTCATTAAAAGCGCTCGAAAACAAGAAAAAACGGCTATTCCGAGCAGCAAAACTCAACCCTAGCGCATGCGCTTGGAATACGTATTACGAGGCTGAGCACGTGTATTTACAATCCATTCAAAAAGCTAAAAGCACATTTTTTGGTGTAGATCTGCCAAAGATCTTAATCAACAATCCGCGAAAATTCTGGCAAGTACTAATCCCCCAGCAGACACGCACTATCACTCTTACTAACGCTGCCGCCGCGGTGGCTCAGTGGCTATGGTGCTCGGCTGCTGATCCGAAAGACGCGGGTTCGATCCCGGCCGCGGCGGCTGGAATTTCTTTGGAGGAGAAATTCTAGAGGCCCGTGTACTGTGCGATGTCAGTGCACGTTAAAGAACCCCAGGTGGTCGAAATTTCCGGAGCCCTTCACTACGGCGTCTCTCATAGCCTCAGTCGCTTTGGGACGTTAAACCCCATAAACCAACCTTACTAACGCACTTCGACAAGAGACCAGCGACGTTGAATGCGCGAACATATCTAACGCTGCATTCGCATCTGTTTTCACTGACGAAACTGACACGCCACTACCTGATACAACTGCATCTCCAATACCTCCAATGCCTTTACCCACACTTTCTGCACATGGAATCGCCTGTATTATCGAAAATATTAAGATATCATTCTCAGCAGGTATTGATGAAATAACCTCGAAGCTGTTAAAAAATACTCGGCATGTTTCTTCAGCATACTTATCTTTATTGTTCAACAAGGGGAAGCTTTGGGCCAGTTGGTCAGACATGTTGGGGAGGAGGGATAACCGCAAACTTGACAGGACTGAAGATCGAGAAGAGGACAGGACGAGCGGTAATACCGCTCGTCCTGTCCTCTTCTCGATCTTCAGTCCTGTCAAGTTTGCGGTTATCCCTCCTCCCCAACATATCTTTATTGTTTGCGCAATCACCTCACACAGGTAACATAACCAGCGACTGGAAAGTGGGGAAGGTCGTTCCAGTGTTCAAATCAGGTAACAAAGAATCACCTCTTAACTATCGTCCCATCTCATTGACGAGTGTGCCATGCAAAATTATGGAGCATGTCATTTTTTCGCCAATAATCCATTTTCTTGACTCGAACCATTTTTTCCATCAATCCCAACATGGATTTCGTAAGGGTTTCTCCTGCGAAACACAATTAGCCATTTTTGTTCATGATCTGCATATAAATCTTGATTCTAACCTTCAAACCGACGCAATCTTTTTGGACTTTGCTAAAGCCTTTGACAAGGTACCTCATAAACGCTTACTACTAAAACTTTCCCTGTTAAATTTACACCCTAATGTTTTACAATGGCTAAAACAATTTTTAGCAGGTCGCTCCCAGTTTGTCTATGTTAATAACCAATCCTCTAACTCACTCCCAGTCACATCAGACGTTCCTCATGGTTCAGTGCTTGGTCCCCTTCTTTTTCTTATATATATCCACGATTTACCCATGCATGCTTCATCTAACATCCGCATGTTTGCCGATGACTGCGTCGTCTACCGCGCAGTAAATAACCCATCCGATCAGCTAGCACTCCAAAACGACCTAACCTGTATAGAAGACTGGTGCAGCCAGTGGCTCATGGAGCTTAACCCCGATAAATGCAAACGCGTGTCATTTCACCGCAAACGCAAGCCCCTTTTATTCCCAAGCCGCCGCGGTGGCTCAGTGGCTATGGTGCTCGGCTGCTGTCCCGAAAGACGGGGGTTCGATCCCGGCCGCGGCGGCTGAATTTCTTTGGAGGAGAAATTCGAGGCCCGTGTACTGTGCGATGTCAGTGCACGTTAAAGAACCCCAGGTGGTCAAAATTTCCGGAGCCCTCCACTACGGCGTCTCTCATAGCCTTAGTCGCTTTGGGACGTTAAACCCCATAAACCAAACCAAACCTTTTATTCCCTTACGTAATCTCTGGCGTCGCAGTAGAATTAACCAACTCCTATAAATACTTGGGTGTAACCTTAAGCCAAGATCTAACCTGGAATGCGCATGTCACTAACATTCTATCATCAGCTAACAAAACCCTTGGTTTCCTGAAACGTCATTTGCGCCATGCACCGCCAAACGTTAAGCTTCTTGCCTACAAGTCCCTTGTTCGAACAAAACTAGAATATGCATCCCCCATTTGGAGCCCTAACCAAATCTATTTGTTAACATCACTAGAATCGCTACAGAACCGAGCCACTAGATTCATTCATTCATGTTATTCATATGATATCAGCATATCATCTTTAAAAGTGGAGTTGAGCCTAGCAAACCTTGCCTGTCGTCGTCGCATCGCCAGTATGTGTTTATTTCAGAAGTTTTTTTTACAGCTCATTGCGTATTCCACCCTACATTAGCCCTCCAGCAGGCATTTCACTCCGCCTTGGTCATCCCCTGCAAGTTTCCCGTCCACAGACTCATACCACAACGTTTGCTGCATCATTCTTTCCTCGCTCAGCCAAAGACTGGAACGGCCTTCCACACGACGTCGCTGCGACCACCTGTCCATCCTCATTTTCGAATTGTATAACTGCCATTTTTAACGAATAACATGTTTGTACATAAAGTTTGATTCTATCTGTACCCACCCCTTATGTAATACCCCCTAACTGGGGGTCTCTAAGGAAATAAAGTGATGTGATGTGATGTGATGTGATGTGATGTGATGTGATGTGATGAAGTACGATTAAAACAGTACAGGAAATAGTTCAAATATTTTCAAGAAGAAGTCAATCTCAAGGCATACATGTAGTGGTTTTGGCATTGCAGTTGTAGGCCGCCCAGAGGTTAAGATAAATAGAATTGCATTTTCATATTGCCACATCATGGTACAGTACATCAATACACAGGAGGAGGTCTCAATGTGGTGGAGCCGCAAATGCGACTTCCTGTGGTGACTGTGTGATGTAAGAATAATTGTACTCAGCATGCGAGAGCTGAATAAATTGGCCAAATGCTATAACATTGCAGAACCAGCTCCGGAGCATGTAACGCTTTGAAACATGGAGAACTGTGTGCGATAAGCTCGGTGTCGGGTATTTAGAGAGGAAGCATGTTGCAAGGTTAAAGAATGCAGCGCGAAAAGACAAGGACAAACGAAGAAGTGGACAGGACCGGCGCTGACTACTACCAACACATTTATTCAGAGACACGAGCAGCTTTTATAATGCCATCCAAGACCCACGTGACCATATAAAGCAGCAGGCGCGGGAACACTATCTAACACAGATACTCATCGATGTACACAACATCGAAGAAACAGCACATCGAGGCGACGCAACGTCACCTCTGTACCAAAAAACTGCATACTAAATGACCAGGAAGAGCCAAAAGAAACCAGGAACTAAAGAATGAATTATCGATCTTTGCTGTCCGCTCAGCGTGAGGCAATTGAAAGAAACAAAGAACAAGAGCCAAAACAAAAACAATACCGCAAAACTGTGTTATAAGTCGAAGCAAAGCAGAGCCAAAGAGACACAACGCAACCAAACAGAACGCTACGCGAAAGCTGTGTAAAATGCTGAAAGCCATAGAGACTCAAAGAAAAAGTTAAAAAGTTCCAAAGAAAAGGTTAAAAAGTTCTAAAGAACAATTGTCAAGCAAAACAGAGATGTAATTATAGCGGACCTAGAAAACTCAACTCCTTGTCTGCAAGTAAAATTGAAGGGATGCTGACGCAAAAAAAAAAGACAAGGAGACAAGATTTTCAGTCTGCATTCTTTAACCATGACCACTGACCAGCAAGCCCAAACAGCCACTTTAGTGCATGTTGCAAGATCCTGTCCGCTGCCTTCGTTTTCCAATTCAGTTATTTTTATTCAAAACCAATACCAGTTCATGGGCCACAAATTCTTTGCTCCCTTTCTTCCTGTCCCCACTCCCGCCCTACACCAATTTCTTTCAAAGAAAAAATAAAAGCCGATATCTCAGCTGACATCCCCAGTACAGAGTATAAGGCAACCAAACCATAAAGTGCAAACTCATCCTCCGCGCAAGACGGCAACAAAGATAGTTTTCGATCTATAAATAGCACACCGCACAGCACTTACAGCATTTTTTTTTCGGTCACTCGCTTATTACAGTAACTGCATCTAAATCCGCTGCCTACATGTGCAAGAATGTAGGAAACTTGATTAGTCGTGCCGGGAAAGTACTGTGCATCGTCGGCATCAAGAACTGCCAGAGTCATCAAACGTCAGGAACAAAAGAGAAACGCAGTAGCACAAACCCTGAAGACAAAGTGTGACATGACCTCCACCCTTGAGGACGGCATGGTCTGGGTACGTCTGATAGCTCATCAAACACCACATCCAGCGTCAGGGTTACTGCCGGGAAGGATACAGAGAGGCAATCTAGGGCAATAGTGTGATGCTTGGCAACAAGAAAATGAAAAGAAAGCACCCACACCAACCTCAGTTTGCTGCTGGTGGCAGACTCTTCTGCTGCGGCTTCAACAACAAGGGATCAGGCAAGCATCCACCTGATAATTAAGTTAAGAAACATTGCAAAGGGCAACTGCTAGCTCTGCTCTGGAGGATGCCTCGAGGCTTGGTATGTGTCCTTGTGGGCTTACATGCTAAATACAAAGGGCAAACAATGTAAGTGCGTGTGGCGTTCGAGGGTAGTTTGCGTAATTTCCTCCTCCCAGCTCTGTTCACGATGAAACCGCCTCGAGAAACTAGACTTCGGCGCCTAACTAGCACAAGCTTGTCTTCACCCAAAGCAGTTATTATTACTCTGGCAAACAGTTCTAAGGGGAAGAACGTGATTTTGTTGTTTTGATGATAAAGTTCTCGATTCTCCTTACGATGTACAAGACACGCAGGTTTAGGAGTTAGTGCTGAAACTAGTTATTCGCGTCAAGAGGAGATTCTTATGTTGCGAACTAGTTAGGAACGCGAGGACGAAGTTTCTGCTCGCCTGTGTGGTCGCAGTTATGTCGTATTTTATTCAAAAAGAAGTGTTTGCTCCTAGCAATAGTAACTTTTATCATAACGCAGTAAGAAGAAAACTTGTGTGCACTGTTTCGTGAAAAAGGAGGACAGAAGCGAGGTTTGCTGCACTCGGGAGATTCTGCTGCTCCGAAAAGTAATTGTTTATTAACTGATTATATGGAAAAGCAGCCCGATTCTTCGAAGCCTATGCCACACTTTGTGCAATTATTCATCTTTATGAAAACTGTTATTTGATTTCGTTCCCGTTGATATTAATATTTACGTACGAATATTTACACTAAGCTCGGCATAAACTTTAAAGATTACCGTGTATAATAGTGTGCCACTAAATGACGCAACGCGGCACACTTGTCGATTTCGTGCTTGCTTTAGCTGCCTTACGGCTGCTATAGGTGAGGACAGATGCTTTACCTTGATAGAGATAGGCCGAAAACAGTGAAAGAGACAGTGCTTAGCACAGCAACATATATTTTATAAAAGAAAAGAAAACACACTAGCTACTGTGTAGTATACTGGCTGGTTTAGGGCTCTTGTACTTCCCTAAAAAAGCAGCTGTCTTTTTTTTTTTTGCTAAATGCGTCAGGAATACACTTTACATGGCACTTTTTTCAGTTGTACTCGCAATCGCCATTTTCGTTTCCTAACAAGGTGATGTCGCCGCGTTCTGTCTGCCGTATCTAGGAAATACAGCGGTCTCGGAGCAAGCCCCACTCATCTGCCGCACTGAACCGGCCCAATTATTCGACACCTAATCAGGTTCTCAGCGAATAATCCCGGAGGACGACTCACGAACAACAGCCGCATTCCAGGTTCCACTTTTTCGCAGAACAGTCGCTGCTCTAACGAGGGACGCGACCAAATTAGGCACGTTCCGAAACAGACTCCCCGTGGAACACCAGTTGACGTCATTTAATGCGCAGTTTCATTCCTGTTTTACAAGCAGGTATAGTACTTTAAGGTAGAACAACAGCTTCTGTGATAGAGGGGGTAAAAAAGGGGGGGGGGGGGGGGGGGGAGAAGGGAGAAGGGGCATATGGCAGAATTCTGAACGAGTATAAGAGCACCTCTGATTACGTTTTTTTTTTTTTTTTCATTTTTCAGTATCGTTCTCCAGGGAATCGGAGCAACTGTTTCACGGTGAGACCATTTGAAGCTCCACGTAGCCCCCAAATGCTGAGCACTTTTTTTTGCGCGCGGATCTTCTTCTGGAAAGTGCCATTCTGGTTTATCTGAGGCTGCGAAACATAGAATTTAAGTCCATATCTGCTGTGATTTTTTTTTTCGTTTCCATTTTTTTTTGCGTCTGAAAAGCAGCTCAAAGAGGCATGAGACTAGCAGTCATGTTTAGTTCGACTAGCACGCTGTTAACCATTAATAGTGCAATAACTGGGAGGCAAGATGATGAACAAAGAAAATGGCAGCGTTACACTAGCGCTTTATAAGGTATTCTAAATTAGTATTAATATGACGGATCCAAGATCATATTAAGAACGGTGGTGGTGGAAAGAGATTAATGAGCTTTTGCTGAATTTAGAGATATTAACTATGCTTTACACCATTTTCCTGCTGTTTGTACGTAAGTAGCGTTATAAAATGAGCTCATCTCAGCTATCGTTAGTGGGTTGCTGTATAACACAGTAATCAGCAAATAGGCGTCTGTTCGAAGATATATCATAAGGGGGGTCATTAATGTATATTAAGAAGAGAAGCCGGCCCTGAAGGGAACCCTGAGGTACACCGGAACACAAGACACTGAGGAGAGGAGTGGTTATTAGATTTCTCATTAGACACCATACATGAAGGTGGTTTGTTCGTATATGCCCTTCTGCTCCTAAGTGCGAGCAGTAAAGTGTGACTGAAGTAGGAAACCTGCGAAAATAAAAATTCTGGAATGTGTTACCAGCGAGTGTCACTCATACGTGGCGCTGTGTAGCAATGAATAATCGCTAGAAACCACGAATGCTTAAAGGATTCCAAATCTATAGTTCATGTTATTCCTCGTAAAAGATGGCATTACACGGATTCACACAACAGCCGACATTATGCAGCGATAAAAGAGGCTAACAAGCAGATCCTGTTCCTGTTTCTGCCGTGAAGTCACCAACTGTGTGTCGATTCGGAACTGTTCATTCATCCACGTATGGTTGGTCAAACCCGACAAACCAATACTTACAACCTGCAGCCATGCTTTGCAATTACTAACAGTTTTAAGAACCGGTTTTTCTAGGCTGCTATTGGAACACCTTTATCCCACGAGTAAGAGGAAACCCTAAACTAAGCGCGAGAAATCAAGTAAACCAAGCACATTTTACCCGATATCACGTTATCACATTATCACATCGCCAATTGAAGGGGCAAAAAAAAATGTTCTAACGTTAACTGCAACTTGCTCTGCAACTAAAGTGCTGCCGAACTAAAGTCAACAGGGCTATTAAAGACCCAGCTGTCGTATTTTGCTAAGAATATAAACCTAATGGAGTTGTCCACAGTGCTCGTTAAACCCGGAAATCGATTATTAAGCCCGAGAAAAAAATGAGCGGTTAGTGGAAAGACCGCGAAACGATAGAACTCCATGTAAATGCTTCAGAACTAAACCAAGGGGTAAAGAATAACGAAGGCTTTTATTCAGTGGCGTGGAGCACTATAAAAGCAAAATCTAGCGCTCATTAGCGCCCTCAAGTCGCCGTGCTTCCGCCCTGCGACATTGTTTCCAATGGCGGTCTTGAAACGTGATGGTTCTCGACTCTTTTTCTTTAAACTGTTTCTGAACTCATTCTTGCGAGACTTTTTTGGATCAAACTAAAGGAAAGCACGCTATTTAAAAAAAAAAACGAAGAAATAACGAGGTCATGAAAGTTTCCCTTTTCTTTCTCTGGCCTGTCTTGTAGTTTAGGTTTCAGTCTAGTCTAATAATAATGTGTTATTATAATGGATTGCTGTGAATCTAGAGGGCAGCGTTCCACGTCGAATACGCTGCTATCAGAAGTTGTGCTAGAATTCGAGTGAGAATTTACTGCGTGAAGGGCATTCACAAACGACGATTGAGAATTAGTATGAGAAACAAAGGTTATATCTAGCATTAGGGGAATGCAACGGTTTTTGAGGGGCTTTCTATTTTTTTTTTTCGAAATGAGAAATATCTAGAAATTGACACTCAGTTAAGTTTTGCTGTAATATATAATCATCCACAGGTCTTTCTTTTGCAAAAGCTGTGAGAACGAAAAGTACCCATTAACGCCTATACAGAACCTGAGTACAAATACTATGTCAAATGAAAAATGAGCCTGAACCTGCTGATGTGCTGATCAAAACTGCGGAGGGAGCCAGCCTGGGTTCGAAGTCCACTTCGAGTGCAATTTTATCAGCGCGAAAGCACTATTCCGATGTGTAAACTCGGAACAAGATCTTGCGATGTATGTGATTTCGTACGGTATGAATAAATAAATAAAATAAATATTGCCTTGACTAGGCTCCCAACCCGCGGCGGCGCGGAAAGATCAGCTCCTTTCTTGTTTCGTCTTCTCTCTGGGGACTTCCTAATAGCGCTACATCATATTTTAAACGTGAGTCAAAGGTATCAAAGCTGAGATTAAGGCAAGAAAATGAAACCGGCAAGGTACGTAATGCAAAAAAAAAATAAACGATGACCGATTTGGTGGATACCAAAGAAAGTCAAACGTAGTAGGGAATGGCAGGGAAGCTTGCGTGGTAAGTATGACCGCATCTGGCGTAGGACTGGGTTAATTGTGGACCACTGGAAGAGGCGCTTCTACCACAATGGACATAATAGACTAATGATGATTATAGTGATGATGATGATATTGCAAGAACAAATGGGGAGGTGATGCATGCAGCAGTCATAACGAAAGGTGTGGAAAATAAGTAAGGTACAACAAACATTCAATGGAAAAAAACGAGCGGCGGTATATTTGGCAAACATAGAAGGGCACTCGAACGCAGCTATTTCTCTCAAAGAGAGCCGAGTCTACGTAACCGAAAACTGAGGACGCACTGTGCGCTAGAAGGACGTATCCAGTGGGGAGCTATCTATTGGGTAGATAATGTCGGGGGAGTGTATGCACGGTTTCCCATTTCGTGTTGTTCTAAAGAATGTGCATTGCATCTCTGCCGTGCCCCTATTGAACCTGGAGTCTTCATGCGCGCTTAAATGGACTGCCAAGTGATAGTTGATCCGTCACTGTCCTATACAGCACGAATAAGCTCTAGGACAGGAACTTTCTACACGACACACGAAGCAATAAAGTGCTGAAAGCGCCACAAGAATTAATTCTTTGGGGGGCTAACTGCGCAAAAACTACAATTAGATCCGAAAAGAGCAGGCATTACTTCTTTGGAGGTTAACTGTACATTATAGATCAGCCACTATTGGTCTCCCCGCAAGGTAAGCGTTTCTCGCTAGGACTAAGAGGTGCTACTATTCCCAGTTCCCTTTTCTCCGGCCTTATATAAATCGTTTCCAATCGAATTCTATCCCCGGCCCTCAACGTTTCCATTTAACCTTGAAAGGCAGAGTCAGCCATAGGCGCTCTCATCTCATCATGGAGCAGGTTCACAAAAAGCAGCTCACGCGTACCAGTCCTTGGTCGTCATCTGGCTATCGCGGTGGGCTAAGGCGTCACGACCTTGGCAATCGATCAATGTCTCGGCTACCGCGCTATGCCCTGCCTGTCGTTTCTGGCCAGTGCGCGGACGCTGGCCATTCGCGAACAGTTACTACGCTCGAAGAGTTACTTGAATTTGCTGCCTCATTAAGCTACTGAACTTATGTACGCTTTTAGCTGCAAATAAACGAGGAAAAAGGAAAATTCACTGTGGTGCGAACACGGGTTCGATGTCTAGCGTAGCTTTTGGAAGACAAAAAGAATATGGAAGTCAGGCTGTGGCGTTCTACTTACATCTCCTTAACCTTGAAAAAGCGTAAATGTGGTTCTTGCTAGTAGTTAGTAGAAACAGCAGAGCACCTTTCGTTAAAAGCAGATCATATCTCGGCTTTATACCACGCGTTTTTGTCCATGCACTGTATTTCTGCTTGCTTCGATTCCACCTATTTCACTATTTTCTATTGGCAAGCTCTGCATTAACATCGGAAATAGCAGCTTAGCGAACATTCCTTCCTTGCGATAAGTCCTGACGTCACAGGTTCTAGCGACCAATAAGTCCTGACGTCACAGGTCCTAGCGACCAACGTGTACTGGCGAAAAAGAAATAGGAGACAAACTGCGACAAAATAATATTTCGGCACTGACAAATCTTAAGTTAATCAGCAATCCACCACAGCCGTTGATGCAACAGTCCAGGCATCACCAGTGACGACACACAGGTACAGCCTTTGTCAAAATTTTGTTTTGCAGAGTGGAGTGTGCCTTCTGAACACTATTGTGGCGCTTCTGTGGGACTCATGGAAGTCCTATGCATAAGAGGGAGCAGGACAAAAACTCGCCTTACCTTCAGGAGATTTGGGACGCTGAGTATGCATTAAGAGCAAAACAGTGTGGCCCAGAAGCAGACCCCCTGGGCTCTAAACTTTTGACAAAGGCTGTACCTCTACTGAGCACTTGATTAACCTTATCACGCACCCGCTTCCCATTTTATATGCACCTTAATCGCAAGCATACACACTCTGCTATGCGGACTGCGGACTTCCTCGTCCTTCATTCGCTTGAGCAGCTCGTGTATGACGTCACGGGTTACGTCGCTGCTTCATTAAAACGCACGGCGCGCTTCTGACGGGAAAAATCGGCTCACAAGAGGCCACTTTTCACGAGCCTGTTGAGTACACTGGAAAGGACAGGCGAGTGGCGGTAAGTGGGCGGAAGTTTCAAACAGATCCTGGTGTCGCGCACGGTGGGATAATTTGCTCTCGTCGTAGGCGTTTGCTTGGTCCGCTGGCCGGTTCGCTATTGATCGAATCCTCAGCTCCCAGTTGGACCGAGGAGTGTATTCAAGCGCAGCCCAATGCTCGAAAGTTCTTTCATCTTCGTGTGGGTTATTTTTAGGCTGTTGTAATTATGCCAGAAAAGAACCGCTTTGTGGTGGGTGTTGAGTTTATCGATTTTATCGAGATGGACTAATATGCAGGAAGTTGAGAGGAGGCCGTTATTAAAAGGGACAGGATGGAAGAAAACTGGCAAGACCTCTTAACGATGCGTAATAAGTGGTACTGCTTAGAGAACATCATAGTTTCATGGCTAAGCGAAAAAATTCTTGTTCTCATAGGAGCAGTTGAGCATTGAGACTTCCTATTCAAAGCGCTTAACTTCACTGAAGTATATCATTATTTCTGTCATATGAAATGCATATAAGCATGTTTTTTTTTTTATCTAGCCTATTATAAAGCTTTGTGGCGAGCACGACGACGCCGCAGTTTAGTATCTTAAAGCGCTCGCTCTGAATCTCCTAAGTGCTACGGTTTTCCTATTCGCTACCACTTCTTGCTACCGCGTCTATAGTCAGGCGTCCTGGAGTACTTCACCGCCGCGCTGAAGCTCATATTGTGTAATTTGCACTCGAGCTATTTGCACGGGACTTAAGTTACGGCCCGCGAAAAGCTTATTCTAAGCATTTCCAGACGGATGACTGGAAACGTTTTGTTAGAGCACCATGTATGCCCTAGGGGGCACGAAGAAAGTAATCTCAGTGTTCTTAGCAATAATGTGTTTTTGTTTTTTTAACTACCCAACAAAGCCTTTATGCGCACACGAGGAAGTTGTATGCTCAACACCGTCTTAGGCCGATATTCGGAAGGGGCGGAAATGGTGATGGAAGTTGATGTTCGAGCTCCTCAGTTTTCACGGCAAGTGCCCTTTTGGAGGGCATATTCTCCTTCATCGTCATAATTTTAATTATAACTATATATAGAACAATAATGTTAGCATTATAATCAGTATGATGGTGATGGTGATGATGATTATTTCGCTCCAAACGAATGAAACATGACTTCCTTATCAAAAATCATCAGCACCAACAAACGCATCGTAATCAGTTTCAGTGATTATTGCAATGATAATTACGATTTACTCAGTTGCCTCTGTTAGCAGCAGCACCACTTACACTGGCATGATAATCAGTGTCATGATTATGATTATTATGATACTTTACTTGGAGGTCCGATGTACATGAAGGTTTGACAACGCTTTTCTACGCTCGCTGTTTAATTTGGACGGCGAAATGGACATGTGTAATACTGACGTTGTACCTGTACAGTGAAAGTCGAGTTTTCGTTTCGAACGAGTGCTGAATTTTGAGCAGTAAGCGCCTTCTTTTGATTAATGTACAGTGGTGAGCAGGCTTGTCTAGAGCGCTCGGGCGGTGCACTTCCTTGCAAACAAATCCAGATTTTGTGGCAGCCTCTAGGGTCCAGCTGCAACGCTTGCACGGAAGTAGCGCCAGATAGCCTCGTAAACAAAGCAGGCACGAAAACTTTGCCCTGTAATGAGGGGCTGCTCTCTAATTTCGGTTTTTGTTACCAAGTGCGCACTGCTCAAGCTCTCTAGACAAGGCTGCTCACCACTGTACGAGCCCATTGGCCTTGCAGATTGAATGGACACTGGGGAACCCAGGGGAGACTGAGATTATATGGTGATATTTTGCGAACGAAAAATGTAGTTCTGCCTCACAATAAGAGAACAACGTAAATGAGAAGCATTTCTCGCCGTTTTGTTCATTTTTGAAATCTTTAAAGCAGTGATTATTAATTAGTATGCGCATCAGGAAACTTTGCCATTCAGTCAACTCGTACTCCGTGAATCCATAGAAAGACGTCCCGTCTCCAGTTCGCATCAGAACGGACAACGGGCAACATTTCGTATTAATAATTTTGCGATTTATGTCAATGTAAAACTTCATCAGACACCACTACAGCATCGGGCCCACCTTGATATTTTGATATACGTTCAGAAGAGGAGCCTTTCAAGTCGATCACGTTCTGTGCGTGTTTGTCGCTACTTCGATGAGGGAAAAGTAACAAAGAATAAATAACTACGCGAAGTATCTTAAGCGAGAAAATATGTCCACATTAAGCAACGTCGGCCGTATGTCGCGATGATAGTTTCGTTTTGTCCAGCCTTGCGACGAAAAAAACATAGGTACACTGTCAAAATGTCAGCCCGCCGCTCTTAACTATTTAAGATGCTTAGTTCAGTATTCTTTCAAATTGTTAACTGCTGTTGCTGGAACTGTTGATGAGGCTTTGTTCTGATGTTTTCATGTAAGTTTGTCCCGTAAAAGAAAGATTTTCAAAGTCAGCTTCATTAGAGCTTTAGATTTGCCCCCTTTGACATATGTGTACACGCTCGGCTCCTGACCCGAAAGACGCGGGTTCGATCCCGGCCGTGGCGGTTGAATTTCGATCGAGGCGAAATTCTAGAGCCCCGTGTACTGTGCGATGTCAGTGCACGTTAAAGAACCCCAGGTGGTCGAAATTTCCGGAGCCCTCCACTACGGCGTCTCTCATAGCCTGAGTCGTTTTGGGACGTTAAACCCCATAAACCATAAACCAACCATATGTGCGCACGCTGTTGTAACTGTAGTGAATAAATTTATAGTTCTTTGTTGCACTGGTTTATTGTATTCATTTCGTGCAGTTATCGGTGGTCCTGTTTGCAGTTTCGACTTTTGGGCCTCCTGCTGTATATAATGCTGTAAGCGTTTAATGTGCTGCATATAGAAATAAACCTGTTCTTTATGTGAAAATTCACCTGACATAAAAAGCAGAGCAGTCCAATGTCTTGAGCCTTTCCGGCTTTTCGCAGACGTTGGCCTCGGCGAAAAAAGGCAATGCAGTGGAAAGCTGATTACAGGTGTCAACCAGCGCAGTAAATTGTTTAGGTTCAAAATTTCTTGCTATCAGTAGGGTAAATAAAATAGAGTGTCTAGACTGGGCAACGAATGTATTTTATTCGAGCTACTCTTCGGGAGTTTTATCAGCACCAACGAAAAGGAGAGAGAGGAAAACACTCAGATCATGTGCTAAGTGGCAGCCGTAAATTAAAAGTTCAAATTTAACTTTATTATTAATTACAAAATGGCAGTTCAGATGCTGATTATAGCGGCAAAATGTGCGGAGATTGTGTTACCGCGGGTAGGACCATCTCTTCATAATGCCATAACAGGGCACTGCGGCTCATCAGTAACAGAAGACCCATCATAATGAAATGTTAGTCGCAGTTCAAAAGAACATGTCTCGCTTTCTTGTAAAAAGTTTAACGCAAGTTGCTCAATTTATTTTAGCCTTTTTTTTATTCAATAAGTTGCCCCGTTTCAACGTTGAAATAGATAAAACTGCAAACCAAATTTTTCAAAAATTGATTTCTAAGCTTAGGCTGCGTACAGGCTTTTATACGATTTCTTGCGGTTTTGTGTGCTGAAGTAGGCTGCTCTGATGCGCTAACCGCGAATTATTTCCGTTACAAGAACATAAGGCAACAAAATTTCGAGAGGACGGAAGCGCCTTCAATAGCTTTTTGGAGTAACTAGTGTTACCCGACGTCATAGACATAGCAAGTGCACGAGAACTGAGCTGGTGACTGCAGGATAGCACACACGTGCTGGGGTATATATGAGTTATACATGGAATATATGAGTTCATATACGGAATATATCAGTTCTCAACACATGTACTTTCAGGAAACGACATCTCAGAAAATGTAACTAGGCGTTGTTACACATGGGTCATTCTTCTGTTATGCTATCTAAGTTAGCGAAGTTTGTTGTTCATGTTCTGTTCTTCTTCTTTCACTGTTCTGTCGCTGAAACCAAAATTTTCTTTTTATACCTTTTCCTCTTTACTTGCTTTCCTGAAAATTATTCGTAAATTACAGTCCTATGGTGAAAATAAATTTGTTAGATTGGATTTATGCCAGCCGTACGTTTAAATTATGGCCTACAATGTGCGGATCTTGTAATGCATTTGCACAATGAAAGTGCATTTTGGACCACGTTTTTCAAAGGGGAATTCTCGGTGTACAAAAAGAGAAACAATTTTTTCGAAGAACTGGGTAAAACAGCGCAACGGAAAACGAGACAATAGAAGGACAAACACCAGCGCTCCAACACTCTATGGCGGCAAACAGCGGTAATTGCCGCCCATTTGTCTCTTGCATCACAATGCAAGAAAAACCGTACGGCACCAGGCAATACAAATACTGAGAAACTTTCGTTTTACCCTGATTCGGTACACTCACTTTAACCCAGTTTGGAAAGAGGTTCGCTAACAGCAAGAAGAAGCCCGTGATGGTTTGTAAACGATGTCGTTGTTTCTACAGGCATGATCTTGCAGCTGCAGTGAAACGGAATTTTCCGCCACCCTTCACGTACTGCCAGGATGAGCGTATTACAGCGTGGGTAGGAATACTGCTTACTTAACTGTAGAATCGTTTCTAAGAAAACAGGAGTATTTACATACTGCGAAGAATGGACGTAAATACGACGGAATAAATGGAGAGCGAAACTCTTGGACGGCGTGTAGAGAAAAAAGCTGCAAACAGGCTCTGAAACGGGGCATCCGTGCTTTCCTCTCACGAAACAGTGCGCCTTTGTTTGCTAACCCCGAGAAAACAGGCAGCAGAATTAAATAAAATTTTAAAAAATGACAGTAAAGTTGCAGCTCTGTAACATAATATTTTTTTTTCGTGATATGTAGAGGTAAAGATTGGTTTGTTGGGGTTTAACGTCCCAAAGCCTATGAGGGACGCCGTAGTGAAGGGCTCCGGAAATTTCGACCACCTGGGGTTCTTTAACGTGCACTGACATCGCACAGCACACGGGCCTCTGTAATTTCGCCTTCATCAAAATTCAGCCGCCGCGGCCGGGATCGAACCCGCGTCTTTCGGGTCAGCAGCCGAGCGCCGTAACCACTGAGCCACCGCGGAGGGGCTGTAGAGGTAAAGATTATGAGAGCGACTTCACATCTGTATAGCTTAAGAAAGCTCTTTTTAGTTTTCCGCACATGCTAATTTTTCGACTCCTCCTCACCAGCCCGCCGCTGTAGTAGCGCGGTGCCACTGATGACCCTATCCTTAGGTGGCATGTTTCGTAGTAGTCACCGCATATGTACCGTGCTACATTCCCCTGCTCTCTCCATACTCTCCTTCCTCTTTCCACGAAGACAACCCTCCGAGTTGGCCCCGTGGTAACCATCCATCGCCTCTGCCTTCTTACGCTCTCGCCATACCCTCTCTTTCCACGGTAACAATCTTCTGCCTGGGAATTCCTTTACCCTCGCGATACCCTCCACCTTCCACGGTGACCACCAGCCTGTTGCGTCTTCCTCCGCTCTTGTCAAACCCTGCTCCTTCAACGGTAATCACCCTCCGAGTGCTTCTCATGGCAACGCATCCACCGATGACGCCGACTATACGGCAACGACTAATACGATTACTACTACTACTACTGCTGCAACTATTACTGCTGCTATAGTGCGATGACGACGCGAGACTCAGGAACGCGCGCTTAACAGGATATTTATCTGGAGATACCTGGAAGACTAAAACTGCGACGACAATGGGGGCGGTCTGCTGCACTGTACCTACTTTTAATTGGATGATGAAATTTTGTTGCGCCTAAAGGAAAATGTAGTCAGGTCTTTCTTCGGAATAAATACCCTTTCAAAATGGTCCCCATCGGCAATCCTTTATGTCCACCTCCGAGTCACTAGTTTCTGCATGGCGCCGTTTCAGAATGAGGGTCCTCCTTTTCCTTGACACACCTAAAAGCGAAACCTCTCGTCTTAAAACATCACGCTATTTCTCCACGATGATAGAGCATAAAAAGGCTGCAAGCTGTAACTTCGAAGAGGGCGTCACTGGTGCAGCACGCTGCTGGTGTAGCCAACAGCTGCCCTGACTCCTGTACATCATAATCATCGTCAGCCTAGCTACGCCCACTGGAGGACAGTGGCTTGTCCAAATACCTCCAGCTAATCCTATATTGTGCCACTTGCTGCCACCCTATACCCTATCGATAAGAGTCATGCTTGTAAACAAAGGGGGCGCCGCGGTCGACAGCGACGCGGCATCGAGCCACCCACCTGCACTGTGCAGAGCGAAGCTGCCTTCGAAACCAATTCACGCATTCAAAAGTGTGCACGTCGCTTTTGGTTACGAACATTTTGGAGCGAAAAGCTTCACTAGGCTCGTCAACACTGAGTCTGGCGTGCGCCGTGATCAGTTTTAGCCACAGCTGCGCATGCGCGAAACCGAGCGACGTCACGCGCAGCGCAGGTGGCCGTCGTCGCCGCCGCGCACTGACTCCGTCGTCTGAGCGTCGCCGCTTCTCCTCGCCACCGTTTTACCATTCGCCGCTGCCGCGCGGTCGCCGCCGCCGTCCCAAGAGTAGAAGGTTCTTTCACAAGGCGTTGCGAGAACGCGCTAGCGGCGGCGGCGGCAATAGAAGAGGCTGTCTGCCTCGCCACCATTTGACCTTTCACCGCAGCCGTGCGCAGTGCACATTTGAAAGGAGGGGTATATAAGGCGCGCTTGCCCATAGAACAGGCGCAGACACTCGCCATGGAATGAGAAGAAGAAGCAACAGTCGGACGGTGCAAAAACAGCGATCCAGAAGTGTCAGCTTGGGAATCGGCTGAAAAGCAGCGAGAACTTTTCGCTTATCCAGGCTTAACCTTAGCTAAGCCACAGCCAATTTTTTGCTGATGTCCAGAGAGTAGCCCTACAGTTGTTCAAACTGTTCACCAGGCGTAATTACTAGGCGAAGTGTTGCCTCGGCTTCAGTCTCCGCTCCCAGTTGGTAGCAAGTTACAGCGCGGCTAGGCAGGGCGACTACGCTGACTGATTTTAATGAAACCGGGAAAGCACGAGGTATAGAAACTAATCGTCTACAGTTCTCATCTTCTGGGCACAATACAGCATACGTGATTGGTACTTCAAAGAGTAGGATGACGTGATGCACGACGCGCAGCAGCTTTTTCACATGACGAACATTGTGATGTGCTTCCTCTTTTCTTCGAGCTGCCTCACTCCGGAGAAAGCGGAAATTACTTGACTCATTGGTCATACAATTACTTTGAATGAGGCAAATGCGATCTCTCAGTTCGTTCGAACATTGTAGAGTTCCAAGCGAACTTAAATGCTTTATTCATCTTGAGGAAGCAGATAGTTGCGGCAGGAGTCGAAGTCTGGCTCCAGTGGTAATTTCCGCAAGCACGTTTTCTTTTTGCTCTCTCGGTTTTGAGGGGGCTACGCAAGCTAATAAAACGACGTTTTCTTCGATCTTCAAGTGAAATTTAGGTTCACTTTTCTGAGCTAAATGAGTAATCCCGCTTCCTATTTTAAAATTTTTATTCAAGTGCATGCCTTTTTGATCAAAGTGGTTTCAGGTGTAATATCCGCCAGGTGTTCGCCAGGTTCTCATCGACCTGCCAGGGAAAAGTTCTGATGATCTGAAAAATAAAACTGCGTGACGTTGCCGAGATCCTAGCACCGTTTAATCGCTTCCTAAGAGCGGTGTGGAAACGACAGACTTGTTGAAGCTCGCGGAAGTGAAAATAGAGAAAAAAAATTAGGCGTCGTACGTACTACTGGTGCTGCTTCAAACGTCGCGCTTATCGGCATGCTGGTAACGATTGCGCCGACTGCATCCAGCTGCTTGTTTTGTTTTTATTTTTGCGTTAAGAGATGCTTGGCACACAGTCCGGGCGACGGGCATTTAAAAAAAATTATCTGTGGCTTAGCTTGGTTAAGCCTGGTAATTGCGAAAGCAATATCCGTACCTACGCCATGGTACAGGTTGTAGTGTAGCTGGTGGTGGTGCTTGAGGTTAGACTTGTGGTGATGCATCGGTTATACAATCCAATCCAATCCAAACCAATCCACTCCTATCCAATCCAATCCAATGTAATCTACTCTAATCTAATGTAATCTAATCTCATCCAATCCAGTCCAATCCAATCTAATCTAATCTAATCCAATATAATCCAATGTAATGCAATCAAGGTCAAATGAAGGTCAATGGTGGTCACCACCGCGGCACGATCCCATCCGATCCAATCCAATCCATTCTAATGCAATCCAATCAAATCCACTCCAATCCACTCCTATCCAATTCAATGTAATTTACTCTAAGTAATGCAATCTAATCTAATCTAATCTAATCCAATCCAATCCAATCTAGCCCAGTCCAGTCCAGTCCAATCTAATCTAATCCAATCTAATGCAATCAAGGTCAAATGTAGGTCAATGGTGGTCACCGCAGCGGCACGATGGTGGTCACCGCCGCGGCACGGCAAAGGCGTGAAAGTGCAAGTAGTATTGCTTTCGCAATAAAACGCAAGGATCCCACGCAGACGGTATATCACGTCTGAACTTCTCCTGCTGAGAACACGACAGAACGCGAACGAGTTGCAGGCATTCATTATTGCGCTGTTTGCCGCACTACCGAAGAGCAATCATGCATATTGAGACTCAAGCTAACTGATCAGAAATGCAACCGGGATCAGAAGCGCTAGCAGCGAAGCCCATCTGTCGCCGAACTTGCCCCTCTCCACGATTGCTTCTCGTCTGTTCCGCTCCTATTTGACCGCAGTAAAATTGTGGAAACTTGTGCAGCTTCTTTCCTTCTGCCTTGCGGCTCAACGAAAGCCCACCGCACTTTATCATCATGCCGCGAACTGTATTCAGAAATACGCAAGCTTATCACGCCAAGTGCAGACGGTCTGGCATTTTGCCTACACAGCCAAAGTCAGTGCTGACGCCAGCACCGCCGCGCCCAACGTTACTAGGTAATCTAGTAACGTTGGCCGCGTCTGCATGAGGTCACATTCTGACGCTTGCCTATACCCGCAATCTTCCTAATACAGCCCATCCACCTGATTGTTAGCCGCCGTCAGCGACTTTTTCTTTGCCTTGGAATCCGCTCCGGCGCCCTGAGGGGCAATAAGTTATCAGCCCTCCGCATAACATGCCCTGCAGGCATTTACTTCTTCTTGTTTATTTGAGCCGGTAAATAATTAAGTCGCTCTTATTCCCTGACTCACTCTGGCATAGTATAGTAGACCAGTCCAGGAAGTGTACCACCGCTGATGAAGACTGTATGAAAAAACGGTGTGCTCCTGAGAATTGGATGCAGCGTTAATGAATTTCAACATTCTGCAAAAAGAAATTTCTGCTCGGAATAAGGAAAGGGAGGGGATAGTATTGATGAACATCCCTTGAGCCATATAAGGTACAAGCAAATAGCTAGCGCTGTTAAGGTTTCTCCATAGACCAGTGGAAAAAAATAAACATCAACGGAAATTCTGCAACATATTTTGATCCTTTACTACATATATGGCAGGCGCCTCAGACTCATCTCACAGAGCGGGCCTCATTGAAAACCTTTTGTCTCCGACGTTAGACTAGCCGAAGAGGGTAGAGAACAAAGATGGGGTAGAAGCACAAAAATAAAAGAGAAAAAAACAGCAAGCAAGAGCTTAGAAAGGTTCATTCAAGCAGAGGACGTAAACAAACGGGAACCACTGATAAGTCAGGCGTGAAAGGGCACTCCTAGACCAAAACTATATCTTTTCTTTTTTCAGATCGTTTTTTTCTGCCAAATTAAAGGTCTGTAAGAAATCTTCAGGACACGCTAACTGATGGCTTAGGCGGGGACGGCTGGACGCTGAAGAATTACTCACTGCTATAAGTTATCAAAGGAAAAAAAAAGTGAGGACGAGTTAGGTTTGGTTTGGTTTGGTTTATGGGGTTTGACGTCCCAAAGCGACTAAAGCTATGAGAGACGACGTAGTGGAGGGCTCCGGAAATTTCGACCACCTGGGGTTCTTTAACGTGCACTGACATCGCACAGTACACGGGACTCTGTTAGATTCGTCCGAAACAACGGCTGAAATCCATAGGGCCAACGGGAGCCGCGTGTTCGGTGAACCTGATAAATGGGAATACGACTGAAATGATAACGTCCTTTACCTCATACTCTCTGAACTCTAACGTCGCATAAGACTCGGTGCGACCTCCTGAATACAGGACAATTAATTATCGCCCTCTCGGGAACCTCCTGGTGCACTAAAACGCTTTCGCCAAAGCTGCGCTCAGACGAGGGAGTTGCAGCTGGGACCGGCTAATTGGGGCAGGAATGCGCGGACTTCCGGAAACAATTTCGCGTGCGAACTGCTTTGTGAAAGAGCCACACAGTATTAACGGTCGGGATCTCTAATTTGTATGACGCTAGGTGGCTCTGGTGCTACCTGGCGCAAATGTACATGAACAAAAGTTCTTAGAAACCGGTGAAAGTTCTGAATGAAGTGACCTTAGCTTAGTGTGAATGTAATACGGGGACATTTTCACTTTATGTTCAGTGGGTGTTAAGTTCGCTGAACTTTCTGCGGTATCATCCAGCCTCCAGCACAGTGCATGGAACCGCGGACGCACGACGGACGCACCGCGGACGCACGGCGCGACGCGCGTCGGTGGCTGATGCTGTTGCTGGCGGCGCCGTCGCCAGAACGCTTGTTCTCTCTCCGGGACTTTCTAGCGCGAAGCGTTCTGCAGTGCAGGTTTGAACACCTGCAGTCGTCATGTTTGTTGCCACTGGACCCCTCAGCGACAGCCTTTCCTTGTTGTTTCTCTCTCTCTCTCTTTCTTATAATAAGGAATCTTCGGTCGATGATTGTTCCCGTGGCATACGTGCGTCTCGTATGCACGTTTGCGGGAGGGGAAACGAAGAGGAAGGCGGAAGTTCGGAACGTGGCGAGGTCAGTGCTTTTTGTGTGCGTGCTCGGAACTTCTTGATTGACTCGCATCCTTTCCCCAGTATTTGATTGGTTGATGTCCCCGCCAAGGGTGGAGACAGAAGGTTTAAAACGGGACGCTCCCGGTTAAGTGGGGCTGATTTCGTGTAATCAACGTTACAGTCATGTTGTAAATAGTTTTCTCCTTGCTTGTTTCTTCTTGTTTATTTTGTGTAAATAAATAGTTAACCTTCTTGTCCCGCCATCGAGTAACGGGACTGTTTGCGACTCCGAACCATCAATTAATCATCATCAAGCGTTTCCTCTCGTTGCCACCTGAAGGGGAAACTCAACTGGCGCAGTCGCGACAGGATCTCAACTGGCGTAGACGATTATAGGATTTCAACTGTGGGTGAATAGCATACACAACTCTCCTCCATATTAGCAACTGGCGTCATCTATCGGCCTCCAGTGGAGAGCATCGCGCAACTCAATGGGGACATTTTAAGCTTGCAATTTTGAGAAAACTAGAGGACCCCCGAGAGATTCAGCAGGAACTCGGCGATAATCATTGCCGATTCTTCCTAATCCTTGCGAAATCTAACCTACAGAACGCTTCCTGCGCTCGCATAAACTATTTCACAAAGCCTTAAAAAAAAAACACTGGATGTGCCGAACATTAAAAATTCCCGTGCTGATTTTGAGTGTCCAGCGCCGCATGACATGTAGTGACAGCCTTGCAAACTCGAAGCGCTGTCCAGAATTCTCGCGCTTGAATCCATATGTATGCAGAGACAGTCTGAGTGACGAGAGAATTTTTTTTTGTTGCAAATAAGGATCGCTTACTGAACTTATCCTTACTTACTGACCTTATTTTTAAAGGGATGGGAAATTGGGGTAAGGCCAACAGTAACACAAGGTTGGTCAAATATTTAGGGGAATCCCCCAAGGTGGAGTAGATTTGTAATTTGTAGATTTGTATGAGTAATTACTTCCTTATTACAAATCTACTCCACCTTGGGGGATTCCCCTAAACATTTGACCAACACAGTTCCCACTTCGAGTTATTGATCAATTCGCTCTCGCCCTACGATAAGCTTGCCGTCCCGGTTAGCTCAGTTGGTAGAGCGACTGCTCCGGTGAAGCGGTGGTCCCGGGTTCGAACCCCGGACCAGGACGAATTTTTCTTTAACTGTGAAGTTTATGAGAAAGCTGTATGGCTTTCCTTTGAACCGTATGGCTGCGCTCGGGTGGATGTCAATGAGTAATTACTCCCTTATTAGTAACACAAGGAGTGTTATTGCTTTCTACTGCGGCAAGACGCTCCGGCTGTAACGTGGGTGAGCTAAAGGAGCCATTTACGTTCTTGTACGGGGGAATGTTAGGACCGCTGCACAGATACGTGTCTCTCCTGCAGTGCTGACAATAACAAAGTGATCTGCATCTAAGAAAAAGGTCTTTGCGAGCTTTCTTTCAATGCAGCATCTTTCGATTTCAGCAACTGTTGCGGTAATTTCTACTTCGTAGTAAATTATACAGCCGTACTTATTACCTGTTTCGGCTGTGCATTATTCAAACCCGTAATCGTCTGCGCGAGATTGACGAATCGAAAGCTACAAGCGGCAGGTTGCCTCCGAATGGCGGCGGTGGCGCCATCAAAGGCCCAGTGCAGCACTCAGCGTTTGCCTCAGCGCCTTTCGCGCTGTGGCGTTTTCCTGTGCAGACGACAGATGCCGCCACTGCTGTGTTTCTTCATCAACCCGACGTCGGCAGTTTTTAGTTTCTCGATCTCGGTGCAAGCGATTACAGGTTTGCATCATGCGTGACCAAATCAGGCAAGTACCGTTATCAGGCTTAGCAATCAAAAGTTACCGCTGTGTGCAAGCTAAGTGCGCAGTTTCACCGCAGACGAGCCAGCGGTTAAGGCAGAATAAAAATTGAAAAGTTACTGCGTTAAAGATGCGCAACCCTGTAGAGCGCCCTGTATTGCCGCCAGTGCCGCATGGAACTGATCGTGTGGTGAGGGTTGCAGCTGTGCGAGACGCATCTTGTGCAACCTATTGCGTTAATATTTCCAGAACCGAGACCCTATTTAAGGTACTCAGCAGGCAATGCTTGGAAAACGAGGGGTGCGTTATGACTTGCATGTGAAAGAAGTCAACAGTCGCATGCATCAGTGAAGATTGCCGAAACTGGCGCAACAATGAAAGGAGCTTCCTAGTTGACCACTGCAGAAGCTGTTCTAATTGCCGTCCCGAATTCCAGAAAAATAAAATTTTGAAGAGTGGAAAAGATAGAACTGAGAGAGAGATTGTTGAAGCATACTTTATCAAGAAAGCTGGAAACAAATGTGTTAGCAAGCCTTCCATTATTCTCAGCAGCACCGAGACGACTTTTCTGGAAAATGTTTTATAGATCGCAGATTTCGCTTGGTTTCGTGCTCTTATTTCGTCCTTTCTTTTGGTGTTTTGCAATTTTTAGAATATTTGACGCTAAGACGACTGTTCTTCAGGAATGACCTTCAGTTTTTATCACTTGACGCCAGGCGCTGTATCTTCGGACTTCATCCCCCCTTATTGTTATTTTTGGTGATGTCTTTTGCGGGTTATTTTTGGTCATCTACTTTCATTTTTCACGTGGTTTTATCACTTAGTCGTTCGATTCTTGCTCGTTTTCGCTTTGTCCACGCGTTTCATAATTTGTTAATGTAGACCTGTCATGCCCCAGTGCCTTATTTTTGCTTTGGTTGTTGCTGTTATTGTTTCTGCTGGCCAGAAGAGATGTTGGCACCCCAAGCTCTGTTTAGGGTAGATTCCGTAGTAATTCAGTGTTCGCATGAATTGCGGTTTGATATGGCCAACGTTGATGCATTTGATGATACGGATTGGTTGTAGTACAAAAAGGCAGGCTTGTTGCAATAAACCCCAGTTGCAAGTTGGCGTCAGTTCTGTCTTTTGTGTGCCTTCCGTGTCCTCGTTTCTTGCGCCATTACCCGTTTTTTCTTTCTATCAGTGAAAGCATTGGTTTTTATTTGAGGTGTGTGGTAAATTAAACATCGGCGATAAATGACAGGTACTTGAGTGTCTACACAAAATTCCTCATAGAGGCAGGCGTGCCCGTCTGAAAAAATGTGTCTAGGTTTGATTGGATAGCAAATAGGATTATGGTATATTTGGTTTTCGTTTGTAGATGTATTCTACCAAAGCGACTACGGCTATGAGGGACGCCGCAGTGTATGGCTCCGGATAATTTTGACCCCCTCGAGTTCTTCAACGAGCACTAACGTCGCACAGTACACAGGCTTATAGCATTTCGTCTCCATCGAAAATGGACCGCCGCAGGGGCAATCGAACCGGTGAGTTTTGTGTACTGTGAGATGTCAGCGTTAAAGAAATCTATGTGGTCGAAATTATTCGGAAACTAGACTACAGCGTCCCCCATAGGCAGAGTCACTTTGGGTGGTTAAACCTATAAAACCAAACCGAATGTGCCATAATCCTATTTTCTGACCCATTCAAGCCTATATAACATTTTTCAACAGGGTGCACACTACTTATAAACGTGAAATAACAAGACAAGTGACATTTCTAAACCGTGATTACGATTATTTCGTTATTATTATTTAATGAACCAAGTGTGGGAATCATTTTCTTGTTTAGGTAAGCAGAAAATTCATGCTTGAAGCAGTGATAAAAATAAAATTCACTAATACGTAAATTGTAACAGTTCAGCGAAATACTATTGATGACAAGAGCACTAAATGAGTGCGCACTGATGAACAGAATGGAAATACGAGAATTCTCTCACTGTAAAGCTAGTTTTTTCTACTCGAAGTGAGCTTTTGCAATCACGGCTGATAGCATAATGACGACAGTAAAATAAAAAATCGCTGCACCTTAAAGGGACCATGCAAAGAATTAAAAGCCGCTTGTAAATGTTAGAAGTGATGCTCAGAAGCACTGACACCAAGTATGAGTCTTCGGAACTGAGCCGGCAATTTATTATGAATATTTAAAAATCGTGTTTTTTAAAATTCGCGGGCCGTTTGGTGTCTTCGTAGGGAGCCATTTTGGAACCAAAATCGGGAAAACAGACGTCACTAGTCCCATGACGTCGACAGGACACCACACGCTGTCATTCGCTCGAGCCGCGGCAGCTACGACGTCACGGGCACACTTCCGGTAGCGGTGAAAATCGTTTGCTCGAGCCGCCGCGCGACCCCCTCGGGAAAGCGCGAGCCAGCTAGGCATTGCCTTCGCGCATATGTTTTCAATTTGCCTCTGCCGCCTCTTTCTGTCGCGAGTTCGGGAGCCAAGAAAGCGCAGAGACCGGAGAGACGCTGCCGACGCACGCTGCTCCTCGGGAGTGCGACAACCGGAAGTCGTAAACCGAACGTCAGCGAATGACGTATTCATGGGCGGAGCCCAGTCCCGGAGCTGTTCTCAATATTTTTTATGGTGCCCCGCGCGTACGGGTTGAGGGGGGAGAGGAGGAGCGTGATTTTTAATCGTCTATAACTTCGTTGTTATTGATGCTAGCTCAAAAATTCTTGCGCTGGGGTTACGAGTAATGGATTGCCTGTCTTTACGTAATCTCAATAAATTTATTTCATAGTCCCTTTAATGTACCCCAGAATTTGATGCGGCGGTAGTTGACTCGGTCATCATCATCATAACCACCATGTTCTCAAGTTCGGTGAGGTCGACTTCAGAAAGGGCTCTCCGAATGATCTCCATTTAGGGCTTTTCCTGCTTGTCAAATGTTATTGCACTTAACCGCTGGTTGCTTTCAAACATCAGTCGTTCAGAAACCACGTTTTACACAACCCTGTACGGAAATAGCGGTTGCTAGGCGCTCGTGATCGTTCATACGTGACGCGAAGGACTTCAAAGGTTCTCTTCCGGCTCGTCTTGTCCCCTGTAAACCGCGCAAGCGATATAGACCGGCTTTAACCAGTACGTTTGAGCACACACCGTCTTCGTGCGCACCTTTCCGGTAAGTGGGTCACACGCGTGGGAGGTATACAGACGGATTTAGAAAGGGCCCTAAAGGCACGCAGAGCGCGTGGGACGGTCTGGATGAGACACAGGACAAAAGAGGGTGAGAGGAAAAGGGAGAAAAAGAGTATACATGTGTCTCCTTTCTCTCGAAGAGCGGTGCGCATGCAGTCGCGTTGTCATCGTCGTTGTAGCAGCTGCTGTCGCTGTCGGCTCCGTTTCGAGGGCCTTCAAGCGTGTGACGTATCTGGGGCGACGACGGACCACGTGCCACCCACGCCCTCTAGAGTCGTCCTCTGTAGTTTTGCGTAGGAGTCACGGGACACCGGCGCATTGCTGTTCTCTAGGCCGCCTTAATTTAGGTTTGGTTTGGTTTATGGGGTTTAACGTCCCAAAGCGACTGAGGCTATGAGCGACGCCGTAGTGGAGGACTCCGGAAAATTCGACCACCTAGAGGTTCTTTAACGTGCACTGACATCGCACAGCACACGGGCCTCTAGAATTTCTCCTTCATATAAATTCAACCGCCGCGGCCGGGATCGAACCCGCGTCTTTCGGGTCAGCATCCGAGCACCATAACCACTGCTGGGCTGTTTAAAACAAGAGCCTATTTTTGTTGTTCAGTGCGATGCATTTATGGGAGCAAACATTGCATTTTTCTCATGGACACAGTTTTGGCCGCATGAAAACGTGTTAGTTTTCCACGCTACATAGGTGATAACGGCGCCGTTATCTGTACAGGAGGAAGTTCAGTACGCAAGCTTAGAGAATAGACTTTATTTTAGGCAGCAAGTTTAAAGCCAAAAAGATTTACAGCCCACAATTATTGTCGTAAACTGCTACCCGTGGAGTGATTTTTGATTGCTATATTGTGGTTCAGTATTTTCTCGCTATCTCACGATTAAACACGCTGAGAGCACACGCTTCAGGAGCACTGTTCTGAATCAGGACGCCAAAGAGATGATCCTGGAATATATCTCTTGCTCGATGCTTCGCCGGAAGCATGTCGCTCTGAACAATAAATTCTTTTCTGCTCTTTCTCCACGAGAGCACTGCTTACTCTACGCATTCATTCGTTCCTTGTAGCCTCTGGGACGACGACGAACAACCCACGCCGCTTATAAGCGAAGCGATCCGTAGTCCGTAGTGGTGCGGCAACTGTAGGAAGATGTCGGCGCCATTGGTATCCAGACAAATGGCTCTCGGGCCGACGCTGCAAGGGATCAGTGATGCCTATATACAGCGCCGTTCGAGGGCCCTCCTTTTGTACGCTTCGTACGCCCTAGCCGTGCAAGTAGCTCGCCGTAGTGGCGGGACCCGCCAGCAATCACCGTAACGTAGGACAAGCAGCTCTGTCAAGTGGGGGAAGAGCGTATATAACAGTCGGCGCCATCAAGAACCATGCAGCGTTTCGCAGGTTAGGCCCATCTTACAGGACTGAATTGACGGAACTGCCAGATGAAAAAATTGGTCCAAGATTTGCGAGTGCCTTGGACGCGCTGTCATCGCACGTCGTAGTTGGTTAGCGAATCGGACAAAGATAGCCCTCTTACCCGCCGCGGTCGCTGAGTGGCTACGACGCTTAGCTACTAGGCAGAAGGTTTCGGGGCCGAATTCTGGCTTCGGTGTCCATACGATATCATACCATATCATACCGTACCATACTATACCTTACCTCACCACACCACATCATATTTCCGATACCATACCGTGCCCTACTGTGTCATACCACGTCATACCATGCCATACCCCACCATACCATACCATACCATACTATACCATAGGGTACCGTATCATACCATTCTGTACTGTGTCATACCACACCCTACCATACTAAACCTCATCACATCATAACATACCATACAAAACCATAGCGTACCGTATCATACATACCGTACTGTCATACCACACGCTGCCATACCGTACCCCACATCATACCACACCATACCATACCGTATCATACCATACCATACCGTACCGTACCGTACCGTACCATACCATACCATACCATACCATACCATACCATACCATACCATACCATACCATACCATACCATACCACAGCGTTATTTCGTTAAGTGCAGTGCTTTAGCCCCTGAGAATCCATCCCGCTGCACACATTTCGGTGGGGTAGGCTATAAATGAAAGTCCTGTCGCGTTCCGGTCGAGCGGACAGGTGCATAGGAGGCGGCTTGTCTTCACAGATCAGAAAGAAGATCCTCCCCCGTGCAGGACGTCCTCAGCCATCTTTACTCCCTGACAGGGAAGCGACACTGCGAGCCTGTCTTGAGTGAGCAGCTCAAGATCCGAGGCGGGCGCGTGGCACTGTCAGTTCAAATTTGTTACGGTTCTTGGGTGGCCTTATCGTTGGGCCGAAAATTTTAACCCGTTGTCTTTTTAGACCTTCCGAGTGAAAGCGTGTGGTGGAAAGTAAAAGACTGAGTTATGTGTTCTGAAAAAGTAAAATATTAGTGCAAGAGGTCTGGCGGAAGAAAGATCCTTAGAAGAAGCCGGCTTGAAAGAATGTAAGGCCATTTAATTTATTTTTTGTTCAGTGGTAGAAAGAGACGCAGAAATAAACGGCCAGGCAGTTGAGTCGTTGCACAAAAAGGATGGCTCAAGGCTACGCAGGGAACACGAGGCTAAACAATCATTGCTGAAAAAGCTTCCATTCAAGACCTTCTGGAAATAATCCGACTCGACTGCAGCATACGAGAAGTTGAAGGTATTGAGCAGAACAAAACTAAAAAGATTTGAGCGACTGCTTTCTCCAGCTATATCAGCTTTATCGGGTATTGCATTACTATGCCTACTCGGTTTGAACTACTGTGACTTATGATGCTGTACCGCTTATTGTGCTACTTTTATTTCCATTTATGCCTGGAGGTCTATGTGAAAACACTTGGATACGTTTGTATTCCACAGTTGGTAAGGATTTTAGAGAAAGACTAAATTGTTTTCAACACCGCAACTTTAGTTCCGGTGTTGCTCGTAATGTGCTGCCACTCCTGCTTAGAAAACAAGCCATTTACCCAGTATCAGCAGTTTGTTTTGTTTGTTTTTTTGCTCAGCAAGAAATTTTTATCGAGTCCTCACTGCTCGCCCAAAATTCCCTGTAAACAAGGGGCGTACAGACACAATCACTGCAAACGCGTTCATTTGTTAACACTCTAAACTAAATTCATTTCTACTGCTGTATTCAATATGAAAAATGTATCATGAAACTCAGTTCAAGGCTTTATTATCAACAAGAGTTATAAAACGCATTGTAAACATACCCAAAAACTCTCTGGATAAGCGTATCTCTTGGATGGGAAGTTGTTTATGAACGCAATTGTTTTGCATGTTATATATTGCGCCCTAACACTCAAAATATTCGCAAATCTATTTCGGGATACTTGTAGTTTTCTGCTATATACTGCTGTCGAAAACGCAACTCATTGCTTTTCTATGGCAGTCTTAACTGCCGTGCGAGCGCAGGACTAATTTTAAAACCAAGATTTTTCAACGCTTCTGAAGATTACACCATCCCCAATAATATTTTCATAACAGTGTGTAGCAATATTTCAAAGTTTCCTCACAGTTACATATGACGTCCGAGACAGCTGGACGTGAAAGTTTGATTCTCCAGAGGAAAATAACTTCCAAAAAACACAAAAATGAGGGGAACAATTCTAGGGGCTCATTCTAGGGGAATCGTTGTTAGCCACATGCTAACGAGGCATTCATTTTATATTGCTTAAGTCTGTAAATGAACTTCCTCACATCTGCCCAAAAGGACTTATTTCTCTCAAAACTACACCCTCTTCGCTCTTCATAGCCTATTGCAGCTCTGTTCGAAATTACGACGGACCCACAAGAAATCCACTAGCTGCTGGTCTCATCCTGCCTAGCACTTGTACTTTTCCTCATTAATTTCGAAGTGAGCCACACAATAAACAGATTCATTACACATTCAAGTCTTGCAAAATGTACAGTTAAACCACGTTTTCCGTAGCTACAAGAAGGGGATACAGTAAAGGATAAGTGAATAAGTAAGCTTTGGAAACAGGGTGCTGTACATCTAGATTCTCCTGTCCCCCGCCACCCTTAAATAAAGAGAGAGTGGGCACGGAACAGGAAACAAAATATATAAACCGAGATAGGTCTTCCAAGTACTTCGGAATATTCGAGAACAGCATTAGTTGTAATGAAATTTTCCGCTACACACATGATTTCTCTCTGTCCCCTAAGCCATGCTTCGTACCAAGCTTTGGTAATGACAATCTCGAAGTTTGCCAGCTAAGTTCATTATACAATGCTAACCTAGCAGTGGTCGAAAGGAATTTTTTTACTTTACTTACTGAAATGCCACTTTAGATTAAAGCTATTGCATTAACTCTAACTTCTGTTGTTTTCTTCCTAGGAATCATATTTTCCTCCTCTTACAGGATACACATTTCCAAACACCTTCTACACGCAAGCTGGTGCCAAAAGTGGCGGCGTCTTCTTTCCGCACTCTAATCTCGGAGCGTTAAGCCGGAATAAAGCATGTCGCGTACATACACACGAAAGCAAAGCCCCGCGTGCAGTGTCAACGAGTAAACAACAACAGGCGCGTCAGTCACGGCCACTCACTCCGGCACCACGGATTACCAGAGCGACGCGAGTCACGCAGCAAACCGGGAATATAATGCAGGAAGCCATCCGTTACGTGTACAGACCCTGGGTTTCCTCGCTTCCTTTCCCTGACAAAGGGAAGAGCTCGGAAGCTTCGTGATAAAAACAGAGCTTAAGGGAAGACAGATGGAGAAATTCGTGAGCCTGGAAAGAAAGGATGGGGCAATTAAAGCGTTGGGTCACGTAGCGTGCTCCGCCACGGGCTCACGAGAAGTGGCCCGCCAGCGTAATAGACGCGTAATTCACCGTACTTTCAAGGCGAAAGCATTTAATGCTTCATACTGTCGTTAGCAGACGCGTCGGCAGCCGTGTCGGCAGATTTGTCCGCCTTTCGGCGTCACTGCTTAAAAAGAAACTGCGCCGAGGGTGGGAATCGAACCAGGGCTTAGGCACTTGAAGCGGAGACGCTACCACTCCGCCACGAAGGCTCAAGGTTCGAGCATGAATAAAGGCGCATCTAGTGAATGCATGGGTTTCATAAATAAAATAAAAGGAATAAAGTCAATAAAAGGAAAAATAAAAAGAATAAACAAAAATAAAAACCAAATAAAAATAAGATATGAAAATAAACATAAAAACGCTAAAAATAAGAAAGGGAGCAAAATAAAAAATAAAATAAAATAAAATATGAAAAATGAAAAGTAAAAACAAACAGTGCGCCAGGAAACGTTTTCGCCTTGCAGCACTTTAGAGAGCCAAAGTGCCCCCTGAATTTTTCTTAATTTTTCACGAATGTGGCTTTCACGGCTTTTGCGTGAATGGCAGGCAGTTTAAACTCTCTGCCTAGCTTTCAAGTCATTCGCAGGGGAGCGCAGGGTACAGACGATAAACGCCGGTTTCCATAGCTGCGCTGTTCTAAATAAGTATCTGATTTTTACATGCCAGTGGTTAAGACGGGTTAAGAGAGGCGCCGTAAGGAAGGAGTCCAGATAACGTTGGATCTCGTGGAGTTTTTTAACCTGCACTGAGATCGTACAGCACACAAACGTCTTATGCGTTTCGCCACTGTTTAAATGATTCTGCCACGACTGGGATTCGATCCGGTGACCTCGGGCTCTACGGCCGAACACTGTGTAGCCTCCTAGCCACTGCGGCGAGGCCGGAAGCCATCCGCACTGCAAAACACAATAATAAAAAAGGTGCCAGTGTGGATGCCGATCGTTACTACGTCATACGGCAATACTAGGCCACATGCACAACCTGGTCTTGACTTTCTCAGGGAGGTAATGATCGAAAACATAACTGAGGTGACAGACAGCATAAATATCGGGACTTGTTTGTTTAATCAATGAAGGTCATAACGCTTGGCTCTCATTCTTTAACTTTGTGCAGCTTTCAATGCAGCGAATGCTTTAAGTCCAATGTTTCAACCAATCACAGCCCACAGCCCTACTCAGTTACCCATCACATCATCCAGAAATTCCGAAAACATTCATTGTAGCATCAAAAGGGATTGGCTCTCAACATTCGTTACGCAGTCCTTACATTGAAGGATTTTCTAGAACTCATTCAAAGCACGCGCATGTTCTGAACAAGTATATCCATTTTTTTTTCATTCCGGGCAGTACAGGTTTTTAAATGAGAATGTTGAACTTGAGACAGAATGGTACTATTAAGATCGGGTTTACTGCCCTTCCTCAAGGATATTTATTATTATCAGCCGAGAAATTATTTAGGCAGTTCTAATTGGGATCGTAATTGAATTTTATTCAGCATAGTCTACTGAGTATTAAAAAGCACATTGCATAAAAGCTCTTCATGGGAAGTGATAATTTGATTATCGTTAGGGGGAAGTCTAAGAAGTTACTAGATGTCTAAGTTTTCTTTAATTTCTGCTTTGTTGTTGCTTTCGTTGTACTTACTCATCATGTGTAAATACTTTTGTTACTTACTGGTTGTAATAGTTGCACTACGTATTATTTTCTTTGTCTACTGCCGATGAGCGGTTGCGTAATACTGTTGCTTCTTTGTCTGAGCTTTTTTTCCTGCACTTTTGTGACCTGTGCTCCGTATTAATTCTTTTCGCTTTATTGCCGATGAGCGGTTGGTCAATATTGTGACTTTTATCTCTGAACTTTTCGCTGAGATTTTGACACTTTTGTTCGTAATTTTCTTCATTTTTGTATTCCTATCCCACCCAGCTAAAATGCCTTGTGGCATTGCAGTATTCATAAATAAATAAATAAACGAAGGAAGGAAGGAAGGAAGGAAGGAAGGAAGATAGAAAGAAAGAAAGAAGGAAAGGAAGAAGGAAAGAAGGAAAGAAAGAAATAAAGAGAGAAGGAAAGCAAGAAAGAGAGAAGGAAAGAAAGAAGGAAAGGAAGAGAGGAAGAAGGAAAGAAAGAAAGAAGGAAAGAGAGAAAGAAAGAAAGAAAGAAAGGAAGAAAGAAAGAAAGAAAGAAAGAAGGAAGGAAGGAAAGAAAGAAAGAAGGAAAGAAGGAAAGAAAGAAAGAAAGAAAGAAAGAAAGAAAGAAAGAAAGAAAGAAAGAAAGAAAGAAAGAAAGAAAGAAAGAAAGAAAGAAAGAAAGAAAGAAAGAAAGAAAGAAAGAAAGATAATGCGGCTCGCTCGCGGTTATATAAAGCAGTCTATATAAGGGTACGTACGCAGAGTGCCTAGAATGGGCGCTTAGTGCCCCATATATATCGCTGTATCTTTCTCACGTTTCCTTTTTCGGCCATCCTCATTCCGACTGCACCGGTTAGGGCGCCATTGAGCCGCACGGTACGAACTATAGCGGACGAACACATTCGAGTGCCCTGCACCGGGGCGATACACACTGCTTAATAGGCCACTCCCGCGGGTCCACTCGGGCTGTTACGTTGCAAGAGGAAAGCGTGCTCTTTCGCGCCGAACGTGATGTAGATCAGGGAAGATCAGGTACAGAAAGGGGACTGAGAGACAAAAAGAAAGATGGAAGGAAGGTAAGAAGAAAGAAGAGCAGAGCGCCGTGTGAAGTAGCTGTGGCTGTTTAGGGAAGTAAGCGGTCCGCGGTTACGAGACACGTTCAATAGTTGTGCTGAAATCAGATAAAGCGTTCAGAGCTTTCGCAACCTCAGAAACAGGTCGAGCAGCAGTGGTTACGAAATAGAAGGTGTATCGGGAATCAAGAGGAAGCCGCAGAGATTTTGTCGTCTGTTTTCTTTCTTGTCCTTCCTAAATTCAAGAATATTGCGTGCGAATGAAGGGGCGACGCTTTTTAAAGGTGATTGGAATTGTTTCGGTGATGATGTACCAATCAGGGTAGCTAAGCCACTCTTGAGGTTAGCTCTCGCAGTGTTCCCGAGTGTTGCCGAAGTAGTTGTAACTGACATCAGCTATCCAACCCTTACAGAATTTTTTTTTAGAATATATAGACTCTCTATTGACAATTCTTCAGGTTAGCTCTCGCAGTGTTCCCAGAGTGTTGCCGAAGTAGTTGTAACTGACATCAGCTATCCAACCCTTACAGAATTTTTTCGGAGCCTATAGACTCTCTATTGACAATTCGTAGACAACAGTCTATAGGCAATTCAAGTGCTTTAGACAGGGTATAGACTATGAATAGACAAAAAAATATCTATAGGAAGGAAATAGAGTCTATAAGAAGTCTATTGACTGTCTATACACCATTTTTATAAGAGGAGGTCAGAATAACATGGCCATTCTATTTCATTTTGATCCTTTTCACTCCCTCTTCATTGGCTCAAGCCACTCGACCGTTATCACTTCGATTAGTCACTCGGAAAGGCACTTAATAAGGGTGGGTAGAATCGATGCACAAAAAACTTGTCGCGACTCAGTGCTACGCTGCTTGTAAACAACAGCGGTTCACGATTAGACGCAGCACAGGCCATCGTGTACTATTAAACATCGCGATCGGCAGCTGAATAAACGCTGGTAAGTCGCGAACGTCGTAATCCGCAAACGACTGCGTGGGTTGGATTCTTGAAGCGTTCGAGCTCTGTGACTTTCACAACTTTTTTTTTTTCATGGTATTTCGTCACGCATAGAGAATTGGGAACCCGTAATGTCTTCATTTCGCAACACAATCCGCTGAGCAGAAGAAAGTGTGCCATTCAATATTGTTTTTAAACTTTCCGCCATTGTTCCCTTTCCGCTCAAAAATGCACGTGGTCGAAGCATGCTGGCAACACTGTGGTCAACGCGTGTGCTTACAAACACCCATTGAGAGGACGAAGCTTTTGTCCTGAAGAGGCGCGTAAATGCAACGAAAAGATAAAGATAATAGTTGTTCAGCAGGTACCATCTCTGACTCTCGCCGTTTGCAGTGGCAGAGCCCCGTAAAGATATGACTTAACGCCGAGAAAACTGTACGGACGTGGTGAAAACAATTTTCGCAAGTATACCCTTGCACGTGTTCATTTCGTTCCAGTTTGGGCTGTGCGGAATAATTTGCGGCAATTAAAAAGAAAAGAAGGGCCTTACATGACGCACGAAGTCTTCTGCGGGGCAGTAGTCAAGCTGGGAAGGATCGCCGATTCTCTGGGCGAAAAGATCCATGGCTGGCAGATTTCTGTGGCTGCCTTAGGAGGAACAGGTGACCGCTGGAAGAACTTTGCGGCTGATGCTGCTATCCAGATGCGTTCGACTAGTTTCACCCTGGGTTATATGTAGCAATCCAGAGAGGGGAGGCCGAAAAGGATGCAATCCTGAAGACTGGAAGACGTGGAGTGCTTGCAATCAGGCGCTAGGAAGTGGGCAAGGGCAGTAAGACTAGACGGCAGGTAGCGAAGGTAAAGTTGACTGTAGGTGCACTAAATAGGCTTTCCCGGTGCTCAGTTTCATGTCCCAGTTGATTTCTGCTGAAGAGTGTGAGGCCTTCTAAGCAAACACGTAGTTCTGAGAAGATTCACGCTGGAATTCGGCACTCCACTACACGAGAAAGCTTGCACAGCCGAGTATCACTAGATGACGAACACCGAAAAGTCCCAGCTCTTCTAGTACGTGAGATGTCTAGCAGATCACAACTGTTCGGAGCCGTTTTACTGGTCCAAATTTGGCACAGCCGTAAGTACCTTAGGCTTTCAAGAACAGCCCTTTGGGATAACAAGGACTGGCAGCTTCTTCAAACTGATCCTTCAGTATTTTCACTTCTTGTTGAACAGCTCAGCTAGCGTCCTTTCGAGCAAGCATGATGGACAACTTGGCAACGGCACAGAGTCCTGCAGTCACACGCCTACACGAATCCTCAGCTCCGGTTCTGGTCTCCTTGTCTGACGCTTCCTGGGTGCGGACTACTGCGATGCTTCGACTGTGCCGAATTCCAGATGAAGAGCAAAGGCGATGGCGAGCAGTCAGGTCTTGAATAACCGCTTCCTTCCGGTTGCCGTAGTCAGCCAGCGTTCTGCTTGAGGCGCACCTCACAGGGCTTCCTCCGAAGACATCGACCCAGGCACGCCACGGCGAATGTTTCCAACTGGTCCAGGCGCCGAACGCAGCAACGGCCGAACCGAACGAACAGCAGCGCTCGTACCGGGTCCAAGGCGTGGCACGATCTGACAGGCGGATACCCGGCACGGGCCACGAGGCACGCAGCCAGAGACCACGAGGAAAAAACTTCCCCGCTGAGCGCCTAGCGAAATGTAAAGTACGCCATGCAGCTCGCAAGAGGGGAGAGGGGGAATATTGAGAGAGGAAGGAGACAGGACGTGGTCCCGGAACGGCGGGAGGAAGTAGGAAGAGATTCTTTTTTCGGTGGGGGTCGCTTCCACCTGAAGGAAAAGGAGGAGGGGGTGATGACCCAACTCCGTCCGGTCGCCAACGTGACTCGTTCGCCCCTCCCTCCTCGCCCGTTCTTAGCTCTCGCTTTCGAACGGCGTACGGCCGATCCCGCCGCAAGTTTTACCGCATGCTACCGGCGCGGCCGAGCGAGGAACTGATATTTATATACACACGCACCGCGGACAGCCTCCGCCACGCCGCCCTATCAAGCACGCGTCGACGAAGTTGGCCCGGGACGCCCGGGGCGCCCGTGTAACGGCGCCGCGTTCCCATGTTATGCTCGCACACGTAGTATGCGGCCGCTGCTTTATCGCCAGGCGCGCCTTGGCGTCACGTGACTGGAACGGCTTGCCTGCTTGCCGAAAGCGGAAGTTGGACGGTTAGGAAAAGAACAGGAGGAAGCTTAACGTGTGATCGGTGGGTAACGACGGTGCGGAATTACACGTTACGCTCTTTTAAGGCAGGATGAAAAATAGCCTCACGCCTGACATAATTCTCGTATAAAGCTTGAAAGTGTCGCTTACCTTAGATAACAAAAAGGTGCAGGACGTCCGGAAAGCGTGCGTCGGAGAGATTACAGAAAGAGAGTCGGATGTTGTTCTGGAGCCTAGGCACGACGAAAAGAAACATTCTCTGGTCACGTTTCGGAAAGAGCATCTCCAAGTATTTAGGCGTGTCTGAAGGCACTCCTTCATGAGCGCAAAATCATTTTGGCAAAGGCGGGGTTTAGCTTATTCGTCCAGTAATTGAGTTTAGAGGACGTTAATACGGTGTTTCATTGAAATGATGATAATGACGGTTATGGACCGCTGCGTTCTGTGTACCTGCACGCTAAATTCTTCTTTTTATAGTCCCGCCTTCTTACTCCTTTTCTTTTTGGTTGGATAGTTAAAGAGCTGGAATCGCTTTTCTATTGTGATTTCTTCTTGGCTCTTTCTCTCTCTTCCTTTTAAATTTTGATGGCTTCATTTAGCGATTCATTTTCTCAAGCTCAGCCGGAGAAACATAACATGGCACGCCTATATACATTTCGACCTGTGATTGCTAGCAAGGTGCGATGTCAGTGCACGTTAAAGAACCCAAGGTGGTCGAAATTTACAAAGCCTTTCGCTAGGGCGTCCCTCATAGCCTGAGTCGCATTGGGACGCTATACCACCGTAAACCAAAGCAAGGTTTTACGCACTACGCCGAAGTCCCTCAACCAGTTTTGACCTTCAACGACCAGTGTTATATTGTTCACGGAATACTATACCTTAGTAGAATATCAACTCCCACGCGCTTAATCGACGATGTCTTTCGTGTTAGATCAGACTCAACTACTGCTGTTCTTTTCTTCGGTCTCCTGAATGGATGAATAAATGGCTCATTGAAGTTATCCCTGCGTCTTTAAGCACCCTAATCTGTTCCTGCGCACACTGCCTCTAGAAAGATTTGATACGAGTTTCACTAACAGGGGGCCTAGAAACACGATTAAAGGGTATTGTTAATATTTAAAGCCATTTAGGAGATTTCCTCAGGTGCTTCTCTAAATCTGAAAATCATGATTAGAAAAACTTGTTGGCTTTTATTGCAGTACGTGACCGAGAATTCTACGCACGTTGTATCTGGATCTGTTCGTTTTCGGGTTTTGTTCGTTTTCAGTTTTTTTTTTCTCTCGGGGGGGGGGGGGGGGGGGGATAAAATCCCATAATTTTATTTTGTTCATATTTACAACAGTTATTTTGTAGCGCGCACCTTCATATCCTTTCGCTGCACTGCGGTGTCTAGACTTATGTACTCTTTTTCGTGCAATTCCGAAAATGCTCATTCAGCATCAAAACGGCCATTAAAACGCACAACTGCCTTGCAGAATCTACTCGCCTTTGTTTTTCCTCTTGTAACCTCTCTCGCTCTTTCTCACAGCCCGGGCAGTCGCTCATACAGTGGTGACGGCCAAACACCTGGACTACACCTGCAGGTTTTCCATCCTCTCGGTAGTGCCCTTTTGGAGCTTATTTCTGGATTAAAGCAAACGAGGGGCAACCATCGTTGAAAAAATAAGTAGAACTAAGCATACCGGCTGAGAGCATTATTCAGCGAAAGCCGGTTGGAATTAGCGGCGTTTCCAACAGGTAGTGGTCTCTCTGGCCTCGTCAAGCTTTTTGCGTAGCTTTTAGCTCAAGATACCATCCAGTTCTTTCTGGAAAATAATGACGTATTGTATTGTATTGTATTGTATTGTATTGTATTGTATTGTATTGTATTGTATTGTATTGTATTGTATTGTATTGTATTGTATTGTATTGTATTGTATTGTATTGTATTGTATTGTATTGTATTGTATTGTATTGTATTGTATTGTATTGTATTGTATTGTATTGTAAAGTCAGTTTGGGGCATGCTTGCAAGAGGACGGTAGCGCTAGCACAAGCATATTTACAGACATTTTATGCCCGCGAAGAGAGAACCTTGCACACAGATGACTTACGTTTAGCTACTTGGCTTAGCCTCTCTTTTCGAGCATATTTAGCTACTTGGCTTCGTCCTCTGTTTCGAAACTTAAAACACCGCTCTAGAAAAAGTGTACGATACCCGTAGTTCCTCTGTGGCGTCTCAAACTTTGTTGTCTGGTAAATTAATTTTCCTGAAAAGACCGGGTCGGCCTATGGGTCAGTCTTGGAGGGAAAACGGTGGTATCATTACCATGTTTTGTTTGAACTACTTTCGCCGAAAAATGAGGTTCAGCTTGATTTTCATATTTAAAATTTCTCGTCTGTGTTGGCGGAGGGCGGCGACCACTCCCTCCGCACCAGCCATAAATTTGCCCCTATGAAGACGTTTCACTGTAGCGTAGAAATCGTAGAATTCAGGTTCAACCTGGTTATTGAGAAATCTGCTTGAGGTGCAAGAGTATGGTGTGGCTGGAAGAATATGGGTGCAGGAATATCAGTGAGCATTGGCCCCTTTGACGCGAATTTCTTATTAAGTTAAAGATTTTTAAATATCTTAAAATCGAACCAGAAATCTTGAATTCCGTGTTTCCCAGCAAAGCATCTATGCTTATTCCGATTCCCATGAGCGGCTGTGCTCTTCTTGCGCCAGTGACCACGTCTGTGCATACTGTCTCGATAGAATGACACCGGCTGATATTCTATTAAGGAACGCCTGAAGGTTGTGTGCTTGGCGTCTGACCAACAATTCCCCAGTCCAGAGTACCGCCGGCATTAAAGGCAGCCAACCTCGTTCCTATATTAGGCCATGCAAAGATGTCTGCACCGATCTAGGGAGTGTGTCCTCGCTGGAGAAGACAGTACAGAAAACTGACTTGCTTCTTGTGAGCAAGATATTCTAAACTTTCATTCTAATGTCACATCTCTCACTTCGCGTATTGTAGGCAGCCAACCTCATTCTTATATTAGGCCATGCAAAGATGACAGCACCGGTTTAAGGAGTGTGCCCTCGCTGGAGAAGACAGTACAGAAAACTGACTTGCTTCTTGTGAGCAAGATATTCTACACTTTCATTCTAATGTCACATCTCTCACTTCGCGTATTGTAGTCGGCCAACCTCATTCTTATATTAGGCCATGCAAAGATGACTGCACCGGTTTAGGGAGTGTGTCCTCGCAGGAGAAGACAGTATAGAAAACTGACGTGCTTCTAGTGGGCTAGATATTCTAAACTTTCATTCTAATGTCACATCTCTCACTTCGCGTATTATAGGCGACCAACCTCATTCTTATATTAGGCCATGCAAAGATGACTGCACCGGTTTAAGAAGTGTGTCCTCGCAGGAGAAGACAGTATAGAAAACTGACGTGCTTCTAGTGAGCAGGGTGTTCTAAACTTTCATTCTAATGTCACATCTCTCACTTCGCTCGCTTATTGGAAAAGTTGCGGCTCAGGAGTTGAAGTTCGTGAGCACTTCCCGCGGGTCCTTCTCCAAAGTTTCCCCACCTCGAAGTTCTCCACATGCGGCTCCTGCAGAGTCCAATATTACTACTACAGCTGTTGCAAGAACGTCCGAAGTGTCGCGTGCACGGCGTCAGACGGCTCCCTCGTCAAAATGACGACACGACTCCTTTGTGCACTCCCCTCCGCTTCTACGCTCATCCAAACTTCTCAACAGCGCTGGTAGGTGTTCCTTTACGGGGACAGGCCACGGACTTTTCAAAGAGCCTTTTAGGACATCGTCCTTAATCGACAGCGGAATCGACCGTGAAGGACTGCAACGAAAAGATACGGAGAAGCATGCGTAATTAGCAGCGAAGAAGCAAGCATAAGCGTCCTGCCATCGCGTCCAGATCGCCCTGGAAGAACTGTAACCACGCGCGGCAACCATTATGATGTTCCGCACCATTCGCGGTATGCAGACTAGCTATCAGGATATCTGCCATTCATCTTAATTAATTCGATTGATGCTAATACGGGCATTCTGATCCCAGCTGCCACATTGAGCAAACTTGCTGCTATTGAGAGGACATAGTAGTAGCGCTAAAAAACAGGTACGACAGTGTAGAAGAAGACAACACAGGCGCTAGATATCAACTGACTTTATTCCCGAAAAATACCACGAATTTATAGGTGACACTCAGGAGCTAAAAAATCGAGAATGAAATCGCATGCGTGACGACACTGCCCGATAGAGGAACTTCAATTCTTTAGTACAAAGACAAACATGTGGTTTGCTCACACACGATTGTTTTTCCATGTGAATAAGAGAGGCTTCCAATACCTCCCGCTCCTTCTGGTCTGCTCTTACAAATATCACACGTGTCTGCTCAAGCAAAGGGGTACAAGTTTTTTCATTATGTTTTCATTATGCTTATTGCCGCCCTCTATTTGGTTCCTTGTCGTGAGCACTAGTTCACGCCAATAAAGAGTCCATTGCAATACTGCACCACCCCGCATCCTACTGTCGCCCTTGCTGTCCTCCGTGCCTGTCGTGACAGCCAAAGAGCTCTGATAATAAGGAAGCAGGTATTCATTATCGTACACCAAAGCGCAGCTGTACTTCCACAAAGAAAGCTTCATTGCCTTCACCCAGAACGGAGTGTCTAGCGTTCCGTCCAGACGGAACTTTTGCTGCTGCTGCAGTTCCGTCCAGACGGCATATTTACTGCAGCTAGAGTTCCGTCCATACAATAGACAGTTTTAGCTTCACGTACGTAGAAGCTTCACTTAAGTAGAGCGCTTACGGGTCACCAGTGCGCATGCGCAGAACGTAAAGTGTCTGCGTGGGTCGCACGGACGTACGTGAGATTCGGATCTGCGTTGCGGCCTTCACGTTGCTTGCTTGCGTGCGTGGCGTTGGCAATATGGCGGCGCCCTGCCCGCCCGCTTCACAACGATAACAGCTTCGTCGCTATTCCGACGTGGTATCGTGCTGTAAACTGCTGTATTTGCCTTCAGTTGGTCTATCCTTGCTCTCGCATGAAGTTTTAGGTGAGCACTAGCTTTTGTTTTCCAGATAGAAATCCGTTTCAGCAGCTCCTAAGCCTGACGGAGAAGCGTTTCTGGTCGTCATAGTGCCACGTATCATTGTAGTGTTTGTTCGTTCAGATGTCACGTTGTAGTGACGGCAGTATAGCGGTCAGGAAGACACCAACCAGTCTTGGAAACGAAGCTCTTTATTTGGGCTGACTTGCGCCCGCAAAAGAACTGAATCACTCGGCGGCGGCGTAAGCAACAAGCGTGCTCGTCGGTCGTCGAACTACGAATGTACGCCGCTCGCGGCATCGCTCAATTTAAAGCCGACAAGGAAACTTCCAGATAACAAGACAAGATCATCTACAGAAATCTGGAAAAACCTAGATGCAGCCTTTCATGGCTGCGATCAATCGAGATTAGTGTGGTCGCTTCTCGCGTCACGAACAAAAGTGATAACAACCCTTTCCTGCAGCTTTGAGCGTGAACGAACAAACACTACAATGATACGTGGCATTAACAAATTCTCCTCCGACACGGCGCACCCGAAGTGATCATCACAGACAGAGGAACAGCATTTACAGCGGAGCTGACGCAAGCCATTTTAAAGTACAGCCAGACAAGCCATCGTAGGACAACTGCCTATCATCCGCAAACAAACGGACTCACAGAGCGTCTGAACAAGACCATCGCAGACATGCTCTCCATGTACATCGACGCCGAACACAAGACGTGGGACTCTATTCTGCCCTACGTGATCTTCGCCTATAATACTGCCGCCCAGGAGACAACCAGGTTTACTCCATTCCAGCTGGTATACGGCAGGAAGCCCACGACAACACTCGACGCAATGCTCCCGCACGTTTCCGACGAAGACAACCTCGACGTCGCCGCCTACCTTCATCGCGCCGAGGAAGCCCGAAGACTTGCGCGGCTTCGCATTCAAGACCAGCAGCACACCGACGCCCGACGCTACAATCTGCGCCGACGAGACACGCATTACAAGCCAGGTGATCGGGTTTGGATATGGACGCCAGTTCGCCGCCGTGGATTGAGCGAAAAGTTGCTTCGACGCTACTTTGGCCCGTACAGGGTTCTCCGTCGCATCGGTGACCTCGACTATGAAGTCATCCCCGACGGCACGACAGCATCTCAGCGACGCCGCCCACGCCCGGAAGTCGTACATGTCGTACGTCTGAAGCCATATTATGAACGCTAAAGGACTCGAAGTTTCATTCTCCGTGTTTATTTTCATTTTAAAGCATCGAGACGATGCTTCTTTGGAAGGGGGGTAATGCCACGTATCATTGTAGTGTTTGTTCGTTAACGCTCAAGGCTGCAGGAAAGGGTTGTTATCACTTTTGTTCGTGACGCGAGAAGCGACCACACTAATCTCGATTGATCGCAGCCATGAAAGGCTGCATCTAGGTTTTTCCAGATTTCTGTAGATGATCTTGTCTTGTTATCTGGAAGTTTCCTTGTCGGCTTTAAATTGAGCGATGCCGCGAGCGGCGTACATTCGTAGTTCGACGACCGACGAGCACGCTTGTTGCTTACGCCGCCGCCGAGTGATTCAGTTCTTTTGCGGGCGCAAGTCAGCCCAAATAAAGAGCTTCGTTTCCAAGACTGGTTGGTGTCTTCCTGACCGCTATACTGCCGTCACTACAACGTGACAATAGCAATGAGTGTGCCGACGGTCTCGCGAGACCACGCGAAGTTCAAAACCTCGCGGGATATTGCGAGACCCTCGGCACGGTCAGCAGTAAAAGCAAAAAGGTGCACGTTTTGGCTCCATACGCGCACGTCGTCAATATGAGTGGGACACCAGCGCGCCTTCGCTTCTCGAAAAGCGGTGATTTAATTATGCTGCGGGACTTGAAGAAATGCAACCCCTTTGAAGATAACATGCAACATAGAGTTCGGTGGACTGAAATTGCTCAGTCAGAAGAAAGAGGGAAAGTATTTACCGCCCGCACTGTGGCTTGGCCTGGCTCCGCTCAAGCAGCTCGACTAAACAAAATTAGTTTTCTTTATCTGTACTAGATGGCGCGGCACAACATGCTAGTGCATTTTTCAGGTTCTATGGCAGATATACACAGTTTGCGTCCCGTTCGTGTAGCTAAAACTGTACGAAGCGACACGAGCGTACGCTCACGTTTACGTGCGTGAAGGTTCTACGTACGTAAAACTAGAACTGTCTAATCTCCGTATTGACCATACTATACAAAATGGGTGATTTCTGCCCACATAAAACATTTATTTGCCTCTGGAATAACCAGTTGACAAAGCTGCATTCAGATGTTCTCTCTATGCATTTATACGGCACCAAAATATCTGTCCGCGTATTGCGTTTAGTTACATCCTCGAAGGTATAACTTCCGTGCATGCATGCAGGATCAGGAAAATGACACTGTTGGAAGCAGAGTGCAGGAACTCTTCGCGAAGTGATGTGAAGCCCTGTCGCTATTTGCGCTGCACGATGACGTAGCGCGAAAAAAACTAGGACGTACACAAACGGTCAACAAGCATTATGCAAACGCACCAACAAACCCAAGCCAAAGCTCGTTCTGTTGCCATTTCTCACTGACTGCTTGGAAAATAAAATGATGCAGCAGAATGTCCTGTCACACATTAGGCGGAATAGGATTGCCACTTTTTTAAATGGGCATGCAAAAGTCTGCAAGCAAGCTGGTTTCCCAATCCCTAACGCCACCTTTAATTCCGTCTTGACATAACTCATGTGGCAGATAATGCTGGACAGAACTGTATGGTGTCAGATACAGTTCCGTCTGGACGGAACCCCGTCGCTACATGCAGTTCCGTCTGGACGGAACTTTAGCGCAAATTGTAGTTCCGTCTGGACGGAACTCTAGCCACAGCCTTCACAGAAACCTCCTTGTTGAAGAAAAATTCCTCCTGCTCCGGGTTTAGAACCCGGGACCACCACCTGTCCGGGGCCGTTGCTCTACAAACTAAGCTAATCAAGACGGCTAGCACCTGCTAGGCATCTTGATTACCAGGACGAATACTTCTGCAACTGAGGAATTTCTGTGGAAGCTGCATAGCTTTCCGTTGCGGCCTTATGGCTGCGCTTGGGTTTATACTAAGGAGTAATTACTCCATCATTCTATATCTAGTCCAACTTGGGCGATTCCCCGAGAACCATGTTCCTAAAAAGCTTTGGAGATAGCTATAGGTAGCACGTTGTAAAAAGACATGCGCTGCCCGCTCCAGCAACTATACAAGAAATAATGATCGCTGCCCAGCACTTCGCCTGGGCGCCATCTTTTTATCCTCTTTCCCGTCCGGACTTCGCAGCCACACTTTTGAGTCTGCACTTTCAAATCTCGCCTGCAAACCAATAAATACCGCCCGATTTTTTTTTTTTCGTAATCGCACAGTGTATACCTACATCATCGGGACTGGACAACAGGCATAAGTTTGACATAAGTTTGGCCATGCCGCATTAACACCTTTCCCTATTAATTCATTCCAAGCATGTGGACAAATCGGACAAGCTCCCTCTTCCATTTCCACGATTACTGACTTTTATCATCTCGGTGCGCGGCACATAATATATATAAGAGATTAATATACCATAATAACGTGATTCTCGGAACAAACTCGATATCGTATTGTTTTTGTGTACGCATTATTGTTTCTCGCCTTTTTTCTGCTGCAGTATATAATGTACCAATGAAAATGCAACCCACTGCTTTCTACAACGTTGTTTGCCTTAAGGTTATAAATAAAGAAAGAACTGTGTGGCGATCGTCAGTGGATCGTTGGAATGCGTTAGCATATATCCGATGTTGACACAGTACAGTTCGTTATATCCAGGTGGTAGACTTAGGTTCTACATTCGGGGTGAACACACAAAAAAAGGCTGTTATATTCAAGGCGGCATACTTAGATTCGCTATATCCGTGGTAACACTCGAAAGTTTGTTGTATCTGGGGTAAACGCATGATAATTCGTTTTATCCGACGTTAACACAAGAAAGTTCGTTATATCTGTGGTGGAATGCTGAGGTTCGTTATGCCACGTGTGACTGAGTTCGCCATTTCCGCTTGCCCAGATCCTTAATAAATAAATACGTAAATAAAACTACCAGAAACTGGCGTTCGAAAAGGAAAAAGAAAAACCACATGATTTAAAGTTCTTCGCACGCTGGGACACGTGCAGCTTAATTGAAGGAAAGATTAATGAACGTTCCGCCCTTTTTACGCCATAACAAATGCACCAGCGTGCCCGTCATCCCTTCTCGCGGCTTCGAAAGCCATCATCGGAGAATGGACACATCGTTCCGAATCCTAATTCAACGCTCGGCGTGCGCCGGCAACGGAAATCTCATTTCCTTCAATGAATTGCAGCACGTTTCATCCCAATCGACTGCGGGCTGCGTGCCGAAGACGGACGCTTCCGCATAGACACGTGCGGCCCAGCATACTCAGTGTAGATACAGTTGCGTGCAGCAGTACTTGAAGGCTGAGGGCGCGCGGAGCCGCATGGCTAGCCTTGCGCGAACTGAAGTGGCTTCCACTTTCGGTGACAGCCGCGTATACGGCCCGACTAGGCGGAAAGATGGGCGCGACAGCGCCCTAGTTCGTAGTCAGTGACAGCGCGAACAGCTCCAGGAAACAAACGGAGGGAAAATTTACAATATGTGCAGCAAGCGCTGACACTAAACAACATTACTTCGCTCGGCCTGCGCAGAAGTGAAATATCGGATTTATATACGACGTTTGCCTGAGGGAGTTCTTTTTTCGATGGGCGCTGTCTCATTTATTTTGGGTCCTGTGTCGAAATTGCCAGCGCAGTATCATCATGCAGACGCGTGCCAGGAAAAGTGCTCGCAACTTTCTTTGGCTTTTATGATGTTGATGATGGGCATGCAGAACTGATTCCAAGCGACAAAAAGCACAGCCAGAACAGAACACAAGAAGACAGGTGCGGAGAGGATATTAAGATAATTTACAGGGATGGACACCCAAGCCGGTGGCTGGGGCAGGAAACGGTTGAAAAAGGGGCTCTGCTCTGCTTATGGCTAAACGGGCTGCTGTATGGGCTCCTGCTGCTGATGATGATTAATAACAATGATAAAGTTGGACAAAATTAAACGCTAAATTTGACAGCCACCACCTGGATCAAACCCGCGTCTTTCATAGGAACAGCCGAGCGCCATCACCACTGAGCCGCCTGTGCGGCCTAAACGTATTTTAAACTTTTCGACAACTACCTTTGGTCAGTGCTGTTTCCATTTTCGGCCTAAATTTATTACCTGACCAGACGAGCTGTCACAAAACCTTAACTTTCACTTATGCACCATTCACCCCCTCAAACATTCAGGGCAAACTTCTAATAAGTAGAAACGCAAGCCAGGTCCTGGATGCTCTAAGACGAATGCTTCAGAGCCTCGAGCCAAGCACAGTTTCCAATGCAACTATCCGCCCTTACAGGTGAATTGAGAAGCACTGCTACTTTTCAAAACCGCACTTAGGTGGCGGTCGCCGTAATACTAACTGTGGGCGTTAGTTTTCGGTTGGTAGCTTTTTACCATCACCACGGACCAATGGTCATTGTCACGTCACATGGGCAGAACAGACAGAACATTCCTATCTCTCTCTCTATTTTATTTCTTGTATCTTTCCTCTCTTTACCGTCCTCCTTATGAGCAGGGTAGTATGTACCAGCATGTCAGGATACCAAGATTTATTAACCTCAAAAGCTAAGCCTGATTAACCTCAAACCCACTCCTAAACATTCGTTTCTTCCCTTCACCACCTATCGACTTCTTGCCTGGATCATTCAGGCACTCATTGCTTAACCGATTCACTCACTCACTCACTCACTCACTCACTCACTCACTCACTCACTCACTCACTCACTCACTCACTCACTCACTCACTCACTCACTCACTCACTCACTCACTCACTCACTCACTCACTCACTCACTCACTCACTCACTCACTCACTCACTCACTCACTCACTCACTCACTCACTCACTCACTCACTCACTCACTCACTCGTTAATGCAGTCATTTATTCAAACATTAGTCACTGCATAACTTTCCCTTCATCCATTCATTCATTGAATCATTCGTCATTCACCTGCTTGGTCGAGATGCTCCGCAAGTTTTCGCCATACTGCACGGAACTTTCGTCTGCTCAGGAGCAGTGTGGGGCGCAGTTAAATGGGGCTTCCTCGTGCGCCATGCATCGACAAGCAGACAGCTGTGGCACGTCAGCCCGCGTCGAAACTAATGGGCGGCAGGCATCGTTCCTTGCTTCTAAGAGCCTCCGCAACACCGCCAGGATGCGAATTTTTTCATTTTTTTTTTTTTTGAAGACGGCACTTTTAAATGTCTTGGCAGCGGAAAGACTTTTGCGGCCAATATATTCAGCAGTCGCACAGAGCCGAAGAATTCCGTTCTGAATATTGGTGCATAGGAATTTAGACCTTGAATGGCGCGCAGACAGGCCGTGGATGCGTCGACAGCAACGCTTTTTTTTTCTATTTAGCTTTTTTAAACTTTGCGATTACCACACTCCTCGTCTCTTTCCATCGTCACCCATCCTACCCCTCTTTCTTCCCATCTGCTCCTTCCGCAAAGTAGAGCAGCAAGGAAGAAAATCATCAAATACAAATTTGTGTTCTAAATTTTTTTAAACTTTTCTAACTTTGACGGATTCCCTGTCAAGAGAGCTATAAGAACAGCTTGGTTAAGCCAGGACACCAGAAGTTGGCAAAATAGCAGAATGCAGGTTAGGTTCAATGATGAAAAATTTGACGTCCTAAACACCATGCAGAAAAGGTGAAATAGCAGAGGTATTTTTACAAACACGTAAGAAACCTGTTTTGAAATCCCGTTTACAGAGAAGTGAGTGCCCAAAATAAGTAAGTACTGAATAAAATGTGACACCACACGTCAACGCATAGACATCACTGAGCAGTCAACATTCGCACAAAACATTATAGTCAACCCCTTCATAATGGCCGCGTGGACCTAAGGAAGTGAAAAACAGCGTTATAAAGAAAAATTAAATCAATGAGGCAACGAGCGCATTAAGGTATGGAATCGAAAAACAAAAACGCTTTCCACACCGCCTACCTCTATTCCTTTCTCTGTAAACTCGCCTCTTGTGCGACAACTACGGTAAATTTGTGGTACTCTATAGTTAGAAATATGCAAGAATTAGTCTTCTGTATTTTTTATTGCAGTTAGTCGGAGTTTGCATCATATCGTAAGGTACCCAATTCTCGTTAAAGCTTAAACTAATATTCGTGAACTGGAAAGCGTTATTGATGCAGCGGTTGGTGTGTTAACGTACGCAGCACCGCTTCCAGAGAATCAAACAACCAATCACACCGCCAAGCAAATAATACTACCATAACTTGCTCGTATGCTGACGTATCACTGGTAGTGACAAGGCAATAACTATTCAGACTGACCATCTTTGACCTCTTACTTAACAGTTTCAGAGCATCAAAAGAAGTTGTTCATGTCTTAACGTAATCCAAGAAACGAAATAAAGTACAATTCTACTATTTACGCTGCTTGCTACACAAAAGTTATTTCATTAAAGTTGTGAAAGCTTCTAATTAGGCCCTGCTTTAACACAAAAGCAGGTTTTCGGGCCTGTTAGTTTTGGTCCCGGGGAAGGGTATACGGAGGTTTATTTAACCGTGTTTACTCTTGAAAAAAGTCGCTTAAGAATTAATCATAATAGCAGGGCTTTTTTTTTTTGTTAGCCTAAATACGTTGCATTAGTTCAATCCTTTCTGAGAACGTTAATGGCATAAGCTTTACATTCGGTAATTTCCCGCTTATGTCGAAATTATTCACAATAGAACATGTTGTGCGCAAAATACCCAAAAAATACGCCATGCTGCCGTGTAAGGACGTTCAGAGCACAGAACACTGTGCTAATTTAGTACGAAAGAGGCATTTTTGCTGCGTGTGCCGACGCTGTTTAAACCAATCAGTTGTCAAACTCCGAATCAAATTGCGGGCATGAATTGTGGTCAATTTTTGGGAGTTAGAAGACGGTGGCGCTAGCTGTAAATAGCCACCTACTACATCCTTAAGCTTTTCCCTATGTCTACTGCAGCGCTGAGTGGTTCGCTCGGTGGCCACAGTGGCGCGACAGTTTGCTTGCCCTCCGAGTTTTAAACCAACCAGAGTGCTGGATTTCGGTACATAGACCCATTGCGGAGTTTCGCAATTCTTTTGATGAAAGAGTTTTGATTTATACGCAGAAAGAGTAAATCTGGTCTGCTGAGCTCTGCGTCCGAAGGTTACGGATATATACGAAAATCAACCTCTGCAATGTCGCGGCGCGTGACACCTGAGGCAGAGTTATTAGCATCCGGTCATACCTCTTCATTTGCGAAAAGGAGTTGCTACGTCCATTATACTAAGAATTTCAGAGTAGCCAGCCGCTGATTATTAAAAATAGGCTTCTTGAGGTCAGAGGCTGGCTTTTTCGGCAAATTACTGTCAGTGTTGGCGAACATCAGAAAAGAGCGGAATTCTGTTAACTAGTTAGCTGGTTAATTAAACTGTAGTGGATGAATCCTTAACTATTCAAGATCAAACTCAAAATAACTTTATTTCAGCATCGACAATGAAACTGAACAATTAGAGGGTGCTAGCAAAAAGCCTGTCAGGACTTGACAAAGAATAGCACCCTGTTTACAAAGCGAGACAGATAGGCACCTGCTAGCATGCATAGATTTGCAGCTGACCATTACGGAGAGTCATATCCAACAATAATAGTAATCTTTATTTTTCCATAATTTCCATAAAATAACGATATAGGGGGCCACGGGTAAAAGCTGCAAGACAGCTTGACCAGAGCCCACAGTCCCCTCTACGAGGCACTACAGGAGCATACCTGAAATACAAATAAGAGACGCAAACCTGCAAAATTATTTACAGTCATGGAATACAAAGTGTCGTAGTTTAGGAACCGCAGTGCGGCCTAAATCAATTCCAGATGTATGTATTTAAGTTATTAAGAAGTGTATGTCAAATATAAGACAATGCTTCCATGCAATAATTGGCACGAGGAGTGACCACCTTCCAGAATTCAGCGTGGCTTGTAGTATAAGATGCAGCTTTTGGTTCCAGCTTAGGCAGGATGTGAAAATAGTTATGATTTGCTTTTAATTGACACTTGAATGCGACACTTAGTCTATCGATATATAATTTCCAAACAGGTATCACGTCTCCTTGAAGAAACAGATTATGAATATGGGAGCGGTAATGAACATTAAAAAGAAGCCTAACTATCTTTTTCTGCAGCATGAACGCCTTTTCAACTTTGTTGCTGTTGTAGAACCCCAAACTAAAGATCAATAACCGAGGTAGGAATAAAAAAGAAGTGTATACAAGTTTTTTTAAGCTAAATGGTAGTATCTCCTTTCAGAATTTCGAAGATACGACAACCCTTGCCTCCATGGCTCAACAAATTTTTCCTACTATTCGCTCTATTCGAAAATCGCGAGCCTGCTGGGTGCGCGCAGCGAAGTTGATCAAATCGGGTCGCTCCGCGGAGCACGTACAGCCTTTGTCAAAAATTTGGAGCCCATGGGGTTTGCTTCTGAAGCACACTGTCTGGTTCGTAATGCATCTCCAGCGCTCCAAATTTCCTGAAGGTAAGAAGATTTCTGGTCCTTCCGCCTTTGACGAAGACTATACAAACCACGGGATCTTTCTTTCTTTCTTTCTTTCTTTCTTTCTTTCTTTCCTTCTTTCTTTCTTTCTTTCTTTCTTTCTTTCTTTCCTTCTTTCTTTCTATCTTTCTTTCCTTCTTCCTTTCTTTCTTTCTTGCTTTCTTTCTTTCTCTCTTTCTTTCTTCCTTTCTTTCTTTCTCTCTCTCTCTCTCTCTTTCTTTCCTTATTCATTTCTTTCTTTTCTTCTTTCTTTCCTTTGTTTCTACCTTTGTTTCTACCTTCCTTTCTTTCTTTCCTTATTTATTTCTTCCTTTCCTACTTTCTTCCCTTTCTCTCTTTCTTTCTTCCTTTCTTTCTTCCTTTATTTCTTTCCAACGCTACCTGCGCTGAGATTGATTGAAAACGTTTATTAAAGTGCTAAATTTAGAAGTCTCCGGCGACGGTGGGGTGGGGTCCTCAGTCAAGGGCTGCAGAAGCCTTTGCCGCATTACGAGCACTGTCAGTCATCTTTTGCTGATCTTCAGCCGCGCAGCCGCACAGCGCAGTTCCCCGCTGCTCCGGTATTGGCGTGCTCCTGATCGGGGCTGCCGTCTCTTCCCGGCACGCCCATGTGAGATTGCCTGCCAGTGCAGGCATGTGCTTCTCTATATAAGCCCGCTCGGCGCCTGCCGAGGCAGGGAGGAGAAGGTCACGTGGCATGTGTGATGCGGAGCTGCCTAGGGTACTATAAAAAAAAACTGGCTGTGGCTTAACTTGGTTAAGCCTGGTAATTGCGAAGCAATACGATAGGTTCGTCGCTGCCGTTTGATTGCGTTCCAGCGTTCTGAACTAGTAGTACTGGAAACAGATGCACATTCCTCACTGTCGGCCAAACTCGTAACTTCTTCTCTTGCTTCTGACGTTGTTTCTACCGAAGACGTTGACCGTTTTCGTCGGGCTGCATATTGAGCACGCCGCTTGGAAAGTCGTTCTTCTCGTTCTTCTGCCGTCTCCGTAGCTCGCTGATGCTTCCTCTTTGCATTCTGCCGAAGTGTCTTGCTTGCTTGAGGCGGCATCTGACAGGCTTGACGAGAGGAGCGAACCGGCGTTGGTGCCTACCAGCCTCGCGCTGCGACGGCGCGAGATGGGGCCCCGTTTTTTTTACACAGATGGTATGACGTCACTCCGCGCGCGGCGCCCCTGGTGAGAGGAGCGGGAGTTAGGCCGCCGTCGGTGCCTACCAGCCTCGCGCTGCGACTGTGTGAGATGGGGCCCCGTTTTTACACAGATTGTATGACGTCACTCCGCGCGCGGCGCTCCTGGTGAGAGGAGCGGGAGTTAGGCCGCCGTTGGTGCCTACCAGCCTCGCGCTGCGACGGCGCGAGATGGGGCCCCGTTTTTACACAGATGGTATGACGTCATGCCAAAGGTCATGCCAAAGGTCAAGTGGTGCCTACCACCGCCTCGCACTGGAACGGGCTGAGGTGGTAGCTAAAGTAGTATTTCTTCGCAATAAAAGCTTGTTTTTTTATATCCTCCTAAGGAGCGACGTGACCCGATAGATGTCGCTGTGCGCACAAGGCCGGCGCGCAAATTTTTAATGGCGCGCGAAAGGGCCAAAATTTGTTGAACCACTGCGCCGAGGGAATTCGTGTCTTCTGAATTCTTAATAAAGAAGTATGGCTATTACTAATAATCAACCTCACATCTCTAATTGCAATCAGGTGCCTATCTCTAACAGTTAAAAAGTAAACTATTATAAGTTACTTAACCTCCTGACTGTTAACATGATTCACCTCTTTTCTAATCTCCTCCAACACAGATGTCACTATAGCACCGAAGACTTTTTCTTATCTTAAAAATTGAGGCATGATTACGATAGTCGGTAAGCATAGCTCTTCACATGGCACCTGCCACGGCTCTCAGGTGGCGCGTTATACTCATAGCCACCCTCCAGGATCTGAAAAGAGGCGGTCGCAGGTGCCCACTGCTTCGCACTCAATGGCATCACCTAAACTGTTCACTGTGGTGCAAGATGCGCGAGGCGCAGAGAATGTGGTCATGGTAAAGATCGAAGTAACTCCGGATTTTTGCCGCGCTTAGACGATCCATATGTCGCTTAGCGAACTCGACGACAACATACAGCCATGGACAAAATTTTGCGCGATGTGGTTGCGTTGAAAAGAAATTATTGCTGCTTTGTACCCGTCTACTCATTCTGCCGGTACTCATTCCATCGAATTGATCATGCATATGCCTTCATAATTTCACGGTCCGTACTTTGCAACTTTTCCTTTAGTTTCGAATTTATTTGGTCCTGACGTCAGTTGTAGGCGAAAGCAACAGGAGGTGGAGACGAAATTGTCCGACGACAGGTATGACAGCCCTCGATACGGCGCGCTCATATTCAGTCCGGCCGTGTCATAAGAACCATGTTATGCAAGGTTGCCGCACTACGAATGGACAGTTGAGCTGAAAAAGCTCGCCAGCATATCAAATACGTCACCGTGTTCTCCCACTGTATACGCGTAGGAGTCGGTCCAGCATTGCGACAAGGGAGCGGTGACAGCTTATTCAAGATAGTTGCGTCACCGACGCGTTTCTTCAACGACCAGCGTGGCGTCATCTCCCACGGCCTGCGTAAGCTGCAGCAGCGACCAATGCCAAAGGTGCAAACGGAAGGAGCACGAAGCGAAATGTCGCAAAATATCGTCGTAGGTATTTCATGGGCGGTTTTGCGTGACTAAGCGCAGAAATATTTTTTTTCGATAAACTTCGATCGCTCATTTTTTTTTTTTAAGACGGCACCATGCACGTCTCTTCCTTCGTACAAGTTTCAACATCGACCGTTTCTGTTCTGGAGATCAGGTGACGCACGCCATAGCGATGCATACACCACCGTTGCAATAGGATGCTTTGGTAGCTACGTTTCAACATAGTGGCTAGCGCACAAAGGAGACGCACACGGAAGGAATACAGACAGGACAAACGCTACACGTGCAGTTCTGGCTTACTTTGATTGAGTCACGGAAGCTGCCTATATTCCGCAAGTTGCGCCATGTTAGCAGCCGTGCCAGCAGCTCTGGTGGTTTCTACTTCGTGCTCGGGAAGATGAGTGCCGAGATAGCTTGCCTTTCACATATAAGACCGGGTTTTCATAGCCACGGCACGCGTCTAAAGAACCGCGCGTGCATGGGCCGAGAGCACGCCGTCTTGATTCTAGCACGCATACGATGTTCCGCTCTCAATAAATTTGTGCAGTGTTAAACACGCTACACAGCTTTTCGATGGAGGTGAGATGCTCGAGGCCCGTGTGCTATGCGATGTCAGTGAACGTTGTAGAAGCCCAGGAGGTGGAAATTTCTGGAGCCGTCTACTACGGTAGCAATCATAGCCTGAGTCGCTTTGGGACGTTAAACCCCATGAAACCAAACCAAACTCCTCTGCCCTAACGGCTATGTCAAGTTGCGGTGCCTTTTCTTGCCCGACATGTCTGACCAGCTAGCCCTAAACTTGACCCTGTTGTATAAAACTTGAAGTGTAAAGGATATAAGCCCTATAGTGGTAACAGCCTCAGGCCAACAGTATAAACAAATAAATAAATAACAAGCAGTTATTAAGAAAGGCGCGGCCGCAGTGCTACAGTGAGTGGGCGCCTGGACCATGCAGTGAACGAAGGCATTGTATACAGTGCGAAAGGGGCAGAGGTAAAAAAAAACAACGCATGTCAGCCCTAGGTCTCACATTCATTTACGAAGAAATGTGAACGTTGTCAATTCTTCACAAGGATTGCAAGTGCAGGGCAGCCCAGAGCGATTTACGGGCTTAATATTTCATATCTAATATCCTTTTCCGAAGATTTTTCTTTACCCTGTACTGTCTTGACGTCCACTGATGTATTCCCCAGCCTGCCGCGCCCCTACCTTTGGGCTGGCAGTGCTTTGTCAATAAATAAATAAATAATAATGAAATTATCAATAAATGAAAAAACAAAAAATAGATGGATAAAGGTAAACAAATCAATAACTGCACCTGTTGCTATCGTGCCGTTGCCTCCGAGTGCTTTCTTCCTTTGGAGTTCACAAGTTCTCCCAGTAAACTGTACTCGGGCAAAGTCTTTTCCAGTCTGCTTGCCGTCACAGCTCAGTGACAACATCGAACTCAATACGAGGAAGTACGGCAGGGCGTAATAACTCGGGGTTCTGTCCAGTGGCATGTGGACCACTAAAAGATCACTCAGGAACATATTATACGGGGCCATACCTCCGTCCGCAGACAACATATGGACACCGACCAGACTCTCGAAAGGGATTCCGCCGTGCGAACAATAGTTCGGCAGATATTGGGCCCTGAGGAGCTGACGCCTCAAGCTACGGCTTCTACAAAGCAGCTAATATGAGAATACCAATCCCGCTGGGAATAAAAGGTCGTGGGCGCCATCATTGGCGCCACGTCGCCACAATCTCGAGCGAATGAACACTTGCAGATTCAAGCGTCGGATTCGCTAAGCCGTGTTTTTTTTTTTTTTCGCCCGTTACGGAATTCTCCATCTCATCATTCGGGGATCGTTAGCTGCATTCCGAAATCGGCTTCCTTGTGTAATTTGGGTCGCATTAGTGATGAGGCTGTCTTGCGCGCTTACCGCGTAGAATTTCTCGCGCTGTGATCACGAATCACGCTGGTCTTTTATCGGGCTCCGTTCGGCTTTTCCTGAGCAGAACATCCACCGCAGAGCCACGGCGGTCGGTCTTCGTTTCCTACTGCGAGCGCACCCGAAGTTTCCGGGTTGTAATCACGGATCCACTCTCGCCCTCTTCGGTGTCTTGGGAAACGGAATGCAATCGGCCGCGAAGAATGTAATCAGGAGTAAGGCCGCGCCTCCAAGTGATCCGTCGCATTTTGGCGCCGCCACCGCCTCTGCGATGAGGGGCTAGTCGGGCGCGCTACTGGCAGATTGCATGCGCAATCTAGGCGACGCGGAGATTAGCTGCTTTCTGATAGCTGGCGAGTTCCCAAGGGAACTTATATATCCGACAGCTCGGCGGCACCGGGGCCTAATATCCTTCCGGCGTATTCGACTAGGACCGCTACTTTCTTCACTTTTCACCTTTTACAACTTGTCTTGGTACCTAACCATAGTTTTTTATTATTAAACAGAGGGAAAGCCGGCAACTTCTCTTGATACCAAGTCACAGTTTCTTATTATTAGCCAGAGGGAAAGCCGGCAACCTTGCACTTCATTCACCAAGGACGCCCGAGGTATGCCGGGAAGATAGAGGGTTCGAATGAAATCTTGTCCGATTCTAATCACAAAGAGATCATTCTCGCCGAAAACGAATCCTTTATAGGAAAAGAAAAAAAAACATTCGAAGGTGCTGAACCTACAGCCTTTGGAGTACAATGCGATAACATTACCGATTCCTTCAACACAAGTACTTCTTTTTCAGATTCATAGGTCGCGGGGAATCCTTCCACGGCAGGCGACTGTTTCGAATACAGTCCCCGGTTCGGCTTCTTGGACCCAGGTAGCTCTTCCCGAGCTCCCGTAAGGCTCGCGAACAGATACTTCTTTCCGGGAGGCTGTCTGCCTCTCGACCAGTCAGCTGATGCACAGTGCCACGCTGGGCAGGTGGTAATTTGCATTGAATTGATTTCAATTAGTCAATTCCCACCTGCCCACTCTGGCAGGTGTGCCATCTGCTTTTTCGTGACACGGACGGGCGCCGACTTTTCTCGTGAAAGAGACTTGTAATCATAACGCCGTTTCATAAATACAGAAAAGTCGCCGCTACCGGCCTATTGCGCAGGCAAAACGCATAGGTCGACACTAATTTTCTGGTGTGGATCCCATAGGCTACACTGTTCTGCCATGCACTTGAAAACAATGTCAACTCCCCCTTTTCCGTAAGCCCTTACAAAAATTTGTGTACATAGTCTAGAGACTATCCATTTACTTCCGTCTCTGAAGTCTACATACTTTCTATACAAATCCTATAGACAGTCATAGAGAATCTATAGATTTATGGCCGCACACTTTTAGTAGACTTTTTTTTATAGACAGACCGTAGACTATGAATAGACAAAAGGAAATATCTATAGGAAGGCAATAGAGTCTATAGGAAGTATATAGAAACCCTATAGACTGGTTTTATAAGGGAGGACTTGACGAGTTTGCGTCGACTGGCGAAAAGATTTGTGAATGCAATTTTTGTGCGGCAATTGCGTCTTTTGGAGCCAGACAAATATATCATAGAAAGATCCAGAGAACCAATTTTTGCAGAGAGAAGCATAATTGAATGCAGCAGTCCACATTGTCTCTTTAAAGGGAGACTGAAGCGCTTTTTTTGAAAATCAGGCTGGCAGCGGAGTCCTATACTTTTTCATGCTGTATGCTCGAATATCGCATCCAAATAAGGCAAAAACAAGCGCGAATTGCCTTTTTTAGCAGAAATATGCGGCCTGTGCCGCGGGGCACGCCGCGCGGCGCGCCGCCGCCCGTGATTGGTCAAGAGAGGTCGTGACGTCACTTTGAGGACCGGAGAAGCTGCCGATGCGGATCCGGCGCTGCGTTGAGTGCAGATCGCAGCTTTCCGTGGCATTGTAAAAGTGAATATGGTGACTATTTTTCTACTGACCTCCAAAGAAAAGGATACTACAGTTTGTCCATTCCACGTATCACCTGAAAGCAAAAAAGACACGAGCAGAAAATTCTACGCCTAGCACAAGCATACGCCAGCGTGAAAGACGCGTATGCAGACCATGCGTAAAAGGTGCCAGCACAACCTCGGCTGGTATTCTCGGAAAGGAAGGGGTGCGAACAATACTCAAGTCAATTACCACCACCGGACGCTTCCTGGCTCGCCCGAAAAAGCGTCATCCTAAAGAAAAGGCCCAAAGCGCTGTGTAGAAAAAATCCTGTTCTCAGTACCTTGCGTAGGTTGGGGCAAGAAAGTATTTCAAGGAAACGATGAAGCAGCACAAAGTTGATGCCAAAATTAGCTAAGCGCAGTGGCCAAGCACTGCGAGGCATGTGACCACAAGATAGTGACGGAATCATTGTGCGCTGGAAACCAAGCTAAATACGCGCACAAGGCTGCTGCTTCACTCGTGGCGCGTTCAGCAGATGCCAGAAAATATTAATCGCTGCCTCCGAAACGTTCGCCCTTCCTAGATTTGCAGTTTAGGTTCACCGAAGTAGTGGCCAACTATATGTGTGTTTAAAAGCCAAGCTAGCTGCAACTCGCCCGCTGCCACAACTTGATGAAGAAACCGAGTAAGGTTGCACGACATCGTGTTTTTTCTTGCCAAAACTTGGTTGGCATTCATTTCTCTGTTAAATTTGAATCTGAAATCGGAACGTCGAACGCTTTCATTTTAATCGCTTAGCTACGATTAAACGAGATGCCGCATATGAAGAGCTTCGATGCTTGCTTGCTTGGACACGTCGAACCGGATATAAAATCACTAACCGAGAATTGCTGAGCACGCCTCAGGTGGTCTGGCCGCACCTAAGCTGAGGAGAGCAACACATGCTTGAGCCTCTATTAGGTTTCTGCAGGGGCTAAGTGAGCATGTTTCTACTTTTAGAAGAGGCGCTTCTTCAGAATGGTGACACGCCTCTCATGCGCGAGGAAATCAAAGGAACTGCGCCATGGTTCAGCCGCGACAGAAATCTCCAGAGATCACATTAGGGACAAGCTCTGCATGTAGCCGCTCTTACGAAAGTGCTTCGAGCAGAGAACGCTTGCTTTGGTCGGCTTGAATTCTTCGTCACAGCAGCGAGCGCTTGCGCTCCGAGCGTATGATCTTGCGGAAAACACTGGAAGACGACACAGTCGCGGGCGTAGTTGTTCGTGGACACGAACGCAGAGTAGTACCTCGTGTTGAATCTGATTCTCAAGGTCGGCTGACACGCTTTGTACGTCCCAACGCACGCAGTACGAGGAACAACGCATGCAGCACGAGAAACAACGCGCGCTGAAAGCACTCTCGGGTGCGCCGAAGTATCCCCGGCTCCTCAACATGACGTCACGGTGGCCGACATGGAGGAATCTCCCTCTCCGCTGTTCTCCTCTCCTGCGCTCGCACGGGGCGCGGGAGATTTAAACATCGCGTTTTTAATTGGTGATTGCGCCACTGTTTTCACCAAAATCGAAAAAATAATTTCACAGACGTGATCAGCAATGACACTTCTTCAAAACCCTAAAAAATTAGCTGATTCGAAAACCGCCTCAGTATCCCTTTAAGTGTACATTACGTATTATCTCGATCGCAACATTCCAAGCATCTTACTTGTAGCAAGGACTTCCTTATACTTCAGTGCTGGGTGTTGTTCGGGCCTCGAACATGCGGCAGCCGCGGCATCCGCTTGAAGAAGCGCAGCTGCTATCCTAATGCCTGACACGACACACTGACTGGTCTGGCAAAGAATGAGTTCATGCAGCGAGCACAGCATAAGAAAACGACATGTCCGCTTTTATAAGCTATTGCAGCACAGCGTAAGAAAGATTCGTTTGTTATTGATCTTCTTGAGTTTGCAACGCACCCCCCTAACCACCTGCAAAATATAGTTTGCTACAAGCCCGCAGGAGTTTGACGACAGGGATCATATGTATTGTGTGCCAAAGGAAAACGTCGCGGGCACATCTTCACCTGCCCTAATTTTGTAATAAACGGAGCGAGACTGAATTTTTGGTACGACAAGACGTTCAGTTCTCGTTAAGAATAGAAACAGCTTCAGATTAATCTTCAATGTATTTAATTAGGAATTAGAGCCGCCTGTTCCAAGGCATACGTCGGTAAGATAGAAACGCATAAGGGTAACTGGCGCAGATGCACAAAATTCCTTCGTCGAAACAATCAATTCTCACATATTCCAGTAGAAACACAATATGATGCCAGTAATTATCACATCAGTATGCATAATAAAACACTCTAACGTCCACATTCTTATTAAAGAACATGGTAACATGGCACCTCAGAAAATATCTTTCAACAGTATCACAGAAAGTCACCTCTACTTGCGAGGAAAGAAAATCTTCAAAGGGGACAGTTACTCTTCCTACATTCTCAATTCTTATAAGTTACTCTGCACTTTTAAATGCTGCCAGGTCGGCGAAGGTTTCCTACAGTTTCCGGGCATTAGCGCTTCGTTTTGTTACGTGATAAGGGCATTAGAAGTCGAGTTAGCTTTTCATTGAGTCTAATGTCTTCTTCCTGAAAAACTTTTTTTTTTGCTAGAAATGTTTTGAAATAAGCTCTGTACGAGTGGAATATGACACGCCTCTTCGCTGTCGTCTTTTAATAGTTTCTTTAGCCCCCCCCCCCCCCTTCCCCTCCCTCCCCCTACGCGGTATCAAATGTGTTTCATTACCTGAAAAAGAGTTTTCTTTTGTGTATACACCGTTGCTTCTGGAAAGGACGAATTCATGCAGAAGGGGCTGATTATATCACAGTGACAGAATTTACAGCAACGTCTTGGAAAGTTATCAGCGCACAAGACATCTTCCCTCCCGATTAGTTTGTAGTGACGGTTCCGTAAACACCGCCAGTGCGCACTTCATCTCCAGAGAGAGGCTCGAAATGAGTTTCGTGCTCCAATATAGCGCACGGGAACGCAGCTCGGGCTTCAAGAAGAATAAGACGACGGGGCGAATATGCAGCTACATAGGTTTCCTACCTTCATTCCCTAACGCAGGCAGGGAACGCAATCAGGTTCACAGCAATTTCATTGGAGGAGAAATTCGAGGCCCGTGTACTGTGCGATGTCAGTGCACGTTAAAGAACCCCAGGTGGTCGAAATTTCCGGAGCCCTCCACTACGGCGTCCCTCATAGCCTTAGTCGCTTTGGGACGTTAAACCCCATAAACCAACCAACCAGCAACTACACTTTTAGTCATCTTTGAACTCCTTATGTTGGCGTTAGAAAAGGAATTTACTGTTACACATGCGGAACGCTGGCAGCAGCTGCCAGAGACTTGCATGCCCACGACTTCTTGCTGAAGCCTGTGCATTCTAGTTAAGCTACTTCCTTCATATACTAACATATTACTCGAACGTAATGTGACCACTCTTGCAACTCGAGGGTTGACTTTGCTGGAGCGAGACATGGAAAAAATAAATGTGCCGGCGATAACAGGATGTGATTCGACAGACCTGTGTTACCAGTATTGGTTGAACATTTCACTTTTACAATGGTCACTGTCCCATTGCGTCTGTGAATTTCATTTCCTCCCGTGCTTTTGGCGGGCGGACCTTCTGATGGGTGGAGGAGGGGGGCTGATGGGATGTGGCTTGTTTGTGGGAGATGCGTTTTTGCCTGTGGGTGCCGTCGCCGTTTCGTGCCACATGTGCCGTTCTCAGTAAGCGATAAGAATAGACTAACTCTCCTTGCGCGCCTTACGACCGGCAGATAATTTTTTTAACACGGCTTGTGACAGAAGCATAGCTGACGCCACTTTGCGGAGCACGCTTTTGTTTGTCGCGCCGAAAAAAAAAATCCACTTAAAAGAGACCGCTACAAAGCCGCCCTTAAGAATTCAATACTGCGATCGATGCTTAAGAAGTTCTAGGGAATGTCTTAGATGAAAAGAGATAGACAGTTATTTCTACAGAAATGCTCACTGCGGCTTCGCCTAAGAATGGGCAGAAAGGTAATCGATTTCCGCGTTCTTCGAAGGAATGTGTTACTGAAAATCCAGGGAGAGATAAATTGTTCTAACAGATGGAGAACTAAGCCCGAGTTGTTAAAAAAATGGTCTGCACTCCATCTGGAATTCTTCGAAATACTAAGATCCGCTCTCGACTATTCTTATCTCATCTTCAATATTCTATTGACGCATGAAACACAGTGGGGAAGGCGTACAAAGCTCCCTCAATAGCGATGCTGGATTTTCTGTTGGCTCCTGGCCTACACTTAAAAGAGAACTAGGCCGAGATACAAAGCAGGCACATCAAATACTATATGCGGATAATCGATGAACGAGGCTGACGTCCTGCCTACTGCACACGACGCTGTCGACCGAATTTTTTCTTGGGCAGATGACGGCCGCCGGCCATCGTACTTACCACGCAAGGAAGCCGCCTATTTTTTTTCTTTCATGTAAGCTCTGTGCATTGTTTTCGGGAAACTTTGTATGCAGAGCGCGTCCGTGTGAAAGAATGAGACTCCAGGGGTTCTCTGCGTCGTCTCACGCTGTTCTTGATCGATGCGTTTAAGGTAGGTACAGAGGTGCTGCAGAGAAGTGAGCCACAAAGTAAAAAGACAGTACTGAAGAACAGACGCAATAAACCCAGATTGCCGAGAGCAGTTTATGGAACGAGTGCGATGGATTGTTGCGTGCAGATGGGAAAGCACAAGCCTACGGGATGAAGGCTGCAATTTATTCTAACGCAGGCACTTCTGTACATGATGTCGTAGAATGCATTACAAATAGTCTATACTTCTACAGTATTGTTGCATGGAGAACGACTGCTCAACTACCATGCGCGATGTGTCTTAAAGAATGTCTGTCTGTTATGTCATTATCTCTGTGATTAACCATATATAGTAAGAAACAAAATTCTTCTAAGTATCTTTTTGATCTGAGTATTCTTTCAGTTGCGGGCTCTACAAAACTTGTAGAAATTATGGAAAAACATAAGTTGTGCTTTGCTTCACAAGCTCCTTCAAATTACTTCGGTGGTATCAACTTCGGGCAATTCGCAAGCAATCACAATTCTTCGACTCTTATAGCCTGAGTTGCTTTGGGACGTTAAGCCCCATAAACCATAAACCATCTTTGGCACTAAGATAGCTCGCGTTTGGAGCACTTCTTAGTCTATGTGTTTTCGAAGTCAGCTTCTTTTAATATGCGGCCAAATGAATCACAGTTGAATTTTTTTTCGTTAACCAACCTGCTGTTTCGATTACTCCTTATTCTGCATCTCTCGAAATTCTGTTCAAGAAAAACTGCAACAATTTTCTAATTTATCAATCATTTCAGTTTCCGCAGAGAGTACTTATCTTGTTTCTCGGGAAACAATTTTCAATGCTGTCAATTCTGTATTCGGTTTAATCCGAGTTTTGCAATTTTTCTTCAGTAGTTATACGCCTGCCTTGAACATAAAAGAAAGCCGCTTTCCGCACCGCTTCTTTTTCTTAGCTTTCTATGATGTGAGGCCCGATTTTCTGACTAGTAGGGCCAGGATTTCCTTCTGCATCACGCAGTAGCGGCCACAATAGGCTTACCAAAGCAAAACATTCACTAATATATCTTGCAATAGTGTGCGGACATGCAAGCATGACCAGAAATGATCGCTGTTTAATCCAATTCCTTTCCTTCCGATCTGCATGAGTAGAGGAACGTTAGACGACGTAGTCATGGCCTAATTATGTTGTCCGCTGAAGGCTGTACAAAAAGACGCCCAGTTTAAGTCCAAGAGCTCGACTTCATGGTGATGACTGGCTGATGTGACGGTGCTCACGAACACTGCGCTGTAGATCCCATGTTGTAGATGACTGTGAGAAGACAAAGCGACGAGGGCAGCTGGTTGGAATGGAAACATAGCCTTTCGTTCTGAATATCTAGCTCTGATTTCAGGGCGACTACAAAGCACCTGGAAAACACCTGCACGAGTAGTGGCACGTTGGGCAATATAGTCACGGCCTGGTCGCTTTGTCCACTGTGTACATCACTTGATCTTATGGTTTTATGGAGTATAACGTCCCAAAGCTACTGAGGCTATGAGGGATGCCGTAGTGAAGGGCTCGGGAAATTTCGACAACCTGGGGTTCTTTAACGTGCACTGACATCGCACAGAGCATGGGCCTCTAGAATTTCGCCTCCATCAAAATTCGACCGCCGAAGCCTGGATCGAACCCGCGTCTTTCGGGTCAGCAGCCGAGTGCCATAACCACTGAGCCACCACGGCGGCTTAGATCACTTGATCTGTCATGTAAACTCGGCAGTATAAAAGAAGTACGAAGTTGCGGATTTCAAACGCTTAAAATGCGAGCTTCTTTATTAGGGGTAATTTGAATAAGTCCGACCTATCACCTGCACGCTATTTTTCGTCAACCTCGAATAAATAGTTTCTTCGTTACGTTTGTCTTTATTTGTTCTTTCTTGTCTGCTCTCTTAAAATGTGGTTTAGACCAGGCGCCTGGAAAAACACGGAATACAACCGCTGTTCATGATATCAGATTATCCTGCGCTGGTCCGTTTCACTCGACCTCTGTTTTCGTTCTTGCAGACTGTACATATCAATGTCTGGAGACGAATCCGCTGCCAAATCGGCACAGTTCCTAATAGACGCTAACTCGAAGTATCGACTTCGAGTTAACTTCGAGTAAACTCGAAATTAACTCGAACTGAAGTCTGAGAAGTAAACAGTAGCACACACACACGCACAAGTGTACTCCTCCAAGACCGTGGCCTGTTTTGGTAGACTCCCTCTTCATAATAACCTTCTTAACAGGTATTTCACAAACTTGTGTATGTGATGCGGAACATGGAAAATAAGCCCTAATTTTTCCAACTATTTTCGTATAATTCTCAAAGAGAACGTCTAATTCCTTGTTCACATAGCCACTCGAATGTAATTGCCTAAAATGAGTTCTGCAATACAGATACTTCGGCCTTACATACATGCAGACTATGTCGTGGTCTGAACACAACGATCTGATTTCTAACAAATCTCTTGAAAATCTTGGAGACTTGCAGCTCACTTTGAGCGTTGCTTCTATAATACAAAGCTTCATACAACACCCTTACCAGCCCGATCTTAAAATACGGGCACGTCATTTGCAATTCACATAAACGGGCGTTAGAAAATTGGAATTGGTTCCAAAAAAGGCCCACTGCGGGCCTTCGCCCTGCAGTGGGCATAGTCAGGCTGATGATGATGATGCTAATATTACAAGATTTTCCGCCTTCTCATCTGAGTTGCTTTGGGACGTTAAACCCCAATTAGCATGAGTTGCTTTGGGACGCTATACCCCAATAAACAAACCAAACCAAACCTTCTCATCTGTTTGACCTGGCGCTCATTCCACTTCTCTCACATCGTCGCAGTGAATCTTCAAAGTTTTTGCACACTGTAAATAACACCCCGCGCTTTGAGTTACCTCACAACTAATTGTTGTGTCCCCTTATTGCTTTTGTGTGTGTGCGCCCCCTCCTAACGACCACTCGCATTCCCCTCCTAACGACAGTTCGCATCCTCCTCCTAACGACCACTCAATCCTCCTCCTAACGACACTTGCCCCTCGTCGCACGCTGTCACCAGATGCCCCCCCACGGTGCGCCCCCGCACCCTCCTCCTGTTCTGGGAAGCCACTCCCTCCCGTGGACGCTTCTCAGCTCCCTCCTTTCTTCGGGCGGCCAGTTCGGCTCCTGCCTCGGTCGACGCTGGTCGCACCCTCATCGGCTTTAAATAAACGAAGTCTAAAAGTACCGTGTGCGTCTTCGCTGCATTCAACACAGCGACCGGACACGACAGTGGCGACGAGAAAGTGGATTCGACCCGCGCTACGCAACGCTATTGACAAGCCATGGCTACGCGAGGGTTTCCCAATCAGATACCAGAGTTCAACGGCTCATCGTGGTCATCGTGGGTTGGACGCCTTCAGTTCTACTTTGAAGCTAACAACATCACAGACCCAGCCTTGAAGAGGGCCAACCTGCTGACGCTGTGCGGGGAGCAGACCTACGATACTGTCTGCGCCCTTATTCAGCCAAGCACACCAGCGGCAGTGTCTTACGACGACATCGTAAAAGCGCTGCAAAAGCACTACGACCCAAGGCCATCCGAGGTCTACAGCCGGGCTCGCTTCCAACGACGAGATCAACTGGGAGGAGAAACTGTGAGCGCCTACGTAGCCGCGCTCAAGAAGCTCGCTGCCGACTGCAATTTTGGAACGCTGTCGACAACAGCTACCGGGCAGGAGGGAGACGCAGCTTCTTCTGCTAACACCACCATGCTTCCCTTGGACGTGATGTTACGCGACAGATTTGTGTGCGGACTGAGTGACGAGTCACTGCAGCAGCGCCTGTTCGCTGAGAAGGACCTCACATTCAGCAAAGCTTACGACATCGCCGTTCGAGCGGAGAGCGCCGGTCACCAGCAGAGAGGGATTCGCCGGAACACCGAGCCGGTACACCAGACAAGCAACCAGGTGCGCAAGCCTTCTGTTGTTGTAAAATCGGTCAAAAAGGCACAACGCTGCTGGCGGTGTGACGACCAACACAACCCCCAGGGATGTCGATTCCAGTCAGCCACGTGTAATTTTTGCCACAAGCGAGGGCATATCGAAAGAGCATGCATTACGAAACGGAGACTTGCCAAGATAAAGTCACCTTCCCAGCCTAATCACAGCGTCAACGCCTCAGAGAATACGCCGCTATCTGATCTCCATGGAACAACATCAGCAACACCATCTGTGTTGTACGACCTGAACACCATGAATCTCGGCACGCGACCGAAGATTTTTACAGAAGTAAGCGTACATCACCAGCTGATTAAGTTCGAGGTGGACTCCGGCGCAGCCTGTACTCTGATCAGTGAGGACACGTTCCGAACTTCATGGCCATCTGACGCACCCGCCCTGCAACAAGACGACACGCACCTGCGAACGTGGTCAGGACAGAATCTGCCACTATTGGGCTCTGCCAACGTGCAGGTTAACTACAACGGCCAGACCCATACGCTACCTCTGCTTGTTGTGAAGGGCACAGGATCAAGCCTTCTAGGGAGAAACTGGTTTTCTCCACTAGGCGTGATGATATGCGGCATACACCAGACGCCGAGCCAGAACATGGTTGAGCAACTGCAAGAGAAATACGAAAGAGTATTCTCGGAAGAGATTCCAGGAAACGAAGGGCCCCCGGTCACACTGGAGTTGTTGGACAACGCGCAACCCAAATTTCTGAAGGCCAGGCCGGTGCCGTTTGCTCTCCGAGATTCAGTTGAAAAAGAGTTGGACAAACTGGAGCAGCAAGGTGTCATCGAGCCGACGCAGCATTCCATCAAACTCTCGGCGTACGACTACGCTCTGGTCTACCGCAATGGGAGTAAACATCAAAACGCCGATGCGCTAAGCCGTCTGCCACTAGACGCAACTGTTGACGAACCATTTCCACCAGGAGACGTTCTGATGTTCGAAGCACTGCCAGAACCTCCGCTTACAGCAGGCACAGTTGCAGCATCTACGCAGAAGTGCGCAGCTCTCCGGCTAGTTTACACAGCTGTTCAACAAGGCAACGTGCATAAACTCAAAGGGGACAACTTCGACGCTTACCGCAGGCGAGCTACAGAGTTGAGCACCCATCGCGGCTGCATCATATTTGGGTCCCGAGTTGTGATGCCGAGAGAACTACGCGCACAAGCTATGTCTCTCATCCACGCCGGACATCGGGGCATCGTTGCAATGAAAAATTGTGCCAGAAGCTACATGTGGTGGCCTGGCATTGACAACGACATCGAAACAGTGGTGCGAGAATGCAAGCCTTGCCAGAGCAGCCGGAGCGCCCCGCCGAAAGCTCCTGTCCCAGAATGGGAAAAGCCAGACACACCATGGCACACACTGCACATTGATTTTGCAGGACCAATTGAGGGCTGCACTTTCCTTGTGGTCGTAGATGCCTACACAAAGTGGCTTGAGATAAGGCAAATGGGACAGACGACTTCGGCAGCAGTCATTGACAACCTCCGATCACTATTTGCAACGTTCGGCCTGCCGCGCAAGGTAGTGTCGGACAACGGAACACCGTTTGTGTCTGCGGAGATCCTCAAGTTTTATCGCGACAACGGGATCTCATCAGTTACATCGGCCCCCTACCACCCAGCGACAAACGGACAAGCCGAGCGCTACGTAGCCGAGCTAAAACGCGCCCTTGAAAGAGATCAGACAGGCTCGCTGCAGCGCCGCCTTGCGCGCTTTCTCTTCAAGCAGCACACGACGGTTCAGAGCACAACAGGCGAGACCCCCTCGAAAATGATGTTCGAGCGTGAAATGCGAACCCAGCTCACAGCCATCCTCCCCGAGCCAAAGGCAGAGACGTTCCGGGAAGAAAAAGCAATTCCGCGCTGCGGCACGCTTAATGAGGGGCAGCGCGTCCTCGCCCGACAGTTTCTGAAAAAGCCACGCTGGGAGGAAGCTACAATTGTCAGACGCATAGGCCTGCGCTCTTGGCTCGTCAACATACATGGCACAGTAGCACGCCGACATCTCAATCAGCTGCGTAGATTTACGACGCCGTCTGAGAGCTGTCCGCCAGCGGAGAGAACACGTGCACCATCTTCCCACATAGCCTGGCACCTCTTCCCGGAAGAAGAGACTTCGCCCAGGACAGACCTAGGAGACACAGCGAACAACAGCCAGCCTACAAGTGTTTCTCCCCCGAGCGCACAAAGCCAGCGCGCCTCCACGCGTGAGCGCCGACCCCCTGCACGATACCAGGCAACTTTCTAAGGGGGAAGGAAGTGTTGTGTCCCCTTATTGCTTTTGTGTGTGTGCGCCCCCTCCTAACGACCACTCGCATTCCCCTCCTAACGACAGTTCGCATCCTCCTCCTAACGACCACTCAATCCTCCTCCTAACGACCACTCAATCCTCCTCCTAACGACACTTGCCCCTCGTCGCACGCTGTCACCAGATGCCCCCCCACGGTGCGCCCCCGCACCCTCCTCCTGTTCTGGGAAGCCACTCCCTCCCGTGGACGCTTCTCAGCTCCCTCCTTTCTTCGGGCGGCCAGTTCGGCTCCTGCCTCGGTCGACGCTGGTCGCACCCTCATCGGCTTTAAATAAACGAAGTCTAAAAGTACCGTGTGCGTCTTCGCTGCATTCAACACAGCGACCGGACACGACAGTGCGACCGGACACGACACTAATTAAAGCTTTGAAAACCATGTTCGCTAAGAAGCTACCATAAACTAAACATTCCGGATTTCAGTCCTTGTTTACTTCTCATCCACTATTGAAATTAGGAGCTACCTTCCAGGCCCTAGTTACGCTTTGCCTTAGAAGGAATTTTTAGGTTTCCTAATTTGCACTGAAGATATTTTTACTGAGCGTTTTCTTGTGCTTTCATAGCAACTCGTATGCTGCTGACTCCTGTCATTTGTCCTTGTAATTTTTATCTCCTGCTATATAATATTCCGACTCTACAGTATGTGTAACAAAGTAGCGTAAAGGTTTCGGCAAGGTGGTGCGGCGTGCTCTGGGAGGAATGGCGCGGCAGGGAAAGACGTGGACAAAAGAAACACACACACACACACACAAGCCCCATATGTCACTTGTGTGCATGTGTTTTCCACTTACATGCAAGCGCCTTATGGCGCTTCTGCGTTCGTGGGTAGGTTAGGTTAGGTTAGCGCCTCATGGCGCTTGTTTGTATCCGGTCGCCATAAGTTTGTATGTCTTGGTAAATTCGTAACTTGGTAAATTGGTTTTTGAGGAAAGGAAATGGCGCAGTATCTGCCTCACATATCTCGGCGGACACCTGAACCGCGCCGTAAGGGAAGTGAGGAAGGTCTTTTTTCGAACCAATTCCAATTTTCTAACGCCCCGTTTATGTGAATTCCTACCTTTCAATTCTACCTTCCTCCCTTCCCTTACGGCGTGGTTCAGGTGTCCGCCGAGATATGTGAGGCAGTTAATGCGCCATTTCCTGTCCTCGAAAACCAATTTACCAAGTTACCAAGAAATACAAACTTATGGCGCTCGGATACAAACAAGCTGCATGAGGCGCTAACCTAACCTAACCTAACTTAGCGCCACAAGGCGCTTGTGTGTATCCAAGGGCAGGTCACAGTCACAAAATACTGCAAGAAAAAAAGCGAGAGCTTTTATGTATATATGGGCTTAAAAATGGTCAACGCTTTGAGAACTTCTAGTTGGTTGCTCGAGAAGAAAACTGTACGCTCACACTGTTTGATATCAAGCGATAGAAAAGGGTTCGTTTATATTTTGTGCCAAGCTATCACAAGCAAAAACAATTTCCGATCTTAAAGCAAGCACTTGCAAGCTGTGTTCCCCAGTTTCCTGAAGCATGCAGTTATTTCTTCGCGTTTTTTTTTTTTTTTTGAGAATCGCTGCGTCAGTACGTATGTTTTACCGCTTTGTTTCTTTTGAGTTCAGCTCATTCCAAACAGCGTTTCTTTTTTTTTTAGTAGGTAGGAAGAGGCCTAAGCTGCACCATACCGAGGGCAGCGTTAGAAAAGAAGTTAAGGGAGGATTATGGCGACTGCGCGTTAGAGGCAAAGAAAACATCTTTTTTGTCTACTTTTAGAGCGTTTGTGGTCCAACTATCCCGAGGGGTCTGCGTGGACCAGCTTATTCTGATTCTTCCTGCGACTTTGCGGAAACTTCTAAGCCCCAGTTTCTGAGAAAATGGTCGAGAAATGAAGCTGGAGAAATGTTATAGAAATCTTGCTTTTAATGTGTAAAGAAAAAACACGTTTCTTTTATTTTTTCGCGCTGCTTACACCCCGGCTCTCTGGATAAATCCCCGTCAGAAAAGCTCTCCTCTATAGTTTTCCCTATGTTTTCCAAGTGTAAAGAAAAAATAGCAGAGATTCGGTGCCACTGGCAATCCTCCAGATTTCTCCATTCGAAAGATGGGGAGCTCTAAAGTTCTGCAGAAAGCAGTGGTAGCTGAAGGATTTCTTTTTATTTCTCGCTATATTTGCGCCAGAGTTGAAACGAGTTTAGAAAAAGAGCAATATTTTAGGCATGCATTTTTCTCTTCTGTCTCGCACTGTTTACCTATCGAGCAAGATAAACTGCACAGTGGCGTAGCAAGGACTTTAGCTTACGGCTTACGACTGTTTGCAAATGCATAACTAATGACATAAACTATTCTTTATAATTCCAAGAAAGTGGCTTCACTACACAGTAGCGTCAAGCACAGGCTGAAAAATTGCGAGGACTCTTTGGCAATTGAAGTGATGAGAGGCGAAAGCCGAGGACACTATGCCGTGACGACTTCCGGTGGATGTGACGTCACACCGTTCCCGTGGCTACATCTATACCCAAATTATACATCTTTCGGAGATCTGAAGAGTTAATTACGCTTAATTACACATTCTTCTATCTAACTTGACACAAATCTGTCGTTTGTCCGACCATTCTGTGACAATTTTCACTATGCCGTGACGACTTTCGGTGGATGTGACGTCACAACATTCCCGAGGCTATATCGATGTCTGCGCTATTTCGACACAATTTCGACATTTTTGCCTATAATTAATTAACTAATTACTCTACAGTCACCAAACTTGGCTTCTAGGTTCATTTTCTCCTCCTTTATCTGATGCAGCCATTAATTTTCTTGTTGCTTTTTTCTGTTCCCGAGTTAAACGCGTGTGACACTATTTGTTAACGGACGGCAGTATGAGCCATTAAAGGCTTTCGCCTTAATACGTTATATAGGTCCACCAACAAGATTTGAAGTGTGGGGCCTAACTTCCAGCGTGGACAGCTTCTCTTCCTCTTGAGAAAACAAGGGTAAGCAAATGAGGGGCTCGTTGCTGATATATACACGATGTTTCGGTGAACCCTTTCAAAGCTTCATTAAGATAGGGAGTTCAAAACAAAAAAAAATATTTTCAAGAACAAACTTTCCGCCGCACCCGATGTCAGTTACTTTGAAAGTCATCCTAATTAGGTGGGTAATTAACTAATATTATTTTTAATTAACAAAATACTGTGGTTAGTGCTAATGGGCAGCTCGAAGCCATAGACAAGATGATGACCTATCAATTTTTGAACCAAACGAAAAGCCATTCTCTGAAGCTGTTCAGCGCGTGAAAACGCGGCGATTTCCCCTGGAAACCAAAACTGAGCACATGAGTTGCGCCGAAAGCTCAGTAAAAACACAACGTCTGCTTTTCCACTTTTTTTTTATTTTTCCATTGTTCTTCGCGAGAGGGCGCTTTACACTCCTCTCCTCTCTGCATTCACTGAAGCGCGTTTCAATACTCGGACACAAAGCTGGCATTGGAGACTTTAGTAAGAGAGCTTAGTGGCACAGATGTACAGAGGCTGTGCATAATATGCACCCACAGTACTTTATTTCTCTCTTATTACACTGATTTCATGCTTTCCCTCACCGCGCTGTTCAGAGGTCCACCCATGGTGAAACAGTTGAAGCACTTTTCCCGTCCTCTTAGTAGTCTGGAGTAGAGTGGCAGCAAAATATGTGACCTAACTTATCATCATCATCATAACCATCAGCCTAACTACATCTACTGCACCACAAAGGGCTTCTCCCATGTGCCTCCAATTAACCCTTTCCTATGCCAGCTGCATCTACCTTATCCCCACATTCTTTCAAATCTGATTCGCCCACCTGACGCTCTTCCGTCCCCCGCAACGCTTGCCTTCTGTCGGAATCTACTATCACCCTTAAGGATCAGCGGTTATCTTTCCATCTCGTTACGCGCCTTGTCTATCCCCATTCCTCCTTGATTTTTGTCTAGACTATCATTAACTCGCATTTGTTATCTGGCTCATTCTGCTTCTTCCTGTCTCTTAACATTGCTCCTACATTTTCCTTTCCATTGCACGCTGAGTTGTTGTGAAAATAATTTCAAGCCTTTTATTTAGCCACCAAGTAAGTTAACTAGCTGCGAAAATTAAAACAGAGCATATAAAATGTTCAGCCTTAGACTTACAAGTAACCACACACACTGCGCGCTTTTTTCAACTTGTTCTCGTATTTCCAAAAGCACAGTGCAAGTGTTGTTCGTAAGCTGCTCACAGCGGAAAAGGAAATCATATGCCACTAACTAAATACTTAAATTCTTTCTGAGGTCACTTCTTGCTTTACGAAGACACATGCAGGTAAACTGCACATTCCTTTCCCAAAGTTGCGATGTAGTTGCTGCATCCTTTGATGGCATTTCCTCCAGCGAGTTATTAAACTGAACCACGTAAATCCACGTTTTTTTTTCCTCACTGTTCATTTGGAAAGCGTGATAGAATCTCCCGACCAGTTTCCCAAGCCACTGATCACTCGCCGAAGTATCGGCATCGCGGCGTGTGGGGCCCTCGGCCATTGCCACGATGTTTTACTGCGGGCATTGAATCATCCGGCTCGTTAAAAGCGATCTCGCGGAAGCAATATCGCGAACGAAATGGGCCTTGGCATCTGCGCCATCAAGTTTTCACAACAATTTTCCTTTTTAACTCCCCCTTCAGCTTCTCTACTTCCAACTCGGATGTTTTATTCGATAAGCCTGCGATAAGAGCATTTCGCCATTTTGTGCATCATTCCCCTAAATCACTAACTCATGTCTGCTTTCCAAGAACTTCACGAAGGACCCGGACTTATCAGCTATAACTAAACCATCATGACTCTTGTATCACGGCCCGTTTCGTTCACGTGAAGCCAAGAGATGGACAAAAATAGCCAATTACAGCTCGTTAATGCTGTGTAAAAGGCATTATACTGCTGAATTTTTACTTTCCTATTCCTGGTCTCCCGAATCCTGGTCTCGCATAGTCCGGGCTTTCTGTGTACAGTTATATTCGTCCGTTCATCCGTCTTTCCACGCTGGTGGCCAGGTGTATACCTGTAGAGAGAGGTCAATCTACACCTGCTCTGCACCTGTGATTACGCTGCGCGCAGATGCTCCTGAGCAGATGCCGAACGCCGTGAAACGGGGCAAGGGAGCTTACACAGCTCACCCAGAATTATACGGCCTTTACCGGAAGCCCATATCGCCAATGAAAATCCAAGGTCACCTCTCTAACAGGGGCAACCTTCCCATTTCACCGTGCGCAAGCGAAGTCAGCCTTTGTCATTTTTGTTGTTCGGCTATGATCACGTTTTATGGAATGTGTGAGCCTCTTTTTTGCTCTGTAATGCATTGAGTGTTTGTTTGATTTGTAACGTGTTGATTTTTTTTCTCCCGTTGCACTGTACTGTACATGGAAGCTGGGGCCTCGTCAGGCACTACAGCCTTTTGCCTCAGCTCCCTCTTTCTTGAAAAGGAAGAAAGGAAAAGGAAGAAATTTATAAGCGCAGACGATGATGACGACAACAGCGAAGAATTTTTATGGCGCGAGGGCAGCTTTGTCCAAAGAGAGCCATGATACAAAAGTTTCGCTTTACTCAAGGTGGGGATAAAGGCCCGATTCTCAAGCGTTTCACCCCAGATAAGCTGAGCTCCAGGGCAGGAGAAAGCTTGTGCCCATTGTATCACCGGTGGGTACCCGGCAGCACTTTGGATCGAAAGCACTACGTCACCGCCGCGTACTATGTGGTAGATCATAGCCTCGAAGAATGCATGCGTCTCTATGGGAGCTTCGCAAGAGACAAGCGCTACGAGTAGTAACTTACTGCATATGAAAATACTTATTGCGTTTTTGTTTTTGATTAGCCTCTGCCCGCAAGTAACATGTGTCTGTTTGTTAATGCTGCCATGTGTAACCTTAGTTTAACCTTAGCTGATGTGTATTTCAAGCTGCCCCATGCAGCTTGTTCCACGTCCCTTTCCGTGTAATTGTTGAGAAAATAACTGAATTAAATTAAAATGAAATTTTGTGTTGAGCGCTTTTTTATATCGTTCTGTCACCCGGTACCCTACCTATGCCGTCGTGGGTGCAGTACTGTAGCTTCCTTTCTGGCATTGTTTGTCAGTCCTATGCGTTTTTGTCAGTTGCTGTAGCGAGGAGTATTCGTTGCCGCTGCACGACGTCAACCTGTGTACACATCTTTAGGGCCCTTTGCTTTCAGGTAAAACCAGATCTTACTCGATTCTTGCACTTTGAATATATTTCTTAAAAATCAGGTTTTAACCCGTTTGTACCCGAAAATCGCTTTCCATAGATGGTACTTTTCCACTGCGAATACCTGAAGGCACTACATAAAATTATGTGTTACCTACGGGTTAAGAGCGGTATTTACAGCTAACTGGTACCTTTCTTCTTTTTTTATGCTTGTTTTTATTTCGTGTTTCCGCCGTTCTTTTCCCGCACCTCGGCGTTGCGAAGCTTTTTTCGGCGGTTAATACTTCACGAAAACAGTCATTTTCATTTTGTCTTTTCTTTCATCTTCTAAAATAAGGAGAAAATATTCACGCCGAAACGTTTAATAAACACCACGCCTTCTTCTCACTACAAAAAAAAATAAACATGTCACGGATCTAATCACGAACCGGCGAAGGCTAAACACACACACACACACACACACACACACACACACACACACACACACACACACACACACACACACACACACGCGCGCGCGCACACGCACACGCACACGCACGCACGCACGCACGCGCGCACGCACGCACGCACACACACGAAAAAAAAAGACCCTTGCTCATTTGTAGACACCCAATTCAATACATTGTCCAAGAGAACTGGGACTCCATTTCCTCCCAGTCTTTCGAATGTTACCTTCCAACAAATCTAGTGACGAGAAGATAAAGGTCTCGGCCAACAAATTTCATTGCGAAAAGCAGGTGAGACGTGCCTAACAGCTACATCGTAACGGAAGTATTTTGGGACATATTAGGTTTGCAGTATGTGCCCTCTTCGGCTGGCCGCAGCACCAGTAACGAGGTTCCAGTATACGTTTTTTTTTCCTTTTCGCGAACATCCTCGTGAATGCCTGTCTTTTAGGCAAGACGGCGGTAGCTTCGTACCTTCCTGCCTCTTTCCTCGCTGCTTCTTTCGGCGCTAAATCCGATTGGCAGTTGTCCGAGAAGACGACGGCGACTTGACAAGTACTGCAAAGCAGGAGAGACCCGAGGGCGCAGACAAATGGCCGCCTTAATGACTTTTATCTTCAGAGATTCACTGAGAGTAAAAGCGCTGCGTGTGTGTTTAGTGCAGATGAAACTCTCTAGAAAGCGATACTCGGGAAAATCAGGAAGAAATAAAAAAGGTGACCGCAATTCGGCGAACTCTAAGCTCCGCCTGAAGAATACGCTGCGATAGTGTCATTGGCTCTCTTCAGCGGCCTGGGGCCCTATTTACATATCACTCCACAGCCTCGAAAACTTTTCGTTTTATTTTTTTCGTTTAAATTTTATTTCTTTTGTTTTTATTTTGTTTTCTCGCTTTTGTTCCTTTTTGCTTTTTTTGTTTTAATTTACCGTAAGACACACAGGCCTCCCTTTAAAGGGCAGCTGCAGCGCTTTTTTTGGAATTTCGCGATAATCGAGGATTCAAGTCGATGTAGGGTGTACGTAAAGCATGCCAAGCGTTTTTGCAGTAGCATTTTAAAATAGTGGCGTAATCGACGATTGAAAATTGCGCTTCTTCTCAATGCACCGGAGGAGTGCAGAAAAACTCGGCGTGACGTCACTGAAGGTATGATTTCAAATTACCGCTGTCGCCATACCACACCCTGCCCTGACGCGTTAGACCTTGCCAAACAACTCTCGGCAGTGTTCGCCTTCGGTGGCGTTGGCTTTTTTCCTTCAAAGCAGGCGTTTGTGCGTTGGAAATGCACCGATACCCTCGATGACGTCATCATGCGCCCCCCACTTGACGTTGTGTTCTGCGGAGAAGCTTGAAGGGCGTCCGGATTTTAATCAGCGATTACTTCACTATTTCAAGTGCTTGCCCAAAAAGACGTCGCATGCTTTACCTGAAAGTTTCACACATTCGACCCTCTTAAGCTCGTTGATTTCTAAAACCAATGCAGTTTCCCTTTAAGAAAGTCGAGTGAACGTTCGTCAGTTGTGGAGAGGTAGCAGTTTGAGTCCTGGCCCGACCATTTTCCTTTTCAGCGCAGTTGCTTTTCTTTGTTAATGGGCACTACGTAAGGGCGGTGGAGTGACGTCACGAGCCTCTAAACCGGTGACGAATTGTGCTGTAGTAACGTCGTCACTGTTGTGCTGTGCGATTGTGGCGGGGCGTTTGAATTACCCGCGCGAGGTCATGTGGTTGTGACGTCACGACCTTTTGATAATTGGGGAATTATCGTTCCATGGACACCGGGTTTCGCATCCAACGGGAAGTTCGCTATCACGTTCATAAATAAATAGAAAACATTGTGTTGCAAAGAGATGTTCTGTTTTTGTTTCTTTTTTTACTTCTGGGAAAGATCCGTCTTTAAACGCCAAGCGGATTCATAGCTGTCGTAATATCATTAGTATGGTGGAAGTTGTATAGCTGACAGCAGCAGTAGGTACATTAGGGGTGGCTGTAGCAGTTTTTTTCATTGCGATAAACGTGTTTTTCTTCTTTTGTTACTTTCTCAAACGTTATGCAATCCTCTTTTTTACCTGCTCTAGTACTGCCTTCGGGTCCTAGATTAATGAGCAATATATTATGAATAGAACATTCAGTAATAATAATTATACTGTAAGTGATAGTATTCATATTAGTACTGTAGAAAACTGTTCAAAATTTTATTTCTTTATAAAATAAATAAAATTTCGTAGTAAAACAACTAAAGCCAGGAGGTCACAGCTTAAGTCCAAAGAGAAGAAAGTAGCTGCGTTTGATATACTGTACGCCATTATTATTCCACGCTATTCCTCCAAAGAACAAGGTTTCTTTCGAGTGATCGATGCCGTGTTCTCCTTTACGCTCAGACCTCTACCCGAGGCGGCAGCATTTGAGAGCGTTCCGCACAGAGCTCCGCGGTGTGAAAGATCTTTGAATGCTCTCTCGTCGATATATCCCGAATCGTTTTTACAGCTATCCCTGCCTGGCTGCCGTCTTGACAGTCCTGTTTTTTAGAAGCACTGGCACCCATCATGCCAAGCTATTGATTTATTAGCGGCATGCGCACTGCTGAGAAAATGCGCGTGAATGTGAATGGTGAAAAGTTGTTATTACTGCGCATAAAGCTGTCAACACGAAAGACCTAGTAATATGCACGGCGTCTGCTGGTTTCAGCGCTGCCCTAAACAAACGGTCCTTGCTGAGCTAATTCAGCTCTGCAAACCGTTCCAGCGCAAAAGAGTGACCCAATAAATTACAGGAACAGCTGCGTCGTTTTAAAGCATAAGCAGTATCAACGTATCGCTCCGTTAAGGACCTGTCGTGGCGGGACACTAGCAAAGACGGCAAGTGCACGCCTCAGCTCTGAGCGTGGTTGCTGCCTTAAACCTTTCCCCACACCGCCGTGAAACCTCCTAAGATAGGTTGTGGCTTCGCTTAGTCGCACGCATCAGTGGTGCATCGTAACCAAACCATGGTGCCCGTATACACGAACCAATACATGGAGATCTGCCCGTACGTCTTTAAAGACAACTACAACGTACGCAACCAAACATTGCATGGGGCGGATGAACTTTCCCTTTCGCACTGTTTCTAAAACACGCACAGCGTATGTGTATGTAATAAAGCCCTAGCAAGTACTGAACCGTCTTTGGCTATTATTTGTTTCTCGAAATTTTATAACAAAAATGGATGAATCTGTAAAGAACTTTTATGGGTATCTAGATAGGCATGCTGACAAGTGCCGCTAATTTTTATCGCGCTCTCATTGGAAGGCATAAATAAATGTAAACCAATTTGATTGGACGTACATTAGTAAGCTTACAACGCCAGGCAACCGCCTATATGCCTCTTACATGCAACACATAGAGCACTCCACGTACCCAAGCGAACTTAGCCAATAAAGTTATTTCGGCCCCACCACCAGTGCCTCTTCGCCGCAAAACTCGGCGTGTGACAAATGCGAAAAGTGTGAACTAATAACCTACCGCTCTGGGAGGGGCGTATACGCTCTGAGAGTGGAAGTTCAGGGCTGTTGTTTAGCTGCGGTTTCGTTGCAACTGCTGGAAAGATGAATCACAGCGACGAAGTAGACGTGGGTGCTGCCAGGACCCGCAAAATGTGCAACTTGTCCCACAAGCTGTCGCACGGCACAGTGATAAGTTGCTGGAACTCGCAAAGCAGCGGGCAGGCAAAGCAACCATTTAATCAAAGTGTGTCCCCGGTTTCATGTCTGCCTGGCAGTGCGGACTGTGGTAATCAGCGCACTGCCTCATAACACTCGTTGCCGGGGTGAAAAAGTGCACGCACGGCGTGTTTTCTGTGCTCGTCGCATCATAGCGCGCCTTAATATGAGTCCGGTGGCGCCACTAAAGAAAAATAACGCGTGAAACGTTCGCGCTCCTGAATCAATACCTTCGTCTGGTTTATGCGCACTTCTCGGCTTATTTTCGCGCTGACTTGGTTTTGCCTGGCGATGCAAAGCGTATCAGTTTGTTCGTGTCTTATTAGATGCAGGACGGCATGCTAATAGAATTGCTTAGCATAGTGCCTGACATACATTACGACGAAAATTAAAATGCCTCAGCTCTTAACGTCACTGCTGATTTAGCAGTACCTTTTGCGGGGCTAGTTGGTGTGACATTGTGTTCGGGAAAGTAAAAACAGCGCTAAATTCTACACAAACCACTGTGTGGTTTGAGTAGAATTTAGAGCTCTTTTTACTTTGCTGATTTAGCATTTCGGTTTTGTTTTTGTACGCGGGTAACATATTTCAGAGAACTGGTGCTTTGTTGTTTCATGTTTTTTGTTTGGAGCCGCCGACGCGTGGCCTTATAACCTTGTGTTTATTAAACGAGACGAGGCCAGAGTTCAGGAATTGCCAAGATCACGAGTGGCATTTTCATTTTATACAATGTTTCAGATTGTTGTCAGTGCTTAAAGGTGCACTGAAGAGGAATCTGAACTCGTCTTTTTGCCGCGGGAACTCGATCTACACGTTCCAAGCATTCTTAGAAACTTCGACTTATTGCCCTGTGTGGCCGATTTCTCTAATTAAATCGAATTAACGTCCGGCTCCCGCCTTTATTTTTTGAGTTCCCCCCGTACGGTGGGCGGAGTCGACCAACGCGTGGAGTGCCTTTCAGCCAGCTCCGTGGAGGCTTTGCTTTCGCTTTATTTTGTTTTTTTAGGTTTCCGTGAATAAATGCTTTCATTCGCAGATAATATAGCCACAAAATAATCCCGCAGAAATAAAAATACGCGCGGGCTATTTGCTCCTACGGATTACTACGTGTCACTCCGAAAATGGCAGAGCGGCAAGCCGCCACGGGACTGGCTGAAAGGCACTCCACGCGTTGGTCGACTCCGCCCACCGTAAGGGGAGAATTAAAAACATAAAGGTAGTGGCCGGACGTTAATTCAATTTAATCAGGGAAATCGGCCACGCAGGGCAATAAGTCGACGTTTCTATGAATGCTCGGAACGTGTAGATCGAGTTCCCGCGGCAAAAAAGACGAGTTCAGATTCCTCTTCAGTGCACCTTTAAGGCGTTGGTCTTGAACGTTATTTGTCGAGTTTAAATTGAGTGCGGTGGAGAACAGCGGAAATCTTTTTGGTGTTCAACGACTGCCCGGGACCGCTGCTGATGTCGGCACCGGAAGGGGGGGGGGGGGAGTTAATTAAATAAAGAGTTTGAGTTTTATTAAGCACCTACTGCCTGTCATCAACGCCCGTATCTGTGCTGTTCTTCCAGCGTCGCTGGATTGGGGTTTTAACCTAGCGGATATGTATTAGCGTAAGCGTATTCAGGACGCCTCCTGTGCATGCGCAGAGAGAGACAAGGCCAGGTGGGGCTACTGCATGCGGGCAGCCGGCGTCCGGTAGTCCTGTACACGCTTACGCTAGTACGTATCCGCTAAGGTAAAGCTGTCTACTGAATCACGGCAACTGCCGTCAACCGACAATTGCAATACGATCAGGTTCAGATAAAAGCGCCGCTGTTCCGCGCCTTTCCTTATCTCCCTGTCCTCCTCGCACTCTGCGCCATTTCCTTACTGATACGTAATTAACGCAATGTTTCGTGTTTCTCTAAAGAAAAAAAAAACTGGATGGTTTATTGGTTTATTGGGGTTTAACGTCCCGAAGCAACTCAGGCTATGAGGGACGCCGTAGTGAAGGGCTCCGGAAATTTCGACCACCTGGGGTTCTTTAACGTGCACTGACATCGCACAGCGCACGGGCCTCTAGAATTTCGCCTTCATCGAAATTCGGCCGCCGCGACCGGGATCCAACCCGCGTCTTTCGGGTCAGCAGCCGAGTGCCATAACCACTGAGCCACCGCGGCGGGCAAAAAAAAAACACTGGAGAAAAACTTTTTTTTTTTCAAGCAGTCAAAATTTCTTTAAACTTTAAACTCTGGTCTAAACTTCCCAGATATATCTGCAGTAACTCTCGTTATCGGGCTTCAAAGCTGGAATGGAGGTAACTCCGTAAATACCGCCGTTAACGACCCAATCCGTCACTTTAGAAACACACTTTCATCGTTCGTTATTGATGTGTTTGTGAAAACTAAATGGGCATTAGATACCGCTAATGGCAGCATAGATATCAAGTTTCCCTTTCAAACATTCTTAGCCGTTGAATGGGTCATCGAATTTTTTGGAATAATGCTGACATTGGTGGCATGCTCTTTGGAGGAACATGATACATTTTCGTTCGACTGAGTCAAGGATTAAAAAAAAGTTATTTCACTGCATGGTACTAAACCTATTCCTAAAGGCTAAGTAAGGCGTCTGAGAGGTGAATGGGAAAAAACGCGTAATCTAATGCTTCAAAAGCAAATGGTAAGCGCGTTGTTGTCACTCGAAGAGTCTTGCGCTGGCTATTTCTAGGCACATTTTGTAGAAGTGGAAGGGGCTGCAGTACCCGCATAAAGTTTTGTATTCATTAGCATTGTTACCATGGCGGCTCCGAGCACTGACGCAAGGCTTTGGGAGCTTGAATTTCAACGTGGATTCATGGGTGACAGTATAAAAGACACTAAAACAGTGAGCACAATGAGAGCAGCGAAATGTAAAAGACACTATGAGAGCAACGAGCAGGAAAAATTCAAGTCCAGGGAAGTAATGTCGTAGCAAACACAAAGGGAAGAAATGGACTTGTACTCGATACAGGGAAGAACTGTTTCTAGATTTTTTTTAATGAAAATTTTCAAGTGAAGGGAAACATTGCCGTTGGCAACAGAACCTCGAGGCCTGAGTGCAGTGCGATGTCAATGCACGTTAAAGAACCCCACGTTGTCGAAATTTCCGGAGCCCTTCACTACGGCGTCCCTTGTAGCCTGAGTCGTTTTGGGACGTTAAACCCCAAGAAACCAAGCCAAATCAATTATCGAACGTCAAAAAAACGTATCTGAAAGCTCACTGAGTAGCCTTTCCCGCAATGCATATTTATAAAATGGCGTCTCTAGCCTCGCATTTGTTATGCATGAAATACAAGCGCAGTTACCATGCTCATGAACGCCATTTTATAATTATTTAATGCGAAAAAGCCAACTCGACCAGCTTTCAAATACGTATTTTTGACGTTCGATATTTGGAAGCACACTGCCGATGACGAAAATATATAAACAGAAATCAGCTGGCATGTTCACTGACATCGTTTTCGCGATATTACCATGCACCCTAAATTCAACAGCGACTCAACTTTTAGCTCCAACGGAGGCTGTTCTCAATTTAGTCACATGAGGAAAGAAGAAACACTGCTTTGTAGTTCAGGAAGCGTGAGGAGCAGAAACCGGCTGAAACAGGTTTGAGAAAGGTTGAGGGGCGCCGCACTGAGGTAGGTATAATGGTTGGTCCGCGGCCCGTGGCGAGGTAGTCGGACATGGCAGCGCATGTTAAGCGCGCTCGAAAAGTGCGACAGCGGCGAGTGGGAACACGTCCATGAGACCAGGGCTAGCGTTGAAACATCCCTAAAGTCCAGGAATCGCTGCAACCGCAGGAGTCGAGGAGGCAGCCAAGGTCTGTTGTTTAAGGTCATTACGCCGATAGGGACAGGGCTACCAGCATCAATGCTTGCTTGAAGCAGTAGTACTGGCTGCATTGATACCACAGAGACTGCTCGTATAAGACACTGAGAGCTCTCTGCTTAAATAACAGCATGCTCTATTTTGTTTAGTATAATAACCGGACTTTCCTTGGCCAGGGTTTGAAACTTGCCTGATGGAGGTGAAGCTTCTTGCAAAGTCTGCTCACAAACTCGAAGCCTGTGGTACAAATGCATGCAAATGCATTCTCACCACCCATATAAGTCCCTGTATACAGTGTATCGCAGCTGCCTTCTTCTTCTTCCGCCAAGCATTCTACCCATTCATCTTCCTATTCTTCCAAGCTCGAAGTATGGGCTCTCTTAAAGGCATGAACGGTGTTTATTGTTATACAATCTAGACAGGAGCTGGATGGTTAAACATTTGATGTCTGGAGTGGGAGGACTTTCATGGAATCACCTGTATTCTGCAGCGGCTATCTTCTTCTTCGCCTACTTCGCCTTCTTCCTCTAGTTCCGAGTTCTCCTGATAACGTAGGTAACCAGTCTTCCTACCTTTATGTCTATGTATGCTGGGTGCCATTTTTAAATCATGAACGGTTCTTGTCCGTGAGAGATTGACCATGGATTATTATCCAGGACAGACAGCAGTGCGGACGGCAGTTGTTGGTAAAAATTTGGCGCTCACGTCATAGACGGCATTGTCAGGTTAAAATGCGCGGACGATAACTGAAGGCGCTGTTTTCGTTCGTTGGCGTCGTACTCGTTGATGGCAATACGCGTGTTTCGTGGGTAGCGTAACGTCCCATGAGCGACTGCAGCAGCATTGATACACCACGGTTCATGTCTTGTCGTGAGGTATGCAGGAACTCTCTCTCTCATCGTTAGTCGTAGAGTTATGAGGCTATGAGGGACTCCGCAGTGAAGGGCTTCGGAAACTTCTACCACCTGGGGTTCTTTAACGTGATTCACTTAATTTGAACTCCGCACAACTGGACACAAACTAGTCATTGATAGTCGATAGCTGCGGAAAAATTATAGCCGATCGAGTTCGTTTGGCCTGCCTCGTACTCTCCCCACCGTTCCCGACATTCAAACTCTTTCTGCCTCATAGAAACTCTATGCATTCACATCAATCATTCGCTGGGCGTAGGCGTAAAAGCGTACTTGTGCAAATGACGCAACCAGGAACTGTACTGAGATCACACCCCGAGGATCGATCGCCGTCCGCACAATATTTAGAGGCCATTTCCGCTCTCGTATTCTGTTCGCGTTCTGGTCTCGTGTCTAAAGCTGTCAGGACCACGCGTCCATTCTCACACTGTCTCTATGGCTGAACTGCACGGCGCTCATCATAATCCAGACAAAGCCCAGAACGTGCGGTCAATGCGGAATGGCTGCTGACTTCCGGTCGGACGCCACTCCATTTGCTTTAGCGGGCGCGCTATCCAGAGTCACATTGATTTCCGGTTCGTCTGGACACATGGCCTCCATTGGGGTATTTTCCAACAAGACACGTACCTTCAACTCCATTCTTTGTACCCTTTTTGCCTGACACAAAGATCCTGCAGTCACTATGCTTCATGCGATACTTGCGTACAACTTACGCAGTGAGTGATTGTATGAAGCTTAAGATTTTTATTTATTTATTTCGTACTTTAGGAGCCCACAAACAGCAGTTCTGACTAGACAGCGACACGCAGTGATACAAAAGAGGGTTCATGCATAAAGCGCAAACGTGTACACACACTTTCCATACATGAGAAAAGAGGTACTGTCGGGATCAAAAGCAACAACAAACCGTGTTGCGCCAGCTGCCACATACACTCTCAGTAAAATCGTCACAAGTAAACTATGAGAAGGGGGCATACATATTGTGCTAGAGCAACTACACGGCATTTAGTTTAACGAAGTGAATCTGGGGTTGTTTTATTTCTTGATTTATTTTGTTTTATTTCAATTCAATTAGTTGCTGTCTAGAGACTTGGTATCTCACAACCCGGTGGGCAGGTTTGGATCACGGCATAATGTTACGTGACATCTACCGACTAATCAGCGAATTTGGTGACACCGGACATCGGCGCGCTTTTGGTGCGACGACAACTCCAAGTTGCTGCCTGCCGCACTGGAGAGGTTGTAACGACGTCATATTGTGACGTTACCTCTCTGCCCAACAGCGAAGGCTGTGATCATGTCATAAGTTCAAGAGACCTGCTTCGCATAATCAGTATATTTTATGACACCCGACATTAGCCGGGTTTTAGGGCGACAAAAACTGCACTGCTTTCCCATTAAAAAATTCAACGACCAGCCCAAGCCACCACCCGAATTCAAGCCACGCATAAGCATGAAATCTTCCCGTTATATAGTGAGGGTAGAATTTTTCTTGCCCAACATGCGATATGCTCTGTTTCCTTATCGAGATGTGCGGGCCATGCACGCTGGATAACATTGGCCTAATTCTACAAACGCTGATGAATGGACAGTGCATTCTTGTGTGGACGTTTAGCGAGGGCAATGAAGATATCAGCAGGCTAATAGGATGCTTTGCGTAAAGACCTTAGCCGTGCTGTTGTTCTAATCTGAGTGCTGATGATCATGAGAATGGCAGTGACGATGGTAACGATGACTGGAAAGCATAGTAGGCGTGCGGAACTCCAGTAAAGTGCGCAGGACTAAAGAAAGTGGCCAAACGCCTGAGGAACTAAAAAAAAACCGTAAGCTACGCGAAACACCGGAAGGGAGACAGATAAGGTGCTCCAAGTACCGCGAATTAGCGGCGGGGTTCCGTACCCGTCTTCCTGTTTGTTCCCATGTGCCGTGGTTGGGAGGGGAAGTGTCGTAGCCTTGCCTAGTTTTTTTCCCCTTAAAGCGGGAGCTAAAGTGCTATTGAGACTACAGTCGCGGCCCAGCGGGTCGTCTGCGGAGGCTTTCATCTCAGGCAGAATGTATTTTTCTGTTTCGGTTATTTCTACCTGCAGCTTCGCCACAAAACAAGTCTGCCCTTAATTCTGCTCGCCGGAAGTGCCCAAAACGGAAACCGCACTATAAGCACGGCGGTCCACTAAGAATGCAGCGTCATTTAGAACCGCGCATTTGATGGAGGTAGGGAGAAAAAAAAAATAACAGCTCTTGACTGCCTCGAGTGCGGCCGTAGACAAGTCCGCCTATTCAGGGGTCGCAAAAAGAAGGAAGGAGGGGCGAAAGAAAAAACGAAGAAGCAAGAAAAGGAGGCGATGCCAGGAAGATTGAAAATGAGGGGAAGGGATTAAATGAAAGAGTAAATGGAAGAAGGAAGATGACAGGAGGAAGGAATGCGCATAGGAAGGATGAAACGTAGGAATGAAGGGAACAAGGGAGGTAGGCGAGGGTGAAGGACGAAAAATGCAGGAAAAGGGAGAAAATAAAAAGGATAAGAAATTGGAAGGACGGCATGTGGGAATTCATGCATTAACGGAGAAAGATGGTGCGAAGATAGGAAGAATGTAAGAAAGAAGGTAGAAGGTGAGGAGAGATGTGAGGAGAGAAGGAATAACGGTAGCAAAGGGGATTGAAAAGGTGGATTGGAGGTAGCAAAGAAAAGGAAGGAAAAAGAAAAAAAGGAAGGAAGGAAGGAAGGAAGGAAGGAAGGAAGGAAGGAAGGAAGGAAGGAAGGAAGGAAGGAAGGAAGGAAGGAAGGAAGGAAAGAAGGAAGGAAGGAAGGAATGAATGAATGAATGAATGAATGAAGGAAGGAAGGAAGGAAGGAAGGAAGGAAGGAAGGAAGGAAGGAAGGAAGGAAGGAAGGAAGGAAGGAAGGAAGGAAGGAAGGAAGGAAGGAAGGAAGGAAGGAAGGAAGGAAGGAAGGAAGGCAAAAATGTTGCAAGTCACCGTGTCGTAATATTTGCACGCCTCCTCAGTGAGAACATGGCATAAAAGTCGCTGTTGTCGCCTTTCTAGCTTTCGTTGGCGTGTAGACTTCTTAGAATTACTTATGCGTGTTCCAGAGTATTTTGCCTGCCAAAGTTGCGAGATGAGGGCCACTTTGCTTTCACATGTTGTTCGATGAATGGTAGAGAACATTAAAATAACGTGCCTTCTTCTCAGCGGATCGTTTTTACCACTGCAATTTGTCGATTTTTTCCCAGAAAAAAATCCCTTTAACTTCACACGCATTGCGAAGTCAATTTATCTGCCGCTAAAGGCCAATCCAGAGCTGTGAAGGCCTTATATTCCTTCATCTCTGCATTTTCAAACGCGAAATTATTGTAGGCGGATGCAGTCAGGACCAATGAAATGCAACAATTCTTTTTCTGGGATCATGTTCTGCTCTTACCACTAAACGCGCGATTGTAAGACTTATGTGATAAATATTGTCACAGAAGCAATCGTGAGTCTCAAAACATGCAGTAGTTCTCTTGGTATTTACGCTGCCTGATGCTTCACAACTTCCCTGACCGCAGGGGGTCGGTGCTCGTTCATTCTTTCTGCGTTGAATGTCCTACCGTTACAGATTTGCGGGCGTCCTGTAGACGAGGCTTATGTTTTGTTCTCTTTCTTTGCCTTCGTGAATTTTAGCGCAGCACGTCTAGACGGGACCGAAGCAAAAACACCGAAGGTACTCAATTATGCGCCAAGAACTTAGTTCTGCATTGTGTCCCATCAGTATTTCTATTTCGTCGTCGTCTAGACACTCAAGATGTTTCCCCCACAAGCATCTCAGCCAACTAGACCAGGCCCGAGGTATTCTCCGCACTATAAAAGACTCGTTTATCGAACGCAGCCTAAAATATTTATTGTCATAAGAAAGTAATTACTCATTGAAATGCACCCAAGCACAGCCACAAGGATACAAAAGCTGCAAAGCATTTAGACTCCGTATTTGCAGAATAATTTGTCTTGGTCCGGATTTCGAACCCTTTACCACCACCTGCTTTTGTGGATATTAATGAGTATTTGCTACGTTATTAGAAATCTACTCCACTTTGGGTGATTCCGCTAAACATCCTTGCCGTACCAAAATTTTAAATGGGTAATAAGCTTTCCTGCAGTGAACCATGACGCTACAGCAATCGTCTAAAGCTCTCAATCCGTGCACACATTTCGTACAACCTTGCACGCTCTGAGCAGAAAAGCTTCGAAGATTTTGTTGAATTCACGCGTGCAGCTGTTGCAACGCCTTTAGCTCCTCTCTCCTTTCGAGAGGCTCAATAGAACAAATTTCGTTTCGTGTTGCCCAATGAAATACGTGCCGGGATTAATACATGGCTTTTTTCTGCACCTCGAGGGAAGTGAAACTGTTGCGCAACTCCAAATAGCCGTACCTGCCTCTGACTTCCGAAAGCTCCAGCTGTTCCCTCGAACGTACGTGCTTTCAGCGTCTCCGCGTTACCGGAGGGAAAGGGGGGGGGGGGGGGGGCACACAAGCGAAGAAAGCTTTTTGTTCGGCGTCTAACATTGCGGCATCTCACAGCATCATCATTTTTGTTGTTTCTTTTGTATACGTACCTTGAACGGTGGCTTTGAAGAGGGCCTACAAGCAATTCCACAGCGGCAATGCTATAACGCACCCAGAAAATGTGGTATAGACGAAGGCGAAAGCTGCCCCTCGGCAAAGCCTCGAGCGTGCGAGCTTTCTTCCGAGAGTGGCCACGCCTCAACCAACTGCCGCTTCAGAGGCTGACGTGCTCTGCGCAACGGAGCCGTCCCTACCGGAACTATTGACAATGCATTACCGTTGTCTGTGCGAAGCGCACTTTCCGTGGACAAGGCTTCCTCACTGTAGGGGCGGAAGAAGGCGTAATATAATTGTATAACACAACGCACTCAACCGCAAGTTATCCCATGAGTCTGGGTTGCAGGACAAAAAAAAAAACATAGGATGTGAGAGGAGTGGAAGAGGGGGAGCATTAGTTGTATTTGCACTGTCAGTGCCAGAGTCGCAGGCGTTTTGTAGACAAGCTTTCGCTACCCGAGGCGCGTTGCTATTGAGTTACGGTGACGGCGCTCGGTTTGCTCACTTTTCATAAAGTGTGAATCGCCGCGAACTTGTATTCGCTTTTCAAGACTTTAATTCGCCCTTGACACGTATTGTCTAAAAACTGTCAGTTAAATCTACAACAAAAATTTGCGAAAATTTTCTGGTGATTGACATTTTTGGAGAACCCCAAGGTTGACGAAGCGCTGTAGCTAAGCAAGTCACTACGAAGGTAAATAAGGGCTGTAGTTATAGGCGCTGACTTACATAGAATAGCAAGGTTCCGGGCTAGTTGGTAATGCATTTAAAAGGAAGCAACAGCGCGAACAAACACGGACACACGAAGAAATGACACACACACGAGCTCTGTGTGTGTGCCGTTTCTTCGTGTGTCCATGTGTTTCTTAGCGCTGTTTCTTCCTTTTAAATGACTTACTTATAGTTGCGTGGGTGGGATGTAGGGAAAAAGTGGAGCTAAATATGGCTTATCGTAATTTCGGTACCTCTAACACCGCTTGTATAACACCGCCAACATTCTGGCGTTATTGAAAAGGAAGAAGGATGGCGACTGCGTAGACCTGCTCACCATTCAGCTGATACTTCCTTGAAAAGGGTGATGATGGTGATAAATGCAATAAATAAACTGCCACTAGTTCCACTACGAACTAAGGGATGCCCCCTAACGGCACCTGCTGCTGCAATGCTGTGCCAGCCCGGGAAAAATTTTATCTGTCAATATCTGCTCATAGAAGGGCCGGAAAAAGGAAGGACATTTAAGACGTTCACTACCGCACCAGGGCACTGGAGAACGTCTTTTATGTGCTCTTTCTTCGGTCCCTGTTATTGTTTTCGCCTTAACTTCTTCATGACATGCAACGCCAACTGGTCCGGCGGCATGTTGTCCTGAAGTAAAACGGAAAATTAAGCTAGTTGGTACATTGTTTGACTACAAACCCAGCGCTGTGACAGGGGACGAAGAATGAAGGGGAAAAACTTCATTTTCGTCCCCTGTCGTAGCGCTGTATTTGTAGCTCACCTGATGTGCAACATATATTTTGTTATTCCCTATTTTGCCTCTAAAAAGCTCAAAACGTTGTTCAATTAAGGTTGTGGCGTCTGACAATGCCCAGCCACGTGGAATAACTTCAAATTTGAGAGCAGCGGTATTGTAATTGGGAACAGCACACAGGCCTGCAACATACGTTGTGGGCAGTAAGTGGAAAATATTCTTGCTTCCCAGCTTTTGTCTGTTACCGTCAGCCCAATCTCACTCATATCGCCTAACTCGATTTGCTGAATGAGAACGTAGTCAGAAAGGGCGGAACAACACAGCGCCTATTTTTCTCGGGCTTAACAGGACTCCAGTCGTTCGCGAAATTTTCTCCTTCCCATCTGCAATCCAAGTAATGAAATGCGTCTGAATAATATCTTCTTTCTTCGTGCGCTGTTTATATATGCATTCTGAAACAGTTATACTGAAACACTATCTTTCATCGGCTTTTTGACCACCTTTGTTCATACGATGGCATGCAGATATGGCGGACTGTACAAAATTATACTTTGTAATTCATGTCGTCTTTGAGGGAGTTCTTGAAAGACAGCTTTATATGCTTGTTTTATTGTATTTCTGCGGAGATAAATTATACTCAGGAAGTGGTCGCCGACGTTCCCTTTAAGTCTATTTATTTCGCTTGGTCCTGTCGGAGTGTTTCGAGAGCACGTTTCTCTTGCCACCAGCCTTCAAAATGAGAAAAAGTTTCAACTTAGCGCTTTCCATGAATGTTTGACCTAGATTCTCAAAGTTTCTTTTAGCCCGACCTTGAATTCAGCGCTGTGGTACTCGTGGCCAAAAAATTCGGCACACGCCGCAGGAAGAGCTCATGTAGTGCAAAGGTACGCAGAAGTACGCAGTGCTTCCGTCACTCAAATCTGGTTGCGCGTTAGTTGTCATTCGAACTGGCCGCGTTTTATGCTGTCGTGCCCAAGACGAGACCATTTGCAAGTATCAGCATACCTTAGTGTCGACAGCTCATCTGCTCATCTAGCGGGCTCGAACTTACAGATGCGAGAAGAAAAGAAAAAAAAAAGTACGCGTAAAAACACGGGGATAAAAAAATATGACAAAAAAAGATAACGTAAAAAGGAAGAACGAAATAAAAAGCGCAATAAAAACAGTCAAAGGTTGAGCAAAGACTCAAACTTACAAGATGGCTACCACTGTGTAGCGCGACATTCACCGACAGCTGTTGAGGGATTTTCCTTTCGCGATATATTGTGGTGAAAAACTGAGAGATGCGTGCTTATGACTGTAGTTATAGAGGACACTAAATTTCCAGACATAAACAGGCGCAACCTACATGTGAGACTTCGGGACCAGATTGCATGTTTGTTGTTTTCAGTTTTACTAGGCTTCGTTATTGCTCACATTTTAAGGCTGTTTGGTCTTAGATATTGAAATAGATCAACAGCAATTCAATAATGCAGAACCGTTTTGTCGGAAGACCTGACTACAAAATAAGGCAGCCTTTAAGTCTTGAAGAAGTCGCAGGAATTTTTTAACCTATATCCCCCCCTGCCCTCATCCAGTGCCGAAATCCTAAGTAACTGCCAAATTAAAGTATTTGAAAGTTTTTTTTCATTGATAAGTTTTACGATTCTTTCGAACACTTATTGATATTTTTAATTTTTTTTTGCTATTTCTTGTTTATGCCTTGTTCCGTCTCCTTGTATTGTGTTCTTGTGTATTGTAGAGATAAGGCACCAACCTCTACAATCTTCAATATTTCGATTGCAACATGCGGGATAAGATCAATAGTTAAAAGTTTATTTAACAGATATTGTTTGATCAACGTGATGACCATGACCGCTATCTCCTTATTTAACGTCCCCTGAGACCGGCATCCTCCAAACTAAAACAATATCCTCCCTACTATCATCGCTACTTGCATAAGAAAGCTATCAAGATTAAAAAGAAAAATTGGCGTCCATAGATCCTGCAGGCGCATGAAAAGAGCAGTTGTAGCGTTGCCTGATATGAAAAGCACCCTCATCCAGCGCCCAACCATGCGTGATGTTGGGAGTGCACCAATGTTGGGAGTCCATCAGTCTATCAGTGGAAGTCCATCAGGTTTGGTTGATTGGTTTATTGGGGTTTATCGTCCCGAAGCAACTCAGGCTATGAGGGACGCCGTAGTGGAGGGCTCCGGAAATTTCAAACACCTGGGGTCCTTTAACGTGCACTGACATCGCACAGTATACACGGGCCTCTAGAATTTCGCCTTCATCGAAATTCAGCCGCCGCGGCCGAGATCGAACCTGCGTCTTTCAGGTCAGCAGCCGAGAGCCGTAACCACTGAGCCACCGCGGCGGGGCGGAGTCCATCAGGAAAGTAGTGAAAAGTAAACCTGAAAGCCACAAGATAGAACAGAAATAAGCAAAAAAAAAGGCAACCTAGTTGTCTTTCTTGTGACTTTCAGGTTTACTTTTGACTACTTTCATTCAGAGATGCAGGAAATATCAGCTCTTCAGCCTATATTAAGTTTAAATCTGAGGTTAACTTCTGAAGCTGTCTCGCACGATGTACTTTTAAAATCAATTTCTGCGCCAAACCCCTCTAGAACATTGATGAGAATTTCTCGCAATACTTTGTTTTAAGTATTTGTTTTTTAGAAAGAAATGCAATGGTGTATTTTCGGACAGGAGCTTTTTTGCGCCCCCTAGCTATTCACGAGAGAGTAGAGCTTGACGTCGGCATGCTTTATACTCTCGTTCATATACGCCTCAGCTCTTTTTGCGAGGCTGCGGCATAAGCCTGCGAAGCGTTTTTCGCCAGAAAAAAAAAAAGAAATGAAACGAAACGCCGGAAGGATTTCAGACCAGGTAGTGGCATTAGCAGTTTTTATTTTTCGGCCCATAGGCTTAACTTCACACATTTCAACAACTTGGTGGATTTCCCCGGTTTCTGTTGGGCCTGGAAGGCGTTTCCCCGCAGCACGTTTTTGTAAAACACGAAAAGATTAGTCCGTTCTCTGATATACTTTTTTTCCTTATTTGTGTTTAATTTTAAGCGATATTTGTTGCCTCAGAGCATAAAGAGATCATGTAATGATGGTACTTGTGGTCGTTGTTGCGCGGCTGCACTTAATTATTTCAGGTTCAGTCGGTACCCCCCCCTTTGCACAATGGTTTCTTGGTTCTTCTGTGTACCGAAAGAACAGCTTTTTACCGGGCTCTTTACTATCGCTACAGTTTGTCTCTATTTTTCTCGTGTTGTTCTTTTCGCTGTTAAAATATTTATCTCTGGATTGGCTACACCTATCGCTCTTGCAACAGAGCTGCCCTGGGCGATAAAACCAGAAAAGATTATGGGTTGCTACACACCGAGCGTACATCATTCAGTGGTTTATTCTCCAGCCTTATTTAGTGCTCATAAATAAGAAAGAGGGTACTCCGCCACACTTCAGAAGGCGCGTTCGAAGCAAGCTTCAATATTGAGACATTTAATTGTTATGCGCTCTATCTATGCGTTTTCTTTCATCTTGCTCTGAAACGTCTATTAGAATATGGCCACGTTCAGCAGTGCAACTAAGGAAGCTCATTGGCGCAGAATCTTAGAAAAATGCGCTGCGCACTGACCGACACGGTCGTCGCGAACCCCGATTTCGAGTACCATCAACCGTTCGGTCGGTTACACGGTCTTGCACCCGTGTAAAGGATTTTTTCAATCTCGGGTGGACCCTGATTTTCACCCGAAGGTCCGCCATCAGGAAAGTAGAACTTAACAATGCCTTAAACTTAGGGCACCGCACAAAAATTAAAAGATATCTTGTACTTATTCGAGAACGGCGTTCTAAATTGACTGTTCTTAGTTTCAAAAATCTTTTAACGCATAGTTGAATTGGTGGTTATTTTTACAAAGCATGGTTTTGTAGTCGAGAGACAATAACACTGGTACCAACAAGATGTTTCATGCCACCTTTTTTATCGAGTGCTACCTACACAAATGACTTCCTTGCTCCAAGGCAGTTGAGCGTCTGAAATGGCCACTCGGATGTTGAATGTTTATGCTGTATACAGAAGAAGGCAGGCAGGTTTTTCGCCGACGCGGAAAGGCTGCACGTGAGGAATGGCATTGTACGCGATGAAATAATCCTCATAAATGAGAACTTAGTGAGCACTTTCTTAGGCCATGCTGCCATGCGCAGGTTGTTCATGTAAACGGTGGGTACATACGAGAACATATAATGTGGTGGACCAAAGCGAGCGCCTTTAGCAAATAGTTTTGATGGATAAATAACACCGAACAAACCCCAATTACTAAACTTTTTGTTCACTAGCACAATTTATACTCGTACTTGAACTGAAGAGGAGCGCCTGCTATTTCTCTCCAAAATTCCGGAAAACCCCAAAATCCAGGCCGCTACAAAGTGTATATGATAGTTGCCGCTGATGTTATTCCGAAACAGTTAGTGCCCGCAATTTTTTCTACGTGACTGGCAGAAAAATACAATTATCGAACTATATAAATTATTTAAATTTGTGCTTGCATGGGCTTCTCTGTGCAAATACCAGTCCAGGCTCATCAAGTGCTAGCAGCACGCCAAGTACGTTTACAGGTTAAACAGTTTTTTATCACGTGTATGTGGAACATTGTTCTGCCCAGACTTTCTGAATGTCACTGGAACACTGTTTCGCATAATAAGGGAGTAATTACTCATTGGCATCCACCCGAGCGCAGCCATACGGCCACAAAGGAAAGCTATACAGCTTTCTCAGAAACTTCGCAGTTAAAAGAAAAATTCGTCCTGGTCCGGGGTTCGAACCCGGGACCACCGCTACACCGGAGCAGTCGCTCTACCAATTGAGCTAACCGGGACGGCAAGCTTATGGTAGGGCGAGAGCGAATTGATCAATAACTCCAAGTGGAAACACTTTTTCCACTTCGAGTTATTGATCAATTACTGTTTCCACTTCGAGTTATTGATCAATTACTGTTTCCACTTCGAGTTATTGATCAATTACTGTTTCCACTTCGAGTTATTGATCAATTACTGTTTCCACTTCGAGTTATTGATCAATTCGCTCTCGCCCTACCATAAGCTTGCCGTCCCGGTTAGCTCAATTGGTAGAGCGACTGCTCCGGTGTAGCGGTGGTCCCGGGTTCCAACCCCGGACCAGGGCGAATTTTTCTTTAACTACGAAGTTTCTGAGAAAGCTGTATAGCTTTCCTTTGTAGCCGTATGGCTGCGCTTGGGTGGACGTCAATGAGTAATTACTCTCTTATTACAAATCTACTCCACCTTGGGGGATTCCCCTAAACATTTGGTCAACACTGTTTCGCATATTTGTATATCATGTCACTTGTCACAAGTTTAAAGAAAAATACAGTCCGAATTATTTGAGTGATGCGTTTAATAAAAAGTTCCATTGATTTCCACTTACAAGATGGATGCTATGTCGCAGCTGTTCGAGGTTCTAATACTGCAGTCGCGCGAACAGAAAAAGGAAACTGCCGGAGTTTTCGCCTACTTCTGTCACGAAGAAAAACAAACACAGTGATAGTCAAAAGATATCGCCGGCGCAACAAATAGCACAGCCCACAAAAGCAAGAGCAGGATACACAGAAATGTAGAACTGAACGCAGTACGAGTTGACCTGCTTTTATAAAGGCTGTGTGCATGCTTTGATACTCTTTCGCAGAAAAGGTAAATCGTCTCATACTCGCTGTAGCTCGCAATTAAATAAAATAAAATAACCCAAACAATATGCGAAAGGGCCTCAACATGAGCGGTTTGCTTTGTCACAATGGCGCCGAGGTGCATCGAATTATGTGAGAGCAGAACATTAACGCCCGCTGAAGCTTTTCCTGGAAATATCGGCTTGCAAGATGGAATTCTCTTTTAGGCCTCTTACATCACGTAAATGTTTTGCGTTGAATCAAGCATGGTAAAGCTGAGTATTGCAGAAACAGGTATAGAGTGTTCAATTTTTTATCTGGCTCTTCTTCCGACGCTTTTATCTTCCATCACCGCACCGTTATCGGACTGCTGCTCGCATATTTTGGTTGGTTTATGGTTTACTGGGGTTTAACGTCCCAAAGCAACTAAGGCTATGAGGGACGCCGTAGTGAAGGGCTCCGGAAATTTCGATCACCTGGAGTTCTTTAACGTGCACTGACATCGCACAATACACGGGCCTCTAGAATTTCGCCTTCATCGAAATTCGACCGCTGCGGCCGGGATCGAACCCGGGTCTTTCGGGCCAGCAGCCGAGCGCCGTAACAACTGAGCCACCGCGGCGGGGCCGCATATTTTGGAATCTCTATCTTGCACTACCGATCAACTGCTACTAAAGGGCGTAAAATATGTGGCAGAATTCAGGGGATTCATTAGGCTGTACAGGGAAATAGAGAAAAAGGAAGCCATATAAAAATTTCATTTCATATTCGAGGATCGCGCCTACCTTTGTACCCAGGCCCTGCGGGAAACTTAGCCAAAAGCGACTCATCCCTAGAAGCAATGGCTGCTGCTTGGTCCTACGAGCAACGTCAGATAGTTTTATTCTTTTTACACGACTTCGATCGCCACGAGGATACTAGGAATGGAAAGGCGAGAATATGTACGCTTATGAAATAAAAGAAGAGTAAGGACTAGAACAAAGCGTCCAGGAGAAAACGTACAACGGCAATGGCTCGAGGCACCACAGGGCTTCGAGATAATGGACCTCCACACCCCCACTCGGGAAAAGCGGCCGGGAAATGGTCCCTCGAGACCCCTCTGTGGCGGCGCCCTTGTTAAGGACGACGGGGCGTCAGCCGCCCATAAAGCCAATAAAGGGGGTTCCTACCCCGTGCAGTGCTAAAAGCGAAGCCGGTTGGCACAGCGTAGCCACTTCGATGCGCTTTGCGTTAACGATGGATAAGGTTAAACTGGCGCATTCAAATGTCCTCGTTGCGCGATAACCACTAGGTCGTTATCCTCAACATGGAGCAGGGGGCCGACCTTTTCCAGTAACGTACCGCGCCTGCGTCCAGCCTTCTTGCCCTCCTTTTTCCCGAGAATAAAGTTGCTGCACCAGTTAGGCCATGGCTTGCATTCCCTCGAGCAGCAAATCAGGTAACTGCGGGACGATATGTTATGAGCAATGCCAGCCCCTCGTAAGCCCCCACCATTGCGCGCGTCGTCCCCGCATTTACGGGCCTCGAGAGATAAACGCTGTCTGCTTCGCCAGCGTCCTTGAGTCAACAATTAAGCAGATTAAGTGCACCGCTGCCAATGACCGGAGCGGCAAGCGTGTCGAAAGAGCTTTAAGATAATACCTGTTTCGTTTCACCTTTAGCGCACAACAGTCTGGAAACTTCGCAATTAGCGCTCTTGTTAATGTGCGCCAATCAATCCGCCGCTAATTACACATGCTTATCGAGGACTCGATGAAGCGTAAGACGAAAACGTGGTAAGGTATGAAACGAAATGCTAGACATTCCATATGCTAGCGTCACAGCACGTGCAGCCTTATTATATTAAGCAGTGCTAAAAAAGGTTTCTACTTTTGTTGTTTATTAGTTCTGTACTTTGCCCTTATGCCGAAGTACCCTTTGGGTGCAAATAAGCATACTAGCGGGCTATTATATAGCATCATACCACGTAATATGCTAGCTACATTACAATTAGGAGCGATAGTCGGTGGAGTGATGTACTTTTATATGGACACTAATTATATATGCAGCATCCGCAGCTTTGCACGTTCAGAATGAAACTGAGTGTAGCACTTCACACGGAGGCAAAAAGAAAAGCATAACGTTCTATCCACAGATATTTGGCAGGCATTTGCGATGGTCAGACAAAGCTAGCGCTGCTTCAATCTGTTGGCTTAGTTTAAGTCCGAGCTGTCATAGTAAAGAACTTTTCGCAGTCAGGGTGCAAGGGAGAGCAGCCATGCCTGGCCGGGCAGGCGCACTTCGACTGGTGTCCGCTATAGTTGAATACAACTCAAGAACGAAGCTGCAGATGCTTCGTTGATTTTCACGTCGTAGTCACGTGACCTTGTGACATCATCACTCTCTTGACCAATCAGAGACTTTTGTGACTAACAGAGGACTCGAAATCCCATGATGAAATGTCTAGTCCTGTTGCATTAAAAAAATGTATATATATATATATATATATATATATATATATATATATCGGCTGTCTTCCTCTTTCCCCTTTGATTTTTTCTCATTTTTCTTTTTCAAGCCCTGTGTGTGCTATGTTCACTGCTATAAGAAGACCCTTCCATGCACTGTATGATCATTCTTGAAAAAGACCAGTCCCTGGTCGAAACGTTCAATAAATCTGTTAAGTTTTTCAATGTGACTTCCCCAACTTATTAGATATATATATATATATATATATATATATATATATATATATATATATATATATATATATATATATATATATATATATATATATATATATATTCCTCTCTGCTTTCCTTGGTTTTGTGGACTGTTGGATTCAACGGCGCATAACCTGAGACGTATGATTTGTACCCCCCCCCCCCCCCCCCCCCCCCCCGCGACCAAGGGAAATTGTGTGCCACATTACGCCAACTCACCGTAGTCTCTTCATTCAATCGGAGCTGTTTGTTGACCAACGCCGGCTAATGCCCTCAGCACTGAGTCTCGTGTGTTCCATTACCGACGACGTCGCGAGCAGCAACCGACGGCGCGGAGAGCCGATTATAGCGGGATTAAGGACGACACACATTCAGGAGGACATCAACCGCGAACTATCAAACCCAGGCAGGCGCGACTTGCACTGGCTGGTTGGTAATTGAATCCTCGAGCGAGTGACGGTGGCATGGTGACGCTTTTTCGTTTTTGTCAGTTTTTTCGTGAGTATTTTTCGTTTAACGCTAACACTTTTTTTCTTAGGACGCAGTATGATCCTACGTGCCATTGACAAAGCTTCTTAGATATGGATATCCGGATTAGGCGCGTAAAGGCACAGAATCACGTGCCTACCGAACTTGGAGCAGCGTTACCGGGTCGATTGGCCTGCCACTCAACTGAGACACAAGGGATTACATATGTTAGCCTGTCCAAGGTCTTGACAGCCGTCGAAGTTATTTAAGGCAAATAACCAGCTTCTTTGCTTGGTTTTTCCTGTCTTTTTTTTTACTTTCGTCGATTAAAATCATACTAAATGCGTATGACCATAAATTTATTTATGGGCTGCCTATATACTGTCTATAGGATTTGCATCGCGTGTCTAAAGTATTTTTTTTTTTTGATAGCCAGCCTGTACACTTTACTGACAAAAATCTATTGAGTGTATATACAAATTCGCCTTAGATAGTGTGGCGCTATTTATTCAGGGGCCACTACATTCATTTCTCATAAACTCCTTGAGGAGATTTGGGGCTTTTACGACCACTGACTCTCAACTTTAAAGACACTGAACATTAAATTTTAAGCGCTCAATTTTCTTCGGCACAATGGAAAGCTTGCTAAGCTAGGCGCTGGATTCTGCAACAGCTTTGTTGGAAACGCTGCAGAAGGTTTTTACTGAGAATTTTTCCGTCAGCGCATGCGCCCGTTTTTATGTATCGCGATGCCGCACACCTTGATCAGCGAGCGCGATGAAAAACTAATATCTTTAGCGTAGAGTATCGCCCATTTCAGTTTCCACCCACAAACCTGAAGCTGCACAGGATGTGCTCCTCGTCGACGAAAGTTTTAGTGGACCGTGGTTGCCGCTTCAAGAAATGCAAATCACTTTGGCGCCATCTAGTGACAAAAGCTAAAAGTACGTGGTCGACAATGTCAACGGAGGGTTGACTTTCATCGAAGGGCGCACTTGAGAGAGTGTAAACTATAGCAAAACATTACGAACACTCCCGAAACACTCTGCATTTAAAACAGATAAGTAATATTTTACCGGGAATTGGTCACGTGGTGGGTTACATCGACAATGGCGGGTTTCAACGCAAGATGACTTATTTGGCGATTTTCAATGCCAGATTGTTAAGCCAGATTGTTCAATGCCAGACGTCCCAAAGCGACCCAGGCTATGAGAGACGCCGTAGTGGAGGGTTCACCCTTGTTCTGCAAAACTAGTGGTTGAAACGGTTGCTTTAAAGGCATTCCACTGAACTCCTAGAGTCATCCTGAGTGTTATTCGACCATTTTTATACATGTGAAACATCACAGAAGTGGTAAGTTGCTGGGCGAGTTGGTTCCGATATTTCATTACTACAGCGCAACGAACGGGACAAGGACACAGGCAGAGACATAACACCGCGCTGTGTTGTGTCTCTGCCTGTGTCCTTCTTCTTGTCCCGTTCGTTGCGCTGTAGTCATGGAATATCACAGAAGTCGCTCTTTATAAAGGGTTAAAATAAAAATGGGCCATGAAGAGTTTGTGTTTATTTCTTGGACATGCACTATTAGGCAATGCTGCGAGAAATGAAAGCGTTTAAAAACGTTGATCTGAGAATAGTTTCGCCACTTTGGACATTTTTTTCTTGTAGGAAACCTCATGCTGCATTACCGTGCTGTTGAAGATCTTGAAAGGCTGGTGGTATTTTACAATGCTCATAAATAACTATACACACGTACACCGTGATTATACTGAGGCAAAGTGTATTCTGCGGGAACGGTGGTAATTAATGTTGCGAAAACATATGTTACTATTTTTACGACAGCACATCTGCACTCACCTACCGGCCAGCCCAAGTTACTAGTCATGCGCGGAAAGCGAGTGGCTATTAACTAGTGGGGATTGGTGTTAATGTTGCAGTTCAATTTCTAGCTTATTCTTAATTTATCGTCAAACAGACCTGTAAGGTATCGGTAGCGTTCGCGGGGGTCATAGGAACGCGGCTGGGAGCGCTCAAAGCGAAGCGTCCCCTTCTCGGAACGCGGCCGCTCGCGAACGCGCCAGGAAGTACGGGTGTCCACCCGCCCCGCGGTACCGATTCGCGCACGTGCTGGCACGAATGTCTATTTGTGTTTGTTTTTATTTTGTGGTGGAGAGAGTGCTTTACCTTGTTGAAGCCGGAGGGCTGGCCATGCCCTTGAAGAACCAATGATGTTAACAGCACAACATGATTGGAAGCCACGAAATGTGGGCCGGGCCTTTAGGGCTTTAAAACCGGGCCCCGGAGCTGGAAGCGGGGTTCTGCGCTAAGGTGAGATGCAACGCATCTTCGGCAACGCCGAGTAGGGGCCTCCCCTAGTATTAGCCAGTTCCACCCTTTTTGTTGTTTGGTTTGTCCTTTTTGCTGCTTAATGTGTCTAGTGCCTTAACTTGTATCTATTGTACATATTTGTATATAAATCTCCAGTTATTGCCTATTTTTATCCCTGTGTCTTCAAGTCTTCAAGTTGGAACAAACCGTCTCTGGCGGTGCACCTCTGGTGCAATAAGGAAGACGAAAGAACCTGTGAAACTTTACTGGCGCAGTCGACAGGATCCTGCGGCCATCGGAAGACGGCGCAGGAAGAAGGCAAGGCAGGGAGAAAGGTGACGACAAGGCGACAGGTCAGCGTTCGTGAACGGACCTGCGGAGACACGGCGGCAAGGACGCAAGGACCACGGCAGTAGTCCAGCGACGCGGGACTGCGTCCGGTCAAGGAAGCAGCGCGTCGGGAACTCGACGATCACCGGCGGCGGACCAGCGGCGTGCGACAGCTCATCGCAGCGTCCGGGGAAAGTGGCGGTGGACCCCGACGCCAAGGAGCTGGCAATGCGGATCGACGCATCGAAACCGTGAGTTTCCTTGGTCGCATTGTTCACGTCCCTGTGTTCGAGCCGATAGGACATCTGAGGGGTACGGAAGGCGGTATGGAGAGCTATCCAAGCCTGCCCTCACTTGATATGAAGTACCAGGTTGAACTGGCGAAGGCGCGGTTAGCGTACTTTCAGGCTGAACTTGCGAAAGTGAATGGAGGAAAGGCGCCGCTGTGCGAGGAGAAACCTCAGGATGTTAAGTGCGTCTTGGAGGGATTAGAAGCAAAGCGCCAGCAGCTAGCGCTGGAGCTCGCTGAGCTCAAGGAGGCTAGGAAAGCTAGTGAACTAGCCAGGGAGAACTCTGAGTCCCGAGAGGCGAGGCCGCCTGTGCTGGAAGACAAAGGAATATACCTGTCAAGCACAGGTCAAGAAAACAGCCAGGCAGAAGAAAAGAGGGAGCCAGCTTTCCACGAAACTGTAATCTCTCGTGAAGAAAGTATCGTGACGGAACGCAGCGTCGCGGTATTCGAGGCGGTGAACGCGCACTCCGACGATCCAGCTGCACAAGTTAGCTCAACCCCTAATGAGACCAGGGACGCGGACGCGAGTTCAGGATTGTTGGAAGTCACTCTGACAATTCCGAAAACGCAGTCCCAAGCAAGCTGTGAAAAAGAGCATTTCGTGCAGCAGGAAACGGTCGGTGAGGACAGACGTCAGATCGGCGAGCGAGTGAAAGGAGGAAGTCTGGCGTCGCCGCAACCGCACACTGTGTCGGGCATAGGGTATGAAGTGCCCCATAGCGTGGGTAGTGGCAGGAGCGTTCCATCCGAGGCAAAGAACGAAGGTTGGCCTGATGGGCCGACGGGACCGAGCGCCACGCATTTGTTGAACGCACTCGACGTGTGTCCCACCAGGTCCTTGGAGGACAAGGAGATGCGTGGCGAGTTGCCACAAAACATATTCGGATCAAGCGACTGCGAGAGAGCTCATGCAGCCTCAGACTATGCCACGAAGCCGGCAAGCGCCGATCAGGCACGGAGCGGCGGTTTCAAAGTTTGCTCGTGCAGTAAAGGTGCAGATGGCCCCGGGCGAGGTGGAGTGGCAGGAGGCAGGTGCATGGCTTTCACGCTGAAAGTCGACGCGAGTAACAGTATGTTCCGTGGTAGAGGTCGGCATATCAAGTGTAGCGAGACTGACTGTACTGCTATATTTGGACGGGCCAGGGGCTATGCTCTTTACGCACCACGCGTGTCGTACTGGTGCGCCGGAGAGAGAGTGCTCTCAAGTGCGTCGCATGGTCAGAGATTTTCACCTATCGATGACCAGGACGTTTTTGATCCTGGAGGGCACCGTCTTTTCAGTTCGCGCCCCGTTCTGGCGCCAGCCTAATGAGTGAGTTACCGTTTAGGCGTTAATTGTGTTACTGACAACACGTGGTGGCTCGAATGTACACAGGGACGCTCGGTGCGACTAAGGAGGCTCACGTGGGCATTGGGCGAGTGCTGTGAACGCTCCAGTCGCGAGTGTCTGTGTCTGTGTGCTCATTCGCGAGCAGGACGACGGCGTGCATGCGGGCGAACTGGGTGCAACGCACCAACTTGGACGCTGTGTTACGGCGCACGGCAGGCATGCAACTGTGTGTATTTAAGTGTGCATTTTGCGTGATGTTGTGTTGGTGCCCGTGTGCATTTTGTTGTTTTTGGTTTTGTTCGTGCAACTGGTCGCAGCGCGACAGCTTGGACTTCGGTGAATGCGCTGGTTTTACAGGTGTGAAACGCGCATTTGAATGTGTACGTTTTGTTTATGTTATGTCACCCGAAGGGTAGTTTCGTGTCAGACACCGATCCCTTTTGTTTGTAATTCTAAAAGTGGCATTTGAGCCCTTTGTAGAATCTTGGGAAGGGCGTGTAAGGTATCGGTAGCGTTCGCGGGGGTCATAGGAACGCGGCTGGGAGCGCTCAAAGCGAAGCGTCCCCTTCTCGGAACGCGGCCGCTCGCGAACGCGCCAGGAAGTACGGGTGTCCACCCGCCCCGCGGTACCGATTCGCGCACGTGCTGGCACGAATGTCTATTTGTGTTTGTTTTTATTTTGTGGTGGAGAGAGTGCTTTACCTTGTTGAAGCCGGAGGGCTGGCCATGCCCTTGAAGAACCAATGATGTTAACAGCACAACATGATTGGAAGCCACGAAATGTGGGCCGGGCCTTTAGGGCTTTAAAACCGGGCCCCGGAGCTGGAAGCGGGGTTCTGCGCTAAGGTGAGATGCAACGCATCTTCGGCAACGACGAGTAGGGGCCTCCCCTAGTATTAGCCAGCTCCACCCTTTTTGTTGTTTGGTTTGTCCTTTTTGCTGCTTAATGTGTCTAGTGCCTTAACTTGTATCTATTGTACATATTTGTATATAAATCTCCAGTTATTGCCTATTTTTATCCCTGTGTCTTCAAGTCTTCAAGTTGGAACAAACCGTCTCTGGCGGTGCACCTCTGGTGCAATAAGGAAGACGAAAGAACCTGTGAAACTTTACTAGACCCCCTGACATTATAGAATAAAGCGCACAATGTATCCAACAAAACATTAATCAAAATCAACGTAACATTTTCCAAAATACGTTCTTTTTTATGGGATACATTTCAGAATGTGTATAAAGAGTAGCCAGCGTCACAGTCTTTTTGTGTGTATGTTTGGCTGATGTCGAGAGATTGAAGTTACTTTGTTCAGAAGTTGAAGAAAGTTTCATCGCTAGTATCTTCCGAATCTATCGGCGGCTGCTAGTGGAACTTCTGCGGAGGCGTTATTATCAGCATCAAAAACTCATAGAGTGATGAATGGCCCCATCGAGCATACAGGGCAGCAGGAGCTCATGAAGTGTTGCTTCATCTGGAGGTCAGTGTACAGCTAAGCCCTTGCCTTTGAGACTGCAATCACATGTACGATCGATCATTGGCTGCTCTCTGCTCTCGGTTACGCAGTAAACCGTCGTGGAGAAAAAAACAACAAAAAAGCCCTAGAAACTTCGAAAAAAAATGAAATCCTCAGAGTCTCAAAACAAAATTACAAATATTTTGACTGCTAAAGCGCGTCTTGGGCTTAATGAGAGCGGCTCTGGGCGGCTTGTCTTAATAAAACCCGCATGGCCAGGCGTCTCATTTTAAAGCAATTTTTTACTTCATTTGTGCTTTTGTCTCTTCAGTGCATTGCCGCGTACTGTGTCGTCGACCATCAGAATATTTTTTTTTGTCTTTGTTCTCGAACACAGCTGCTTTCTTCTGCATATTTATTTGCTTGCATTTTAAAGCGAACGCCATATGGCCCACCAGCAACGAAACCCGGTGACAACGGCGCCCAGGAAAAGTGGCCCACAAAAACGCCAATGCCGTCATCAGCAAAGGAAAGAAATTGGCTGGCGGTTTACCATTGCTAAGCGGGAAATATTGTGTGAAGGCACAGTTTTTTTTTTTTTTGTATGCGGACACTACCACCACGTACCTGAAAGCGCGACCCAGGGAGCCATTTAGGTGCGTCTTCAACTTTTTCATCGTCAAAGCCAATTTACCCAATGTACGCCCGCGGCCCATGCTCCAGTGCTGCGTTTCTGCAGCAGTGTTATCAACGCCAACGTGTATTGCTCTAGTACCGTGTATCTGCCACAGCGTTGTCCACCCCAACGCATGCAGCGCACATCTCTCTGTCACTGCCACCACGTAGCTCAAAGCGCGAATATTAGCTTGATAGTAGTATCAGTTGATGAAGAAGACGATGTGCAATGCACAGCGCGAGACTGTGTATGGAGTTTAACATGAGGCGTGATTGGCTGCGGCGATAGCCTTCTACTCTCGAGCAGTGGCCAGTGAAGCTAATCTGTTCGCGGCAGTGCGAGTTGGGAACGTATTCGCGCCAATATTTGTTTGTTTGTTTGTTTGTTCGTTCCTTTGTTCGTTCCTTTGTTTGTTTGTTTGTTTGTTTGTTTGTTCCTTATTTCGTTCCTTTGTTTGTTTGTTTGTTTGTTTGTTTGTTTGTTTGTTTGTTTGTTTGTTTGTTTGTTTGTTTGTTTGTTTGTTTGTTTGTTTGTTTGTTTGTTTGTTTGTTTGTTTGTTTGTTTGTTTGTTTGTTTGTTCAAGATCACCCGCAAGGTCAAGCTCCACATAAACCGGTGAGCTGATTTGACCTCGTGAAGTTTGCAATAAAAATTTCTTCCGAAGGTTCGGGGAATTGAACCAAGGACCTTCAGATTGCGATGCGAGCACACGCAGCCCATAGGCCACAAAACCGCTTTCGTTTTTTAGGGTAGTATTTATTACGCCGAAATTATGTTCTATTCACATAGGCCACAAAACCGCGTTGCTTTTTGGCCAATAAAGGAGAAACCAGTGTATTCTTGCGTTATGACTCTATGCTATAAGTAGGCTTGTCATATTTTATTGGTACATACTGTCAATTCCGTACGGGATTGACAGTATGGGCACAAGGACAGGGCACAAGGACAGGAAGGGCATAAGTTGAACAGTTTAATAAATAACCAAATAAAGCAAGCTAGCATAATACAAAGGTAAACACTCAGCGTTGTTAGAGTAAGATGTTTAACCAGAACTCAGGAATAGAAGTAAAAGGTTATGAACTTTCAAATGCACGGAGGAATCATGGAACAGAGAACAGACACTGGAAGCCAACGAATCAATATTTTGAAAATAATAGGCAAAAATGGAAGATAATGGAACGGAAGAACATGTAGTAATGCGCACACAATGAACATGATGTGTGCCTGACTGGAAAGCGGGCACATATTCAAAAGTACGTCAAGCACTTATTCCGTACCCAGTTGGTTTTCGACGAGGGTTACAAAGGTACTCAATGATGAGCAGATTGTGATGGTTGGGTCAAGGGTATTCCATTCGCGTATGGTTAGTGGGAAGAATGAGTGCTTAAAGCAATCGGTCCGGAAAGTGTACTCGTTTAAAGTATGAGAGTGCTTATGGCGTGTAGGCCTGATATCTGTAAAAGATAAATATTTAGAAGTGTTAATATGCAGCTTATTATTGAGCAACTGGTACATGAATCTAAGACGTGCTAGTCTGGCTCTCTTCTTCAAGGTATGCATACCAGCTTTATGGAGTAGGTCAGTTGGTGAATCAGTTTGACTATATTTATTAAAAATGAATCTGATTGCCTTCCTTTGTACTTGTTCTAGTTTACTTGCATGTTGTTTAGTAAAGGGAAGCCAGGCAATATTAGAGTATTCAAGAATTGGCCTTACAAGGGTATTTATAGGCTAATAGTTTTGTCTCTGATAGTGCTAGTTGGAGACGCCTTCTCAGGAAGAAGAGTCTTTTTAGAGCCTTGGATGTGATATGATTTATACGGGAGCTCCATCTAAGGTCATGAGATATGATTACACCGAGATATTTGTGTTCCACGACTCGGGGGAGTAGGATATTATTAATGGCATACTGAGAGGCTGATTTTTGTATTTCCTGGTTATTGATAATGCGGCAGATTTTTTTGCGTTTAGGTTCATTTGCCAATCGTTACACCATTTATTTACTGCTTCAAGGGCGTTGAGAGCTAGATTGTCTGCGGCTGAACTGGTCTCGCGGTGTATTATGTAATCGTCGGCAAAGAGTCTTATGTCAGAACAAATATTTGATGGTAAGTCATTAATAAAGATGAGGAACAAGACAGGGGATAATGCGCAACCTTGTGGCACTCCGGATGTTACAGGCACTAAGTTCGAAATGAAGACATAGAAAGGAAGGACATAAATATAAACGAAAAAATTCATGTCTCCGCCTTCAAAGCACCAAAGTAGTCTTAACTGCCCCCTCGTAATTTTTTCAGGGCGTTTTCTTTTTCAGACTGTTTCTCTCTGAGGCTCCTAAAAAAAATAAAAAATCATTTCAATTGTCACACCAAAGAAATAAAAATTAAATGCCTACATCACTGCCAGACATGTGCACAAAATTTCCAAGAGAAAGTTCTGCATTGTCAAGGGTAAATACAAATCACAATTTGCCTAACGGTTGCATCACTGTGGAACAATTTCTTCTAGCTCTAAATAAAACACGGGAATCAGAAATAATGGTGGAAGGATCGAGAGTGCGATTTAGAGATCAGGTGCCAGGCAGTCCCACTCGTGTTGGACAGCTGATCTGCGAAGTAAGGGGAGTGAACGATGGTCGTCTGCTTTGACCGCCCATAAAAAAGAAATCATGTTTCCGTCTTTACTTCCCTCTCCTCGCACAACGCCCACTTCTTTTCGCGCTCCCCGTGCTGCCGTGGTTAAGGCCCTCCTCGCAGAAATGAAAGGAGAAAAATAATGGCAGAGAGGCCCTCACCGAACGGAGTTATCGTGGACTTAAGGCAGTCAAACATTGAACCATCAGGGCCTGAAACTGGCCAAAGAGCGAAAATGAGAAAAAAGAAAGACAATCCAAAGAAAGACGGCTGAATTTCCCCGCAATTTTTTTTTGTTTGTTTTAGAGCTCTTTTGCACCTTTTGATCTATCTTTAATCCCTTTAAACCTGCTTCCATACACCTTTAGGTGCGGGTCTCCTTCAATCCTATTGCTCTTTGTTTGCCACCGCGGTGGCTCAGTGGTTATGGTGCTCGGCTGTTGACCCGAAAGACGCGGGTTCGATCCCGGCTGCGGCGGTTGAATTTCTATGGAGGATTGGATTGGATTAGAGTAAACATTATTTGTGCCTGCAGTTGGGCGCTCGCGCGAGAAGAAATTCTAGAGGCCCGTGTACTGTGCGATGTCAGTGCACGTTAAGGAACACCCAAGGTGGTCGAAATTTCCGGAGCCCTCCACTACTGCGTCTCTCATAGCCTGAGTCGCTTTGGGACGTTAAACCCCATAAACCAAACCAAACCCAAACCAAACTATTTCTCTTTGTTTGTTTCTTCATTTTCTTTTTTGTCATGAATGCCATCGTCGATGCATGGGGTGAAAGTGCAGAAAGCGGAGGAAACTCAGGAGTGCAGGCTAAGTGCGCGCAAAATCTAGAATATACGTGGTCTGTGCACACTGAAGCAAAACACGCCGATTACCTGTACATCTTGTGAGATCAGTGTCAAGCCTTCAGTCAGTCTTCTGCTGTGGCAGTGCAGAGGAGTGCGACCGCACAGAAGCCAGCACCCTCATCATCATCATCACCATTTATTGAACCCTTAAAGATCCCGTCTGGGAGATTACATAAGGGGGGAGACAGTGGTGTCAAGCGGTCATACAAAGGCATGTAAACATAAAAAAAACAAAAATAAAAATAACAAGAATGACAAGTTTGACGTGAAATTAACGTCAGGTAATTCAAATTCAAACCCTGAGCCCAGTATTCGAAGCCTACAAGACCTGATCGTACCAGAAAAAGGCACGTGTCAAAAGAGTGCTTGCTCTCTCTGCAGACGATCGCGTACACAACCAGAGTCGACCGCCGGATGTGTGTAATTCCTCCGCCTTCAACTCCGCCTAGCAAACGAAGCCAGAGACTCACTGCTCCCTGAATAAAGAGCCCTTCATTTGTGTAGGGAAAGGCGAACTTCCAAGCACCAGCCGGGAGCACCAGGTGTTCTCGGGTTTGCTTTGCCCTCCCGCGAGAGCACCACTCAGTGCATTACGTAAATGACCTCCAACGTGCTTTGATCGTTTCGGCAGGCGCAGGTGGGCTGCGACCCACAAATATACATACTGCTGCCGTTAGGTCGAAAGCAGTTGCTTCCTCTTTACTTTTCCAATTCCCTTCTTCCAGCCGCTCTTATACCGCACGCTCGTTTGCTTTCCTTAACGCTTTCCTCTGACTCAATTGTTCCTGCCCTCTGGCGATCCAGCTGAGCTTCGCGCTCCGCCGTGTCCCTAATTGCGTAATAAAGTCCGTGACAGACGCGACGCCATTAGAGTCGACTTCTGTTAAACGCTTGTTTAAGCTTTGTCTTTTTTTTTTTTGCTAACTTCGCTCTAATCCTCTCTCAACTTCGTTGTGCCTTCTTTCGACAGTTCTTTGAACGATCCTTTGCGTTATAAGAGAGGTTTAACGTCGCGCAGTGCGCGGCCGCAACCGCGTTCCGCTTCAACGGGGATCCACTGCGCATGTGCAGTTCGCTCTGAGAGCTCCAGGTGGCGCCAATTGTCGGCAAGCTGCGCACAAGCCTGTCGCGTCGGTACCAATCAGCGAGCGTGGATGCGGAAAGTGCTAAGTTAAGTCTCCTCATTATTGTTATCATCATCAGCAGCACCAAGACTACGTCCACTGCAGGACCTAGGCACAAATTCATCTCCCATACCTTTCCTATTAACCCTGTCCTGTGCCAGCTGAGGCCACCGTATCCCCCCCCCCCCCCCCACACACACACACACACACTTCTTAATCTCATCCACCCACCTAACTTTCTGCCGCCTCCTGCTACGCTTGCCTTCTCTTGGAATCCACTCTGTTACCCTTAAGGACCAGCGGTTATCTTGCCTTGCATTACATGCCCTGCCCAAGCCCATTTCTTCCTCTTGATTTCGGCTAGGATGTCATTAACCCGCGTTTGTGCTCTGACCCACTCTGCCCTCTTCCTCTCCCTTAAATTTACTCCCATGATTTTCCTTTCCATTACGCGCTTCGTTGTCCTCAATTTGATTTGAACCCTTTCTGCCCCTTAGGGGAGCACTGATTATACACACATGTTATATACTTTTCTCTTGAATGATATTGCTAAACTGTCATTCATCATCTGCGAGAACCGGCCAAATGCGCTCCACCCTAGTGGTATTCTTCTAGTCATTTTCCTCTCGTAATCCGGATCTGCGATCACTACCTGCCGTAAGCAGCCTCACTCGCTTAACATTTCCAGCGCCTCACTTCCAGTCGTAAACTGCGGTTCCCTTGCGAGACCGTTGAACATTACTTCGGTTTTCTTCGATGTCCCATTGCAGTGGGCTAATAGCTCTCTCACTAACAACCTTATTGTATTCCCGGCTGTATAGATTTGTGTAGAAAACTTCGCCTACTTTAACTATCTCATCCGTATTGCTAGCTGCATTGCCCTCTTTGTTTATTAATGCATACATCTGATTTTTGGCCTATACCTAGTTTCCTCTTCACCGCTTTTAGGTTACCTCCTTCAATAGAGCATGCTCGAATCTCCATATTAAACATCCTTGTGACACTTTCCTAGCGCCTACTGATTAACGTTAGTAGCTGTCCCAGTTCTATTCTGTCTGTGAGGCTAGAGGTTTTCATACTTTGACGTTCTTTTTTAACATCTTTTCTCTCCTGAGGAAGCTTGCCGGTATCCTGTCGAACCAACCTACCGCCTACCTCTGCTGCGGACTCCGTAATGATAACTCTGGGATTATAGTTTGCTGCCTGAACATTAAGATCGTCTTCCTCAGTTATAGCCGAATACCTATTCTGAAGCAATATTCTGAATTCCTCTACTTTCCCACTCACCGCTAACCCTTTGATGTGTTTCCGCTTCTCTAGTTTCTTCCATTCTCTCTCCAAGTCTGGGCTAATTCGAGACCTTACCATCCTGTAGTCGCTACAACGCACCTTTCTGAAGACCTCCACGTCCTCCACGATGCCAGGGTGAATGCGCATTACGGAGTCTGTTTTATTTTTAGCCTCTCCATTAGGGCTATTACGTGTTCAATTTCTGTTTTCTCTTATGCGAAAGAAAGCTTTCATGATCTGTAAATTATCACTCTCTGCGAACTGTACTAATTACTCACGCCTGCTATTTCTAGAGCCAATTCCATAGTCCCAACTGCCGGGTCTCCAGCCTGCTCCTTGCCTTCTTTGGTTTCAAGTCACCCATCAGCACAGTGTACGGTGTTTTTACTTATTGATAATTCCACATCTTCCTGGAATATTTCGACGATCTGGGCAACTTGCCTGAAAGTAGGCGCGTAGGCCTGTATCACCTTCAGTTTGAACCTCTTATTTAGCTTAATTACGATAACTGCCACCCTCTCGCTAATTCTATAGAATTATTCAAGGTTACTGGCTATATCCTGATTGGTGAGGGATCCCACACCTTGCTTTCGTCTGTCCGCCAATCCACGATAGCATAGTACGTGCCCGCCCTTTGGCACTGTATACGCCTCACCTGTCCTCATAACTTCCCTAAGCTTGATGACATCCCATTTAGTACCCGCTAGTCCCTCGAACAGCACTGCTAGACTACCCTCACCGGATAAAGCTCTAACGTTGAGCGTTGCCAGGTTCAGTTTCCGAGGCGGCCTGTCCAGAGCCGGAGATTATTAGCCCCCTCCGCTGTGTCACAGGTCTCACCGCCGCCTTGGTCAGTTGCTCCGCAGCCGCTGGGGACTGACGGCCGAGGGTTAATTGGTGTATTCAATTAGGAGGTCGCGGCAAAGTAATGCAATTGGGGCGCCAAATCTTGTTCTGGTGAGGTAGTGCGTTGTCGGTTCTGGTCACCGAGAACAGGCCGCACTCCTGGCCTGGTTATGCAATTCCATCGCCACTCAGATTTTTTTTTTAATCTGGTGTAGAATTATGTGTCGCTGGGATTCGAACCCCGGTCCTCTTGCACGCCATCGCTGCTTACTTATTAGTGTTAGTGGAGTTACAATTTAGATTTCGCGTGATTCCGACTTTGTACTTCTTTCCTCTCTTTTGGTGCCTCTTGAAGTTTGCATTCAGTGTGTTGCGCCTTTGTTAGATTGGCCTGTTCATATAATTTTCTTCTTGCCAAAGTATATGTATTAAATATCCTTTTTTCGGCAATAATATCATTACATGGCAAGAGTGAAAGAAAAAATAAAAAAGATGATTGAAATTATGTGTGGGGCAAGAACGTCTTGCAGTTGGATATTATACGCACGCATTAAACCGGACTCCTGAAGCGCAAGTTAGTACGTCCATTTTCTTTTCGCCCTGTATTAGGTTTCTGGTTCTTCATGCTCCTTTAATTCAATACAGTGAATTACCTCCCTACTTTTTCGAGATGTTGGGACACAGCTTCAGTTACGACGTCGTGGTAATAAATGTCAGAAATATACCCCCCCCCCCCCCCTTTTTTTTTGTAGATTCGTTGCACAGTTCAATAGTATGCGCAGCACAAAATTAAAGGGCTAAGTTCGAAACTCTGAGACTTCAGGCTTTTCAAGCAGCTGGAAATAATAGAGAAGCGAAAATGTGAAAGAACTGCGTATGGGTGAAATAAACTCGGGGTGCCTTATAGTTAGTTAGTTTCTTTTTTGAACAGCGGTTTAATGAGAGAGTTGGGTTATAAGCGGATGTAAGTGACCGTACACTGTGGAACCCATATTGCTTCTTTTTCTTCTGTCCCTGCCAGGGTTTCCGGACTAATCAGCTCTTTCTGCTTGCGAGAGAGGCTCGCTGACACGAATACCTGGGACGATCATGTTACGTTTAAACTTTACTTGATGCCTGTTCCTAGCTTCAGCAAACTGCTCTTTTTAACAAGCGCTAATAGTGCCCAAATTAATTTCCGCACACTTGCGTTGATAAGATTGTTTCACAATTTTGTCCATGCTTCTAACTGGAAGCTCTTTCTTGAAGTTCACAGTGACTTAACGTAATTATATACGACCGCGCTCATGCAGATGGGCCAACTGCAAGTGCCCCCGGTTTGATAGTTAATAATAGAACTATCTCTGCTTTAGACCGTGTTATTATTTAATGCTTCATAATTTCGGGAGCCGAAGGTTTTTTTTTTTAATCAACGTAATTATATACATCAATCAAGCAGACGGACCAACTGCAAGTGCCCTCCGGTTTGATAGTTATTAATAGCACTATCTCTGCTTTAGACCATGTTATTATTTAATGCTTCATAATTTCGGGAGCCGAAGTTTTTTTTTTTATCATTTGTGCATAGCAGCGAAAACGTCTGCTTACCCACACCTCTAATATGGTGCTTGCCTCCTCATTCCCGATGCCCCGCCTATGTGCAAGACATGCTTGCAGTATTACAGAGCGAGCGATAAAGAATAAACTTGCACCAATCAAAAGTAGTCAGTTTCACGGATTTAAGCGTTCACTGAATGAATGAATTCATTAAAAAGGTACTAGGCCTCCCAGAGCTTTGACAAAAACTACTTATCGCTCATCGAGGACCCGTGCCCCTTAGCGCGCCACAAAAAGCTTGCAGCGTCTTCCTCCTTTAGTGTCCCTGTAGTCGTCGCTATCGGCATCCCTATCATTGCACCCCGAGCAATGTACAGTCGGGGACAAAAGTCTCTGGACCACGTGTACCGCAAAAGAAGCCAATAGCTATATTATTTGTCGTCTGCTGAAGTCTACTCTGGTGTAGGTGCAAGAAAATAATTTTGACTTTCACCTCCACATGTGCGGTCTCCAACCAGCGGCTAATAATCGAACTATTGGCTTCGTTTGCGGATCACGCGGTCCAGAGACTTTTGTCCCCTACTGTACCCTCCGGTACTAATGTCGCTTGGTACTGCAGTGAACATCACAGAAGTTGCCCAGGAGGCGCAGCCTGGGTCACACATACCCCAACGGTGGCAGCACCTGCCATCGCAGGGCCATCGCTTAACCGCTGCACCACTGCACCCGGAGTGGTAGGAGGATTCTCAGGGATCTATGAACGTAAATTCGAGAATGACCAGTTCCGCATATATGCGCGTTAACCCACTAAAGCTATTGCGTCGTACCCTTAAGGTGAAGCTAAAGTTCCCCCTCCAATTTTTTATCGTTCACCTGAAAATGGTGGAACAGCAGTGTGTTCACGTGAAACTGCAGCACCGTGTCCTCCTGAATGGGACACGATGTACTATGGCAGCTGGTTAACCGCAAGTCAGCTTCTCGTCTGCACAACAACTAGTGCAGCGGTGCAGCCTCTACAGGAGAAAGCAAGTGCCGCGATGCTAAATTGGACACTGCGTAGAATACGCGCGGTGACCGACAGAGATTTTGATAAGAATTAAGGAGAAGACGATCACAAAAAGTAATAAAGATACAGCAGGACGCATCAAGAGTTCTTGTTTCATAGCAGAAATTTTATTCCTGCAGGTACCAAAATTTCAGAGCAGCCGCCTAAACTAACCGGAGTCACGGTGAATAGCAACTATAAAGTGAAGCCCATATGTCAGAGGAGCGATTTCTTGGAGACTAATGCGTTTTTATCCTCAAAAGTTCATGACTCATTGAATATTTCTAAAGCAGAGAGGCTTAAATGGAGGAATTTTTTGGGCAGCTTTTCTCTCCTGCTTGACAGCTGTAAAGCAGAAGGTCTAAGATTTATTACTTTAGTTACTGCTGTTCTAAAACAGTCCTAAGGCTTGTGCTACAAACTGTGTGCAGGAAACAACATCCAGCGAAACCCAGCGTTAGAAATAACAGATTTAAGCGACTGGGTGTTTGGCTCCCGACTGGCAGGAAAGAAATCTGACCGGCCTGGGTCGTAGCCCTGAAAAAAAAATGAAAGAGTTGAATGCGTAGTCAAGAAGAACTCTAGTTTGGGCTAGTTGGTTCATGATTCAACAGGAAAATGGCGCAAAAGACGTGGACAAAAGAGACAAACACGACAGGACCAGCGCCAACTTACAACTGAATTTTATTTCGCACCAAACCCGCCTTTATGTAGGCCAACACGCCCTAACATCCGTGTAATCACGCACAGGCAGTAGAAAAGATCACAGTAAGATATCTATCACATGAAGCGCAATAGCGACCACGTAACATACTATCATGGCTAAAAAAAAAAAAAAACCAACAAAAGTATAGCAAACAACACTAAAATGGTCATGGCCAAGCAACTCTTCAACACCAAAAACGATACACACTCATGAGTGATACCAGATGACCAACAAGAAACGTGGAAAAAGGTGAAGAATGAAGCGTTGAGACCAAAGCAGTGTCAAAGGTAAAAAAAAAAAAAAGGTTCAAATGGATGAAGAGTGCAAACCTTAAAAATTGGAAACCAAAAACCAGCAGCCACATGAATGATAACCGATGACCAACCAGAAAAAAGATGGACGCGAAGCTGAGACCAAAGTCGGCGTCAAAGGTATAAAAACGAGAAAAAAATTGGAAACGAACAACCAGCAGCCATATGAATGATAACCGATGACCAACAAGAAACATGAAAAAGGATGAATGCGGAGCTCAGACCAAGGTCAGCGTCTCGTCCAGTTTCAGTGCTCAAGTTCAGCGGTTAAAAGTAGCAGGATACCCCTCTTGTATGGTTACTTCCGTGTGTGAAGCCATACTGCAGAAGCTGAAGCAAGGTCCTAAAAGCAAAGATCCGGTTTCACGCAACCGTGTGGCAGTAATACCGTATATCCACAAGGTTTCACACAACCTTAAAAAAGTAGCAGGCAGACATAATGTTCAGGTCGCATTCTCAGCCCCCTGCAAACTTTCTAAGCTTTGCGCAATGACTAACGGGAAAAAACAACCGGCTTGTACTGTGAAACATCAAAACAAGTTCACACGGTGCAGGACGCGTGTTGTTTACCAGATTCCCTTAAGTTGCGGGCTCAGCTACATTGGCCAAACTGGTCGATGTTTTAATGAGCGAGCCAGCGAGCACTGCCGGAATCTGCGGAATAACGAAGGAAGCTTTCTAGTGGATCATTGCAAAGCCTGCAGGGGTTGCCGTCCGGAGTTCGAGAAAACTATTTTTTTGAGGAGTGGGAAGGACAGATTTGAGAGAGAGGTGGTCGAAGCCTTTTACATCAGGAAAGAAGGGAGCAGATGCGTCAGCAAGCCATCCATTACGCTTAGCAACGAGGAGTACACTTTTCTAGAAAGTTTTCTGTAGGCTCTTCGTTTTGTTTTGTTGTGCACGCTCTTTCCTTTGGCATTGGTTGCAATTTTTGACGATTTTTTTGACGATGTGCGGTTTTTTGCGCGGTTTTTGTTCTCGTTTTTTACACCTTTGACGCTGACCTTGGTCTGAGCTCCGCATTCATCCTTTTTCATGTTTCTTGTTGGTCATCGGTTATCATTCATATGGCTGCTGGTTGTTCGTTTCCAATTTTTTTCTCGTTTTTATACCTTTGACGCCGACTTTGGTCTCAGCTTCGCGTCCATCTTTTTTCTGGTTGGTCATCGGTTATCATTCATGTGGCTGCTGGTTTTTGGTTTCCAATTTTTAAGGTTTGCACTCTTCATCCATTTCAACCTTTTTTTTTTTTTTTACCTTTGACACTGCTTTGGTCTCAACGCTTCATTCTTCACCTTTTTCCACGTTTCTTGTTGGTCATCTGGTATCACTCATGAGTGTGTATCGTTTTTGGTGTTGAAGAGTTGCTTGGCCATGACCATTTTAGTGTTGTTTGCTATACTTTTGTTGGGTTTTTTTTGTTTTTTTTAGCCATGATAGTATGTTACGTGGTCGCTATTGCGCTTCATGTGATAGATATCTTACTGTGATCTTTTCTACTGCCTGTGCGTGATTACACGGATGTTAGGGCGTGTTGGCCTACATAAAGGCGGGTTTGGTGCGAAATAAAATTCAGTTGTAAGTTGGCGTTGGTCTTTCGTGTTTGTCTCTTTTGTCCACGTCTTTTGCGCCATTTTCCTGTTGAATTTTGAATGCGTAGTGGTTGCTATGGTATCTCTTTATTAGGGAAAGGCCAACGCACACATTTCATCGCACCATGTAATAAAAAGAACCAACTTTCCTTTGATTACAGCTGCAACAAAAGCAAACTCTCACAAGTTTCAACACGCTAATGCTTCACGAAAGGGACCCCTCCTCCCTGTGAACTAGGTGAGTTTCTAAGCTGGGGTCAGCTGCTTTGTAAAGAACTCTAGCCATAGTTATTAAGCCTAAACTTTGTGCGGTGCACAAAATGCCTTCTGTTATCGAGTAGTAGTAAGGGCGGTTTATGGAAGGACTGATTGTTGAAGGAAATTCGGTGGACAGGGAAGAGATTGCGTTACTGCACCAAATAGAGTACTGACCGGTTAACCATTTTGGGACGTACAAGGTGCGTAGACAAGAATATCAATGTTTCTTAATAGGCGCCACGCTGTTGCTTGCCAATTTTATCCACTCGCCATTTTCGCTTTGCTTACTATTCGTAGATGCCTCCTTATCAAATATACAAAACAGTAGTTTTATTTTTTTTAGTGTGTAAAGAGACTTTCTGCTGCCAGGATCATGTCTCTGTTTAAAGTAAATATAAGATGTTTCTCATGAGTATTCTTTCTTATATGGTTATATCACAACGCTTCTCAAAACTCAAGAGATGTGTTATAATTACAAACCTTGGTAGATAGAATAGCTGATGTAGTTTATGTAGCTTTAACTGTGTAGTTCGGACGGAAGAACTGCGCACAGGCTTGAAGGTAAGACCATGGTGGAAGAAATAAGACGACTGAAATTTTTCACAATACCGCCTGGTCGCAGCGGAGATTGCAGTGTAGTTGCAAGATGTAAAGCAACTGATTAAGAAAAAAAATGTTGCGATATCTGGTGAGTTGTATAACAGACTCACGAGAAGGGAGGAGCTCAATACAAAGGGAAAAAAAGTATTTAAACACCGGGACACCTGCGCGCTTCGGAGAACAAGATATCATGTCGAAATACACGAAGAATTTCGGAATCACACTGGCTCTCAAATGTGTTTATTTTTCCTTATCACGCAGTTTTTGGAAGGACAAATAAAAAAGATTAATTCTCAGTGTTTACTGCAGACAGCAACAAGGAATAAAAACAAGCCGGCCAGCTTAAGTTACAGCACATAGACAAACCTAACGATGACGTCAAGCTAAAGGCAGGCATAAGCAGCAGCAGAAAAGTGCAGCAAAATTTTGAGATCCAGAAGGAACGTTTATTTGCATACCTCTATACAAATTGTCATACGGCTCCTGCAAACAGCGGTCGACAGCAGAGAAAGAAGAGGTGAAAGGAGGCTAGAACAACAACAAAAAGCAAAATAAAGAAAAGAAACATCAGAAGTGTATAAGTGGTCCGATAACTGGAGCCGTCTAAAAGCACCGTGCTTTGCACGAACGTAAATAGGCAGTTAGGGACGCTACGAAGCAAGAAGACACGAATGGCAGCCAAATAGCGGACGTGACTGTGCAAAAGGAGAGGCTTCACCAGGGGATGTAAACAAGCTGACAGGCATAACTGGCGCCGGAAAAGAGAACTTGGAGAACTAATGAGTTAGCCACTCCGGAGCACGCATGAGCATCGAGCCCAAATAGAGCGCAGTTGTGTTTAATGCCCTGAATGGTCCTCTCGTGGGAGCAAAAACAAGTCTGCCAGTGTATGGTGCTCACGGATGTGTGAGCGTAACTTAACACCTCCATCGTGGGAAGGACAAACAATACTGCAACGAAGCCGGCTCTCTTAACAACTCAGGCTCTCAGCAAGGAGGCTATTGGCTGCATCAATAAAAACATAAACGGCCCAAATGAAAATGCTTGCATTGTGCTCGCTGGTGCTGCCAGCATAGATTGTTGTTTTAAGCTGCGCATAAAGTAAATACGCGAAAAAAAATTCTCTTTATGTGCTTGACCTCGTTAATTTTTTCTTTTTTGTTAATGTTTTTTTTTATATATCATATTCTCTTCCCTAGAATAAAGCCTTATCACATGCAGGATTTCACATGTCGGAGGTTTCACGAAGGGGGGGGGGGGGGGGGGGGGGGAGCGATGGGCGATAAAAGCTAAGGGAGAACAGCAAGTGTTAGCCAGTGTAGAATCTTGGGCGAGTTCGTGACATAACAATCTCCAAACAGCGCAAACAAGACCGTGATGCTGGAAGAGACGGACACGCAAGCTCTGACTTATTACAACTGAAATTATAATGCCCAGGGGCCTACTTATACAGGCAGGCAGCGCCCAAGCTGGAAAATATTCTAACATGACGCAATATAAGAAAGATATGAGGTAACCAAAGAAAACTCTTTGCCATGAAGTTTGGACCTCTTAGTGCAAAATAATGTAATTTTTTGTCGGATATAAACACCAGTGGCGCGTACACAGATATCCATATTTAATAAGTTGCAAGCCTCAACCACTCCTCTAGTGAGCTCATCTCTATGACCACCAGAGAAGTTGGGTGGTTGGTTTATGGGGTTTAACGTACCAAAGCGACTAAGGCTATGAGAGACGCCGTAGTGGAGGGCTCCGGAAATTTCGACCACCTTGGGGTTCTTTAACGTGCATTGACATCGCACAATACACGGGCCTCTAGAATTTCTCCTCCAAAGAAATTCAACCGCCGCGGCCGGGATCGAACCCGCGTCTTTCGGGTCAGCAGCCGAGCACCATAACTACTGAGCCACCGCGGCGGCCCACCAGAGAAGTGCCTGAGGCTTACAATATATTATCGAATATAGACAAGTTTCTCAGCGCGTCACCGGTGCTTTTATACGACAAAGAAATGATATTCTTTTGTTCTTAAAGGTGAAACCTTCATGCGAATAAGTTTTCTTTTATTACCTCATATTTTGCTTATTTTCTGTCATTGTCGCCCATTTTTCCGCTTTTTGGGCTACCTGTCTATATATGTGGACCCCTGCGCAATAAAATTTTCTTTTTAATTTAGAGCTCGTGCATACGTCTATATTAGCATCCGTTTCTTGTTTGCGCTGTTCTGAAAGTGAGCAAATGTTATTTACGATTGTCTGACCGGTGTATGCCTGCGTGAATGAATATAGGTGAATTAAAAAAAAAAATGAAAACAAGGGATGCTCTTTCATGAGGTTGTAAAGAAAACAGAACTGCATAATAAAATGAACAGCACAATTACAAAGGCTACTATAATCGGGAATCGCATTTCAGCAGTCGAGGAATCTGAGCGGAAGTCTGAGGCCAGATTGGAAAATCTCGGAAACAGGAGCCGGGGGCTAAACCTGCTGTGTTTTTTGCGTCCCTGACAAAGCGCCGAGGGAAAGTTGGCAGAATTCTAAAAAACAAAAATCAAAAGTGTCTGTCAATGCAGTACTGAAGCTTGATGTCATATCAATTCTAAGAACCCATCATCTGGGAGCAATGCGGGAGTGGAAAGACCAGCCGATAGCTGTGAACTTTTCGAGCTGGCAAGCATGAGAGTGTGTGCTACGAAACGAAAATAAATTTAAAATGGCAACAAGGGTGTCTAGGAAGATTGTATTCACGCAGTCCAGGAAAAAGGACTGTTTATCTTGAATTCTGCAAAAGAAAAAAGACAAAACAAGGACTTACGCGTACGTGTAAAATGTAAAAATATAAATATCGACGGGGAGACCTATCTCTGCGCGAGAACGACAGGAGGCAACTTCTATCACTGAGAGTGTATGCATCTTCGAATTATCGGGAATGACATGGACATCGTTCATCAGTACTGATTCAGTAAAAGAAATTTTAAGCTTCCTCCATCTCATCTCGTATTTAAGTCGTAAACTGCTGGAGCGTTAAAACAAAATCAAAGAATTTGCCGCCCTTGTATCGTCATGTAATTCAAACGTGAGCCCTTACTGTAGGTACACAGTAATGGTTTGGTCAAATGTTTAGACTTTAGCTTTCCTTTGTAGCCGTAGGGCTGCGCTTAGGTGGATGTCAATGAGTAATTACTCCCTTATTGCAGTTATGGTTTGATGAATCTATACTTAGTTCCGTGGTTTCACCGGTTTCATGTCTACCATTCTGATCGTCACTCAGCGGTGGGGTCTTCCTTCTGTTAATTACATGCATTCGATGTTCGGCATTGTTGATTCTAGCTAAATATCCCGAGTCGGTTTTCATAATATTCCTTTTGAGAATGGGCAGATACTATTGGTACTTTTTTTCGTCCTGCCGCATTAGCTGCTCCTGAATCATTAAGATCACTTTCTAACTTTCTGTCTACAATAATGAATGAACATCTTAAAAGTGGCCACTTAATTGTTTGTCGTTGACTGGATCAGCTAGCTCATGCTCAGTATTTTATAAAACTTTCTTTTGCTTCTGCACGACGCAATAGTTGCAGTTGATCATTACCACTTTGTATCTTTGCCTACCAGACGTCGTCATAACAGCCGTTCTATTCTAGACCTTCTTCCAAACCGGGAAATGCTTGTGTCCGAGAGTAATGTCATCTCAACTATTAGCGCCCACAACTGCTTTCTTGCCTATGTAAGGTTTTTCCCCTTTTCATTTGCACACAGTCAGCCAAGGAAAGTTTTCTTTTTCGATAAGGGTGACTATGACTCGCTATCTAACGAACTTGCCAATTTGCCTGAATTGAGCCTTTTAGATTGATCGCTCGATTGTAATCACTTGCGGCGGGCATTCAGCCACACGCTAAAAAAAAAACTAATTGACAGATGCGTTCCTTGGCAAGCATATCAGTACGAAAAAGCGAGAGATAAAATATAAGTTAGCCGGGAAGTCAAACTATTGATCAATAAAAACTCCGTGTTCTAAATACTTACTGGCTGCATTGTGATCCTAGAATACTTAAAAGGCTAAGAGGTCTTCTTATCCGCTTAAAATAAAAGAAATGAAGTTGTGAAAAGAAATTATTCATTAGCACTGCGTCCTAAGTTAGACTAATGCAGAAGAAGTGCGGAAGTTTCTAACAATAAACGGCAGAGAACCTCATGGCATTCCGAGTATAGATAGTGGCGGTAAACTTCTAATTGAAGTGTGTAGTGTGACGCCTGCTTTAATTTTTACTTGCAGTCTGCTTTCATAAGCGCTTCTTAACGAGACTGTATTCATTAGTAAATAAATAAATAAATAGACAAATAAGTAACACAAGTTAGAACTCTCAGCTACGATGCGTTGCGAATACCTTATGCAACATAAGATCTAGTAGTTAGCAATAATAATGGGTATTGCACAGCAAACCTTGGTACAAGGGAAGCTGTAACAAGGGCTGCGATGTTTCGGCAGCATCATTTTCTCGCAACCGACAAAAAAGTAAAAAGCAATGCATAAGCTTGTTGGAGCGGATGCCGAGAAAACAAACTGAGTCAACGTGTGCTCTCGTATTCTTTGGTTCTCCCATTTATGGCTTTTTTTTATAATAAGAAGTGAGCAATATAAAGCAAGCTTATGCTTAAATAGAACACGCAAAATCAGTTTTGTTTCTTGTCTTTCTTATTTTTATTTTTTTTTTTCACTGCAACTTGTCTGTTTGGTGCATGACCTATATGCTGTCTGCTGCCGGGCACTGACACTCAAACCTTCTCAGGCTTTGGCAGGCCCGCATTTGTACTGGAAAGAGGAAGTAAAAATTGTATTATTTATTTTTAAACGTTTCAATTATTAACAAAATACAAGCAGGGATGGCAGATTCAGAAGCACTCTGGTTTGGTTTATGGGGTTTAACGTCCCAAAGCGACTAAGGCTATGAGAGACGCCGTAGTGAAGGGCTCCGGAAATTTCGACCACCTGGGGTTCTTTAACGTGCACTGACATCGCACAGTACACGGGCCTCTAGAATTTCTCCTCCAAAGAAATTCTAGCCGCCGCGGCCGGGATCGAACCCGCGGGATCAGAAGCACTCTGTCTTGTCAATTTTTTTGTGTATGACAGATGTAACGGACCTACTTCCCCAATTTCACTCCGTCTAAAACAGGAACACCTGACTTCCAGCCAAAGCCAGCTGGCAGATTAGCATGCTATTGCCTATAGCTACACAAATGAACCACCTCTTCTAATCTTAAATAAACAGCGCGAACGAAGACGAGCACAAAAGACAAGGAAACGGACGACACAGCGCTGACTAACAGTTGTTAGTCAGCGATGTGTCGTTCGTTTCCTTGTCTTTTGTGCTCGTCTTCGTTCGTGCTGTTTATTTAAGATGCTTAACCAACTAGCCCACCAAAACGTGTTAACGCACCTCTTCTACTCGTAAGCCGATTTGTACTTGTCACCCAAGCTTAGTCAACACACGTGTTCTTGTTGCGGCAAAACTTCTAATCACGTTATATTGTATGTGATTGTCATGTACAGATTGTTATGAAGAACCAGGCAGCATGTTTGCAATAACCCCTGTGGAACGAAGCGCTGTGCTACGCGTGTGTACGGAACTGTCGCTGGCAGCGCTGATAACTCAATGGCTAACTCTACTCTATAGGCATCTGCTTTTTAAAATGACAAAAGCGGAACCATGCTGACGCCTGCATTCGAACTGACTTGCACGTCTTGCAGCATGAGGCAATTTTCCACACAGCGTAGTGTATGCAAACGCTTGCTCAGCATCGACATGTTTTCGAAACACGGCGGGCGACGAGAAATGCTGAAAGCGGCAGCTTTAGCTTTTCTAAACAAAACGGAAAGCCCGGAGTTGCTGGCACGGAAAACTGGTTGTGTAATACCGTTCGCCGTAAGGCATTCGAGAGCAGCTGCAGCGGAGCGCATCCAATCTGACGAGCGTCGACAGAATTGTCCTTGGGAAAGCAACCAGCCATATAGACAACCTGCGCCGAAGGGTTTCCTAACACGCATCTGTAACATAATGCGCTGCGTAGAGAAATAAATAAAATAAATAAAAATTATTTATTTGAGAAATTACATAGCACAAATAGGAGCCTGCCCAAGCCAACAATAGGCTTGTGGGGCAGTGCTCGGCAGAATGGAGCAAGCCAGAGAACTGCACAGTTAATCAATACTGCACAAATTTAGGATGAAACTAAGGAAAGGCAGTGAGAAAGGACGGGGAAAAAAAGAAAAAAAAAAGAAAAGAAACAAAATTACACATACAAATCAAAGATAGCAGATTTCACTTCTTTCCGAGTGCTAAAAGATAAAACATTATCTGGCAGGTCGTTCAACACATCAGACACATAAAAGGCACGGACACGTTTACCATATCTTGTCCGTACTCTGGGCAAGGTAAAGCGGTCGCGTGGACGTAATGCTCTGGCGGGGACATACGGGAGGCAGAACTCATTGTTCCATATATACATAAGGATCACAGTTTCTTTGAATAATAGCCTGAACGAAGGCATGTGCGAGCATGAAAAAAGATTGGAATTATTAGTAATGTGCACACCATACATCACAGCTCGAATTATAGATTTTAGTAAAGAATTCACTTTGTTGCGCCAAAACACTGAACAGAAATAAAAAGAACAGATTCCATATCGCAGCACACTGTACTCCGATGCATGTGCTATTGTTCTTCTTATGTAAATTGGGCATAGTGCTTTAATTGAATATAGCAGGCAGGCTATTTTGCGCAGCCTTTCACAGCCTTTCATAAACAAGAAAGCGAAGGGCGCAGTTTATAACGTAGAACGCATAGCGACTTTGCGGCAATCCGTGTCTTGTACGTCTCGACCCAGTCGCCTGAGTTTACTGAGCCAGAACGCATCCAATCTGAAGCGCACTTCAGATTGGATTCGGAACGCATACCTAGCCGTATCGACTGCCTGTGCCGAAGCTCTTTCATATGTCGCCGCGGCAACATAATACACAACGCACAAAAAGCGAAGGATTGAGTTCCGAGTATCAAATGCATAGATATTAGAAGCGCCAGTTCTGCCGTCGCGACGGTTCGAGTCTGTTTAAAACAAAGAAAGAAAAAAAGACTTTGGGAGGACACGCCAGGCACACACTGTTGCTTCTGCTAACTCCTGCAATTTGTTATCAAGACGCTGCAACCAATTTGCTTTTTCAGCTTGGGCTTTCTGTGGTTACTTTTATAACAATTCCTACAAATGGAATAATTTTCACCGAGGTAGAGACCGTCGCTGTCGCCATATTCTGACGTAACGACAGCATCTCTAATTGGTCGATTATGTAAACCGCGGTGAAGTTGTAGCTGAAAAGTCTCCGCCCTGTATATAACCACTCATCTGGCACTGCAGCCTGTAGCCTGTCGCTAGATTCGTTTCATTCATAACCGCTAGGTTAATAACGCAGCGAAGGCGGTGTTTGCTTTACAGTAGCTACGCTACATGTTTATGGACCCCGATACTGGCTGAGTGTCATTTGCTGGAGGCTTGCATATTCCCTTTATTTGGATGTGATTATTATTGTCGGCCGTTTGGAAGGGTTGCATTTTTCTTTTACTTTTTTTTTCATTCAATTCAAAAGCTACCTAGCTGTTGTGTTGTGAATTGTGTTGCGTATGGCGTGGTGTAGGCTTCGTCTGTCGTGGGTTGTATTTTATTTCCTGGCACGAATAAGAAGAAGCCGGTACCACTGTAACTCATTAACCGCCTTATACAGGTTCACATAAATAAGAATACTGTCCAATCTATATAATTAATTTGTGAAATGGCAAGTACAGGGATAAAAATTTCATTTAGCAGAGTGCATACAAACAAGATGTTTAAACAACGCAGAAATTAAAAATTCTCCTCTATCATGGCCTCAGTGTTCGACTTAGAGCGTTAGCTACGGTAGCTTCAAGTGTTTACACCGGTATGTTCAGCAAACGTAGAGAAGACCAAATGCAAACATCCGCGAATGCTTCCTTTCCAGAAACATCCATTCTTAGACACATGCAGCGGCATCTACGTCATAGATTTTGCACTACTATTGCGATTTAGAGCCACCTTCACTATATCCGGTATATTTTCTCGTTATATCAGTAAATAAATGTTTGTAAACGTGTGCATCACAACACGACAAATCTTTTGACACCATCCGTAACCCCCTGCGACAAACGGTTCGGCCTTAACGGCCGTCTGAAAATCCTCTGAATGCACGGTTTGGGGGCCGAAAGGTCGTCGTTGCGAATCCCACACATATTTTTGGGCTTCATCACAACTAGTAATTTTGACACCACTTGGAACATTCTGCCTCAAATTTTCTGAACAATATTGGAATTGAACGGGCTTCCGTGTGACGTGGTCCGTTTGACAGATCAGAAGTCTTTTTTATCTGCCGTCATATCGTCACTTTAAGCGCAGTGTACTCATTCATGCTATTTTGTTTGCTTTCTTTTGTATTTTTAGGTAACCGAGTGCATTTAATCTTGCTCTTTGTCTTTCTATGAAACCCTGTGTGTTAGCTTTTGCTTCTTTATTCGCATTTTTACTTGCTAAGTTTTGTCGCGATGTAGGATATATCCTTGTACCACTCCTGCCTTGGCCACCAAATGGAGGCTGGTAGTATTGAATAAATAAATAAATAAATAAATAAATAAATAAATAAATAAATAAATAAATAAATGGTTGTCCCGGAGGGTACCACTTAAGATGGCCGCTATACTGGCACATGTATAACGGATCAAAACTATAGGTATCAATTGCGGCGCTACGCGTCTAGACTGCTACATGGTACAGTGTGGTCACGTGATGGCCGTTGTCGTCAAATGGACCTTCATTGCAGACAGACGCGTCCTTGAAAAACGTAAGTAGTTCTACGTTTAGCGTTCTACGTTTAGCTCCCGCATAAGACCCTTGACCACTATAAGTTGTGCAATGATGAGCAATAAACTGCGTAGAAAGTCCCTCACAGTGCCGTAAAACCAGAAGAGGGCGCACGTTCCGCAAAGTAGGCGCAAGCGAATCCGATGCCCTGCCGTGTACATCGACACAGTGGAATGAAGAAATGAAAGCGGCCACGATGGCCGAAATCGGGAAAAAATTAGACAAAGCGTGATGCTTTAGACAAGGCCGTTGAAGCCGCTCTCGTAAAACTGACCGCGCGCATGAAAGGAGAAACCCTTCATGCACATTGGTGCCTGTCAGTTCTTCGCGGCTGGCGAACAACGAGGCCAGCGACCCAAAGTTCTTTTTTGTGTGTCTTTTTCATGAACACTGGGCGATTGCATAACTAAGAGCAGCTGCGAATCCTGCACTTCAACGCAGCCTGAAAGGCAACGCGAGTAAACCTTCAGATGCAGCCGTGCGCCGCGATAACCAGTCTATCCTTCCACTTCTTTCGAACAATTCATGTTTTTTTTTATTTCATGTACTTTTGATTGTCTATGTTTTTATTTTTCCTACCAAGCACATCGCTGTTTTGTATTATTTTTGTTAAATTTGGTTCCCATCAGTATTTTGTACGAGCTTTTGCTTCATTTTGTTTCTGATTGTCTTTCCGCTCGCTATAACATCGGTGGAGCAAGCTTCTTGTCTACTTTATTTATTTTTTTTTTCTTTGTCTCCGAGAGGATAAATTTGTTAGGGCCATTCGTCCCTCCCTGGGATGGTAATAGTCACGCCCCGGGAGTTTTGCACCCCCCAGAAGATAAGCGGTTCCGAAAATATATTGACAACGGAACATTTTTTTAGCTTCAGAAAAAAAAAACAAGCCCCAGATTTCGGTGTCAGGCTTGGAAGAAACGCTGTGCTTTGAGAAATCTAGAGCGACATTGTATTGCGACACTTCTTTTATACAGAAACTCTAAAATGCATGCACACAGGAAGCATACTCAAGCGGATCATTCCGACGAGTGATAGGTTCATGGCTGTAGAAATAAAAAAGTGCGGAAATAAAATTTTTAAAAAATAAATAGAGGACAAAGCGTGATAAAGGTGCGCGTGATTGTGTCCTCTTTTATGCCCGTTTACTTCGCAGAGTTTTTAATTTCCTACCATGCAAGCATGTGTATTTCAAAATTTTAAGGTTGTTTCCCGTAATGTTTTTTCCGACTTCACCAGTACAGTCTACTTCACAAGCCATCAGCACGTTTACAGACAACGCCTGCTAATTTTGAGAGAAAGGGGAGGAGAAACAGGAAAACTTTATTAGTTAAAAAAAATGGCAGTGGCTTAGCTCCGCTATGCTATTATATACATAGCAATAGGTACGGTATATCCCTGGTTACGTCTAGTTGTTTTTTTTTTTTTATCGTCATGTTCCGACGACTCGAGTTCCTCCCGTCTCCTACGGCTCACAGCGTCGGCCTCACTGTCCTTGGCCGCCATGACAGCGGGTCTTTTCCACCGCCGCATCGCCATCACTTCTACACCGCGACCCTCCCCTCCTCCTCCCTTTGCCGCGCATGCGCAGTAGATCACGGCGCGCCAGCTGCGTGTCGCGCATGCGCACTCTCTCTCTCTCTCTCTCAGCCGGCAGCTGTGACGTCACTCGGCGGATCCTCTCGGTTGGAGGCGAGCGGCGCGGCGCGCGGTGCAGCAGCAGCGCGGCTGTGACGTCACTCGGCTCCTCGCGCATGCGCATAAGTTACGTCGACGGCCCACAGCGAAACGGCGAGACTGCAGGTAATGTAGCTCTCGCTACAAAAAGAAAAATGGAACTTGAAGTCGAGGCTAGGTGATCAGAAGACCTTGCGTCGTGGTGATCTCGGTGGCTCGCTCGAGGGCCCGGCACTGCACAGCCAGTTCCAAGCTGGGCAGTGCGGCCATCCACAGCTCAAAGTTATGGAGTTAGCGCTCTGGTTCAAGGAGATCAGCGGCGCAAGCCTACAGGATGAGGGCACTATCGGCGCGTTGACAGCAAAAAAGTATTGCCGGGCTGCATTCCTGGCAAAACTACTCAGCTCTTTCTGAACTGTGCGCCAGGAGGTACATAAAATAGTCATTGCAAGTTATTTTTGTCAGCTTTGTCCTTCTTCATGCTTGCCAGAGGTGGTAAATTTCAAATGTGACGAGAATCTCAGATATATGTAGAAGCGCGCTGTGGTTCCACACTAAAAATATTAGCATGGTTCGAAAAAGAAACCGCTAAATTTTGTTGCAAAACGGTTGCCTTTTATATACCTCCTCTTTCGCGCGATATTAAACTTTCGACTTTGTTAACCTTGAGTTTCTCGTGGCATCTGGTGCACCCCGCCATTTGTTACGAGAAGCACTTTAACCACGTAGCTGTTTCATATGAGATTAGGCAGACTCTGAAAATCCTAGAATGTTATAGCACTGCGACCATGAGCAGAAAAAAATTAAGCTGGAATTCTCGCTGAACGCTGCCTTAATGAAATCTACACAAAACCCGCGGCAAATTTATGGTTAGCTTCCCAACCTCTCGAGTCAAATTTTTTTTCGCAAAAAACTGCATTGGCCTCATTTTTTCGAAAAAATGCCCGAGAAACTTAGTACTACCGCCACCGGCGTTAGCCGCGTACTGGGTGTGTTTCGAAAGGAAGCTGTTATGGCATGACTTTATGCTATGTTTTTTTTTTTAATGAGGGAGAAGGGGTGGGGCATCAATTCTTACGCGTCGCGTTTTTCGACTTGAAGCTGTACAATATGGCGAAAGCGTCTCGTCATCAGTTTGTGCGCATTCGCACCTCCTTTTCTTTGTCAGGCATCTCACTGCCTTTTCGCCATTCTCCCAGACATTTGTAACTGTCTAAATAAACTCCTTATCTTATCTTATCGTTTCTCTGCCCACCGTCACTCGCTGCAGCTTCTCCAATACAGAGTAGCAGGCCGAGCACGCTGCCTTTCTGTGTAAATAAAGCTCCCTTCTTTTACTTCTGTCTATTATCTTCTCTCTCCCTTCGCACCCTCTACATTTGCTCCCTCAGAGAACTTCTGGGGGGTTCTCCACCCTGAGTATGTAAGGAACCGGTAGTTTGTTCCGTGGAAAACCTCTCCCTTAGAAGATTTTATCTCACTGAAGGATACCCTAACAACTGCCAATAAAACGCACTGTTCTGCGATAGTACGGCACTGCAGCGCCTTTCTCAAGTTCAGCAATGCACACTGAGTCCATCGGCTGTCATAGAAGAGTTTTATTTTTATTTTTTTAATGCTACGAGATGGGGCAGAGTACGACATGACAGCGCTACCTATTGTCTTGCTCTGCGTCACCTATATAAAATACCGCTCTATAAAAGACCGCTCTACTAAATGTCAGTGTAAACCAGCAAGCCCCGCATGAAGTTACAACACGCGCTGTGTTCGTCAGAGAGGCTGTCCGCTAGAGCTTTGCGTAACCGAGAGCGCAGTAACAAAGATAGCTTTCGTTGCGTTAATTTTCTTCTTGCCAAGGGATATGAGTCACAATGGCTGTGAATTGGAATAGCCAGACGGGGAGACCTCTTTCCCAGCTCCAAAGTCGCCATGCTTCTGCACTCTAAGAAAAAAAGGTGTGATCTTAGTCCTTTAAGGGGGTAAATCCACTGACGCTGTGGCGAGCCCCTTTTGGTGCAAATTTGCACCCTCGTCGGGGGACTAAGTGCGTACGGTGTAATGTTTAGGCTGCAATAGGACTAATGTTATTCCGTTTGTAGAAGTGTAAGTATAAGCCCTTGATGACTAACGTTACCCTTCCTAAGAAAGACTAACGCTTAGGCCATGAAAGTGCAAACATATGCTTTACTTTCTGGTGCATGTTTGCACCCACTCGGAATAAGCTTATGCTCTATCCCAAAGAGTAAACTTATCCTCGCAAGGGCTACAATTAAGCCTATCAAATGAGCTTACTACAACGCTCCTGAAGTGCAACTTTACACCTTATTAATGGGCGCAACATTGCTCTGCAAGAGCATATGGTTTTGATCTTTTCAGGTGCACATTTACACCGTGTTAGAAAGGGTAATGTTAAGCCTACACTCTTAGAAAAAAAAGACCAACAGGGGGGCAAAGGGTTTAACTGTTGGTCCCCTGGAAAGGGTGCAAAAGTTAGTCCCCGGGAGCAGACGTTTAATGAAAGCAAACTACACGTGATTTCCAGCGTAATTAAGAGGGGGAGAGTTTCCGACATAGCTTAACACACATAACAACGATAAAGGAAACAGAAATAAACATACATGAAAACACCAGGATTCGAACCGACAACCTTTGGATTACAAGCCGAGCGCGGATACGACTACACCACCACAACAGACGGTCTGAGGTGGAAAATAAAAGCCTTATATGCGAAACACACATTGTCTGTCTTTACCGCTCAAACTGTTATCAAACATATTGCTGTTTAGAGCACAGTATGGCGATTTTTGTGTCATATGCTTTTGGAACAACCTGCGGTAAGCTTTAATGCGCACGCACAACTGTCTAAATCGTGTTTTGGCCAAAGAAGAGGTGCTGAACTGTGTGTACATTACGGCCGGTACTTCCCAACCACAACAGTTGTTTTCTTTTCGTTTCTTTTTTTGCTTATAAGGTGGTCTTACTTCTAGCAATTAGCAGCTGCACATTACAGCCTGTTGAAAACAAATATAGAAGGCGATGGTTCACCTCGTTTTTTGTTACTGGCGGACAGCGGTAACAGGGAATTGACTGCTTGCCACTCTCCGGTTCGCTAAGTGTCGCCGATACTTGCACAGTATCACATATAAGCTCTTAAACAAACGGCAACGATATGAAACTACGTGTACTTGCCCAACCCTAACCTTCACTACTCACATTCGACACGTATTGAAGCTCGTAGTATTTGTTTATGCACTTGCACAGCTGCCAGCCGTTTCGGTTGCACGAAGCCTTTTTCTCACGCGAAAGGCTATCCGCTTCGTCACAGGCAGCGGCTGTGCTCTCACTGGCCTTAGACCACGCCATGCGCTTCAAAAATCGAGTACTATTGCAGTCGGAGTCTTCTCGCGCGTTTTTCGCGTGTTGCTATGCTGCGGTTCGCCCCCCGTTAGTCTCTTTCTCGGCAGTTAGTCTGTTAAGTTTGTGCACGGCGCGCATTTGTGACAAGAAGAGTGTCGTGTGCAAATTTAGGGACTAGCGGGCCCTTTTGAGGACTAAAATTGTCTTTACTCCCCTCTGGGCTGTTTTTTTTCTTAGAGTGTAAACTTACCCTCACAAGGGTTATAGTTAAGCCTACCTAATGAGTTCATAACGACGCTCCCGAAGCGCAACTCTGCACCGTATCAGTGGGCATATCATTGCCCTGCAATTGTGTATGTTATCATGCACCTACAGAGCAAAGCTGCTTGCTGAAAAGACATGATAACTGCCTCATTTACGTGCAGTTCACAGACGTTTTTCTCTTCCACAATCCTGGTTATGTTTGTGTTAGTGCGATAAGTTTGTGTCGTGCCGTGCAGCACATCACAGGGCAGTTTTGCACTCCAGTGACAGTACACCAGTACGCACGACAGGGTTTATTTCGTATTGAGTTTAAAATAACAAAATAATTCTCAGCAGTCTTCTGTCAACGTCGTGATGGCATCCATTCTCCAAGCGAACCTGTGTGAGAAAAAAAATATCGTTGAAATATGCCGGTAAGTACACATATTTAAAGTTGCAGTGAAGAGGAATCTGAACTCGTCTTTTTGCCACGGGAACTCAATCTACACGTTCCGAGCATTCTTAGAAACTTCGATTTATTGCCCTTTGTGGCCGATTTCCCTAATTAAATCGAATTAACGTCCGGCTCCCGCCTTTTTTTTAATTCTCCCCCGTACGGTGGGCGGAGTCGACCAACGCGTGGAGTGCCTTTCACCCAGTCCCGTGGCGGCTTGCCGCTCTGCCATCGGCGGAGTAATACGTAGTAATCCGTAGAAGCAAACAGTCCGCCCGTATTTTTATTTCTGCGGGCTTATTTTGCGGATGTATCATCTGCGAATGAAACTATTTATTCACGGAAACCTAAAAAACAAAATAAAGCGAAAGCAAAGCCTCCACAAAAGCGCATGCGCACTGAGATCTTGCGTTTCTCTCTGCAACAACTTGCAAAATTATATAAGTCAGCTCCTCAAGAAGGATGGTTTCCGACCAAAAGCACTCGTTCACAGAGAACAGTCTCGCATTCTTTCTAGAAAAGGAAGGTGGGAGAAGCCCCTAATCTATTTCGGGATCGACTGACGCATTTCCCCTTTTGTGGGCCGAGCAGGAAGTGATAATGCAGTCTGGGGAAAAAATCTGCTGTGTTAAAAAATATCTTCTAAGTCAGCGGCAATTTTGCAAGCTGTGAACTGTTGTGATGATTTATTGACGTGAAATAGCGACAGAAAAATGTTTGCGGGTGAAGCTTGAGCACGGCTATAGCGACTTGGAGAAAGAACTGAAAATTGGTTTTGAGGAAAGGAAATGAATGACGCAGTAAGTGTCTCACATATCTCGGTGACCACCCGACCCGCGTGCGTCTGGAACAAAGATTGCCAAATGGCTCTGGGCCGCATAATAAAAAAGTGTTGATCTCCAGTTCAATTATTTTCTTTTTAATTTCAACCATTCAGAGAAATCATCAAGGTTCATAAATGAAAATAGGACTCAACCTCTGAAGCTTAAATGGCGTAATAGCTTCACTCATGCTGGAAGTTGCATGCATTTTACAACATACATCCGCCGTCAAGAGCTCATGAAAGGCGCCTGCGTCGAAAACATGTAAAAGCTGAGCGTCCAAAACTTATTGCTGGAGATATAAGGGTGCACTGTGCAATTTTCACCATTACGATTAGTCTGCATATATTTATTCTAAGATGCATGGAAAGACGGTGACGAAATTGAATTATTTTAGTGAAAGTGTACATGAGCAAAAGTAATTCCTCACCCTTCTACAAAATACAAGCAGATAAACGTTCGACAGTACTTACCAGGATTGATGACGTCGTCGCGAAGTAAGCCTGTTGGCAGGCTATCGAAACGTGTTATTCCCTCGGCGACTGCACACCACAGAGTTCGCATAGCAGACAACATGAGAAGCACGGTCCAGAGGCGCCAAGTGCAAACCACATCCGGCAGCAGCTGCCAGTAACACGCAGTACAATGACGGGTCGCGCTCTATTCGCGGAAGGACAAATGAGCGAACCCACGTGTCCCTTGCAACCTTTCTTCATGCCCTTCACTATTTCCTCCTCCTGCAGGCAGATTCTTGCTTCTTCTCTTCTTTTCCTTCTCTGAACCGGTTTCCGCGTGTCCCTCGTGTCTGCTTTCTTGGTATTTCACCTCTACCGTTTCCGTTTCCCCCCAGAACAGCCGAGGAAAGATGAATACAAAAAATATTTTTTTTTACCCTTTTCCCCCACCTCTTTTGTACATAGGAAAACTATGAACAGTGTACAAACCGCATTCCTTACTCAGAAAATGAGGACACAGCTGACACAGCTCGGTTATAAATCAGTCTTGTACACCTTACAGAAAATAGCAAACCGATTACAATTAAAATGGTTCCAACTGAAATATAATTGATTATCGCGGTGAATTTTACCTGTGCTACACGGATACGTTAGAATGAGATCCTAGTCGAATGGCATTCGTGACTTGGAATGGCATTCGGACTCGACGGACCCCCACGGTGCTGTATGACACTTTCCAAACGCATTCGAATAAGCCTCAGCTTGTTTTAAGAGCACAACGAAGACGACGGCGGCAGTCACACTAGTCGGACAACGACACTGTCATGGTCAACAGCAGCGTGTGATTATAGTGAACTATCTAATGCACTATAATATGATTGTGGTGGGAAAAGTTCCTTAGGCCAATGACACCGACGAATTCGATCGGCGGACAGTCAGCCTTCGTGTTCTCGGCAGGTCGGCGGCTGAGCGAAAACACCCTGATGAGGCGACGGTGTGAGATATATTCGCGCTTCTACATTATCCGTGTTAGAAATGAGCGAAATGAACGGCTATATTTCAAATTTGCACAGGTGAACACTCACCAACGATAAGCGCTGGAGAAATTTCAGTCGACGACTCTCTTCCCTTTCGCGACAACTAGGCGTAGCTAGTCCGCAGGGTTCGGTCTGTGACTGCGGCGGTTGTGAATAGCGAATTCACAACCAAATGCAAATGGTCCGCGAGTGTAGTTACGACAGCAGTGACCTGAAGTCCACCATTGCTTACATCGCAGGGCGCACATATCATGAACGGGAAGCGCCGATGTGACCCAGACGGCCGAGCAGGAGCAGTCGTCGCCGACGCTAGCTTGTGGATAACTAGTTAGGCCATTTCAGTTAACGCCAACGATCACCAAACATACTTCTGGATAAGTAGTTTAAAACAGAGTACTGCTCACTTCGGAAGGAGCAGGGACAATTAGCGAGAAGTGCTGATCCTACGCGATGGCAACAACCCGGCTGTCATGTGTTTTTCAGGCGAGCGATCACATCGGCGCTTCCCACAGATTCTCGCACTCCCTAAACAAGCACGGGTACAGCCAGTACAACTAAAGCGCAGATTGCGTTTTATTTCATGAAAACGACCAGTAGCTGTTCGTACGCAGCGATGTAAACAAGAGTATAAGTGCAGTCGTCCTCATCGGCGCACTCCTGGGGAAATTTCATGGTTTCAAATTTCATAAAGCATCTGAAATTCATGAAATTTCAAATTTCATGAATTTCAGATGTTCATTGGTGTACTTCCTCCAAGCGCCATTATTAAATAACGGCCAAGAGGGTGTCCCAGTTACCAAAACAATAAAAATGCCACATTGTAATTATCGCAGGAGAGCAAATCAAGCCAATCTGTTTTAAACATGTAGGCACTAGTTTATGAAGCTTTTGGTAAACATACATACATAATCGAAAAAAGGTGCATGAAGAGATGGTACAAAGGATGATACACAGGTTATGGGACAAACATGAATATGTGCGCTTATCTGAACGTATTGAAATTTTTTATTAAGAACATACTTAATAAAGATAAATTTTACAACGTTTATTTATTGCAGCTTTTACACATGTATCTAGCATTCGCACTCACTTGCGCTTGCAGTATCAAGTCAGTCGGAAAGCTCGTAATGCGGGATAACTTCAAACCGTTGACTGTACTCGTGCGAACAGGGAGTCAGCATTTTGCACAGACAGCAAGGCAATCGCACGGAGACTGGAGAGCACGGAGTTATTATTTTCCAAGCGGTTATCAGGGCTGCGAAACTAAAAAGCTCTAGAAAGCTGAGCGTCCGCGTCTCTTTCGCTCCTGTACTATTCTCTAACGACAGCGTGCTTTGAAATATTCGTTCGTTCCTCATTGGGGTCACAGAAAAATTACAATAAAACTGTACACAGAGAATTGGAAGGTCGGTCTTCGCGTTTAGACGTCCGGCAAGGCATTGGCCTCTGGAGTGGCGCCGCTAAGCCTTCGTTTCCATGTTTTTGGGGAGAGCTCATCCTGTGTTTGATAGTTGAGGTCATTACGATGTCGCAGTTTTCGGCCGGGGCAGCAGAAAGCTACGCCGTCGGCTCAGGGTAGATATCCTTCGTTGCTGGGGTCTTTTTTTTTTCTTTTCGCTTCCCGCTTCATTTCGTGCTTATTTTTTTTCTATTCCCGACACATTTCTTTGGAAGCGTGGCGGACGCCATGGTGCCGGCAGCGCTGGTCGACACCTGGCCACGCCTGACTGATCTTTTGTGCAAGTGCTTCCGCGTCGGGGAACGCAAGAGAACCCTCACGGGAATATCCAGAGGGCTTGGAGAGGAGAGGAAGAGTAGGGGGCGAGGGTGGACAGGATGCAGCATTTCAAACCTCCAGGACACTCCATGAGTAAAAAAAAAAAAAAACGAGACCAAAGAAGCAAGCAGCCTCTTCGATAGTGGTTTAGGCAATGGGAGGTGGACGAAGTGATCTTAAAAGAGCTTGTGGTCTAGACCCTTTGTTCGTAATTAAGTTGGAGAGAACGCCAACCAAAAAATAAAAAAAACACGTTTCGGAACCTACTCGGTTTTTTCACCACGTGCGACTGTGGGCGAGTTGTAGCTTGCATTTTTAAGCATTCTGCTAGTCATCCGCCGGGTCACTGAACGTAAACCGTGGATGTAACAGGGGGGGAAGAGTTTCTTGGGAGTGGTTTACATTGCGCCGCGTGTGGCTGATGACTCAAGTAAGAGCCTTCTGCGCCGGCGCGATCGGCATCGTACATCGGCGAGATTACAGTCATGGCGAGACCAAAAACTTCGCTGAACAAAAGGATGTCAAACAAATGAACAGGGAACGAAGCGCAGTGGCGGACACTATGAGCGAGGCTTGTGACCACAACATTGACTTCAAGGGAACTATTGCACTGGACAGCGAGCCACGCCCATGCAGAAGGCTCTTATCATGATATATTCAGCAGACACGGAAACCAGGTTAAGTGACGAATGCGCGCCCTTCCGCGAGCTTCATCGGTTTTCGAGCGAAGCGCTCTTGCCCCCCTTGGTCGTTTATAAATGCGGAGTAGTGGACTCGCGACAAAAAACTATTCGGACTACTTGCTGCAGTCATACATGGCCGAAGGCGCCTTCCTTTCCCTCTTTCGTACACAGCCCTTTCTACAGAAATTTGTTTGCGAGTGTGCCATGAGAAATATGACATGTAACAAAGTTTGAGCATTCATTCATTGATCACACAATAATTAATGACAAGCAGTATTTCTGCTCTCTGTTTTTCTCCTGGCGCATAGTACTCAAAAGAACTTTTCAAATTTAGTGGAGAAATAAACAAAAAACTTGCACTGCTAGGGAGGAGGATAAAGTGGCCGAAGACTAAACTTGCTTCCCAAAAATCATTAGTTTTTCTTCTGTTCCTATGTAAAATATTACCGTAGGCTCACCCCCGCCCCCGTCCTCCTAACAGCAAAGTTGTCAAGTGCAAACTGCGTTTAGGTTATTTAAGCACTCACAACATCGACTGATGCAATACGTAAACCACGAATGTCCTACAGACAAACGTGAGCTTATGATGTAAGTGTAATTATCACACTAAATCAAGACCCGCCGATCTTGTTGTTACGTGCAGCTGAGCGTGAGGTGTAAATATTGCATTTTCTTGACAATGGACACAGATTAAATGCGCATAGAACGTGAACGTAGGAGTTTATCGTCGCATCATGTCATATTAAAGCATCGAATATTTTTTGTCGTACTAGAAATAGCCTATAAGAAAAAGAACTCTAAGGATTTGCATTCCGTTTTCAACATAGACTGCTCAGCTTAATCTTTTTACTTGATGTATTTGCCACACAATAAAAATCGACCATTATATACGTTCTTCGCCGTCCGTCTATGAAGTAGAACGTTCTTCTGGCCTAGTTGGTTCATTGCAGAAAAGCACGAATGGGACAAGACAGGAGAACGAGGAACACAAACGACAACTCTATGAAGACGTACTCCGCATAAAATGCTGCACGAGCGCCCCGTCGTGGCACACGAGCAAACTATAGCCTTCCCGCTGTTTTAGGGGCATGAACGAACGCGTAGTCATCAACACTGGTAAAGAGTGTAAGTAGGGTGCAAGTTTTCTAAAAGGGGGTAAGTGATCGGGAGCGTGTTTTTAACGGGTGTAAAGTTATTCCTAGGGCCCTCTAAAGGGTGTAAAAGTCCATGCTATGCCCTTTTTACCCCTTTCTCACACCCTTTTTTCTAAGAGTGTGAAAGCGTTACCGGCCGTGAAGTTTCTTTCGGCGTATGCGAAGATGGCCGAAGAAGTGAATATAATCCTCTCAAGCATGAAAATTTTGAGTTAGCATAGCTACGGATACTGGATACTATCCTAGACACATCCCACTGCTCAGTACGCCAGCACACAGCACCTCCTCCAACTCGGCATCTACAACACGCTCACAGAACTCATAGAGGCACACAAGACCGCCCAAATGCACCGCCTCTCCCGCACTAAACACGGGCGGCTCATACTTGACCGTCTCAACATCAACCCCATAGACGACGTCCACCCCACGACGCCCATTCCGATAGGGGTCTATAGCCGCCTAGTTATAAAACCAATCCCCAAAAACATGCCACCTGGCCGCCATGATACGCGCCGTCAGCTGAAAGCCCAATCACTAGATGCCACATACCTTGCCGACGAACACGCAATATACGTAGATGCTGCACGGCAAAGGGCAAACACATACGATCGACTCTCGTCACCGCCGCCATAGTAGTAGCTCACTCTCCGACAGCGGCAGAAGAAACCGCCATCTCGCTGGCCATCGCTGACCCACGTACGCGCACAGTCCTAAGCGACTCCAAAAGAACGATACAAAATTACTCGGCAGGTTTTATCTGCCACCCCGCTGCACGCATTCTTCGCGGCTGCACTCTCGACCATAAGATCAACCTGGTCTGGGTACCCGCCCACGCGGGAAACTCTGGAAACGAAGGGGTCGACCGACTAGCCCGAGGACTAACCAACCGGGCGGCCGGCCCCACGGACCCAGACGCTCTTGCCGATGCTCCCCAGACCTTTGCCGAAATTACCAACCTCTACAGAGAGATGAGACGCCAGTTCCCGCCTCCACACCCCGACTTGAATCGAGCGCAAGCCAGCTTGCTCCGCAGGTTGCAGACGCACTCCATCCTTAGCCATTCTAGACTTTCACTTATCACAGACGGGGATGCGACCCCGTCTGCCAAAATTGTTACCAGGGAGAAATCGCCACCCAGGCACACATCCTCTGGGGTTGCGCGGGAAATCCGCCCCCTCGAACCTTACTGCCAGCTCCCTCCGAAAAAGGATGGAACCAACTCCTCGGAAGGCCAGACAAGAGCATCCAACTGGCACTCATTTCGTGGGCCCAGGAAGTCGCCCCCACCTGGGGGCCACACCAAGCCCACCTGCCCTAAATCCCACCAATCTATGGCAATAAAGTTGTTTCTCTCTCTCTCTCTCTCTCTCTCTCTCTGCTCGACACCCACGCATGAGAACTGTGGTCGCATTACAGTCAGCGTACGAAAATCGCTCAAGTGGGCGTGTAGGAGTGGGCGGAATTTTAAATCTGCAATTTTCCTTTTTTTGAATGCATAATGTTGGGCAGAGGGATGGCGCTCTACAGAACTCTTCTTTCGTACGGCATTTCACATCCACTTGATGATTTACGCGTTGAAAGTTTCTAGACATAAAGTGACCGCAGCAGTCCTATACTAAAATAGGACTGCAGCAGTAGACCGGAGCTTACCTTAAGTACGACGTTGCAGCGCTAACAGACGGAACGGCAAAGAAGACAAACGCATGCGTTTCATCTCTTTCATCCCGTCAGTTAGCAGTGACTACAACTTCGATTATCCTAAACAATTCATTCTCGAATCAGGCTTCAAATGTGCAAGGGATGGAAATACAGATAGGTATTCTTAATTCCCGAATTTAAAACCTTACAACCAGCAGCGATCAACATCTCCAAATGAATCTTATAATCTTTCTGGTATATTCGGGAACTGACATAATTTTTTAAAATGGTCTTACAAGCGGTCAGAGCAAAAATAACACCACAAGAAAAGCTAACCGACAATTACGATAGTCTGGTGGCGTGGTACGCCGACGATGGTTATCACTCGGAACGCAGGAACGGGCGCCAGAAGGCTGGTTCCTATTGTCACGTAGCGGTGACTGCAGTCCAGCGAACAGAAAAACAGCGAGGATGTCTTCGAAATGGAACTCTTTATTTGGACTGACTTGCGCCCGCAAAGAACTGAATCACTCGGCGGCGGCGTAGCAACCAGCGTGCTCGACGGTCGTCGAACATAATCCCCGCCGCTATCGGCCGCGCTCTTTTTAAAGCTGATAGCGAGCATTCGAGATAAAGATTGAAAAGTTACTAGAACATTCTGGCGCAAAGTAGAATCGGCTCCGCCTGGATGCGATCAATCGAGATGAATCTAGGCGCGTCTTGCGTCACAAACGAAGCGATAAAGCGGCGTGTCGGCAGCCTTGAAGCATGAACAGAGTACTACAAACAAACGCTACAAAGATTCGCGGCAGTATCACTAAGCTAATTGAGCGGTTGAGCGGCGCGTCGCAGCGAAAGAATTTCAACTTGGAACCTCGCCGCTCAAAGGTTTTTGTGCGGCTGCGGCAGGATTCGCTAGCGTTTTCCCGTGCATGTGAAACAGCCTTTAGAGCTGCGCTATAAAAAAAAAATTACACCGGTCTTTTCAGTGCTTCATATCGCCTCTTCGTGATTTATTAAGCATGAAATGCTTTTAGCTCCCGTTGTCGGCAGTGTGGTGACGTCACGCCGAGACCGAGATCCACTCATCCGGGCACTGAAATCCACTCATCCGGGCACTGAATTCCAGTTATCCGGGCACTGAATTCCAGTTATCCGGGCACTGAAATCCACTCATCCGGGCACTGAATTCCAGTTATCCGGGCACCGAATTCCAGTCATCCGGGCTCTGAAACGAGAACATCCGGGCACCGTACGAGACTTAACGAGATTTAACGAGACTCTCTAAGCCCTCCTACGCGACCGGCATGCAAGCGCCGGTTGGTCTCCAAACGAGACAAAAAATAACTGCTGCCAGTGCCTTCTCAATGTTTATCAAGATATCAGTGGAGCTGTGGGTTTGATAATGCACGGAATTATAATTTCCGATTTCTAATAACGCGTGCAAAAAGCACATAAATGCCACGTTACACTTCGTTGTCATACGTGATCCGGGGGAGAAGCGCTGCGTTCAAAGGGCAAGGCATCGCGCCGAACGGGTGGTGGCGTTCCTCCCTTCCATTACGGCGCGGTTCGGGTGTCCACCGAGATGGCAGAGAATTACTGCGCCATTTCCTTTCCTCAAAAAACCTTGCGTTCAAATGGCAAGGCATCGCGCTGAACGGGTGGTGGCGTTCCTCCCTTCCTGTACGGTGCGGTTCGGGTGTCCACCGAGATGACATTAGGCCCGTAAACATTTCATGCTTACTCTACTCTCGGTTACGGGAGAGGCAGAGAATTTTTTTTAAGCATGAGATGCTTTTAGCCCCCGTTGTCGGCAGTGTGGTGACGTCACGCCGAGACCGAGAGCCATCATCCGGGCACTGAAATCCACTCATCCGGGCATTGAAATCCACTAATCCGGGCACTGAATTCCAATCATCCCGGCTGTGAAACGAGGACATCCGGGCACCGTACGAGACTTAACGAGATTTAACGAGACTCTGTAAGCCCTCCTACGCGACCGGCATGCAAGCGCCGGTTGGTCTCCAAAGGAGTCACAAAAAATAACTGCTGCCAGTGCCTTCTCAATGTTTATCAAGATATCAGTCGCTGTGCGTTTGATAATGCACGGAATTATAATTTCCGATTTGTAATAACGCGTGCAAAAAGCACATAAATGCCACGATACACTTCGTTGTCATACGTGATCTCTCAGGGGCTTCGCGCATCGAAGCAAAGCCGCGCAGGCGCACAGGGGCCCGGGGGATAAGCGCTGCGTTCAAAGGGCAAGGCATCGCGCCGAACGGGCGGTGGCGTTCCTCCCTTCCATTACGGTGCGGTTCGGGTGTCCACCGAGATGGCAGAGAATTACTGCGCCATTTCCTTTCCTCAAAAAACCTTGCGTTCAAATGGCAAGGCATCGCGCTGAACGGGTGGTGGCGTTCATCCCTTCCTGTACGGTGCGGTTCGGGTGTCCACCGAGATGACATTAGGCCCGTAAACATTTCATGCTTACTCTACTCTCGATTACGGGAGAGGAAGAGATTTTTTTACACCCTCCCCCGACCCGTTCTCTTCTTCTTTTTTTTGTGTCTTTTGATTGATTGATTAATTGATTGATTGATTGATTGATTGATTGATTGATTGATTGATTGATTGATTGATTGATTGATTGATTGATTGATTGATTGATTGATTGATTGATTGATTCATTCATTCATTCATTCATTCATTCTGCTCATTGGCTCCTCTTACTTTGCTGCGCATGCTCGTTACCCTCAGCAGGTGTGGAAAAAAACATTTTGTTTTGTATGCATATACCAGTTCGCAACAAGCGCTCTCATAGGGGTTCTTCTGCCCCTTCCCTTTTTCTGTCCAGCGTGTTTTCGCTCTTAAATGCTCCCCCAAGGCAGGTGCCTCTGGGCGTCTCTGTTGCCTCCGCCGTCGACGCTAAGAGGGAGGGCTTTCCCATTCTCTGCAAATCTCAATTAGCGCGCTTCGTTAATGGTTGGAGCCAATGGAAGAAGACGTCTCCCGAGAGTTTGTGGAACGTCTTTACCATTCCCGATCGACCGGTGGCAATAACGGGTGCGCGATGCGCTTCGTTTCGTGATCTGCAACTGCGTTTCCATCGAAAGCAGGTGGACAACCGCGCGTGTGCCCTGCACGGCGTCCTCGGGGGAAGCTTGGAGCCGCGGAGAGAACTTTCAGCTGCAGCTGCGGGGACCACGTATTCAGTTTCAGAGAGAGCCAGTCGTAAGACAGACTTGAAACAGGTGAGAAACTGGCAATGACCTCATTGCACTGCATTTTTAATTTGGCACAGACGGAAAGCATGGAGGCTAACGAAAAGGCTGGAGACTACACGACGCACAGCACAGCAATCTGTGAATGAGAAAATGATACGGGGTCACGGTAGGAGATTGGAACAAGGCAGGGTCGGTTAGGGAAAAATCACCAGTAAAAGATAATCTATCTGATGCAGAGAAGCGGAAATGGACACGGTTAGAGACCGTAATGGGGAGACCAAGTAGTCGATGGTGCGTTATGGGAGCCACGAGAACGTTAACGAAGGCGGCAGAGAGCCGGGTAGGCAGATGAGATCAGGAAGTTCATGAGGACAGGAGGGCCGCGTCATGTGCTCCACAGAATTAGTTGCCCCACGTATCCGGCAGAAATTCAGGGCTCAGCAGGACTAGCTACTCACAAGCCAGGGTTAACAATCACATTCGGTATCGGTAACTGCCAGCGCTCAGCTACCGTGTTATTCCCCCGCTCTAGCCCAGCATATGTGCCTGGGCATCCCTCCTGGGGGGGATAACACAGAACACTCAGACGGCACAGAGACAAACACATGGCTAGCACAATCACACAGTGACGTCACAGTTAACCCCCCAGCAGCTTCGGTGACTATGTGGGCTTGGAATTATCTGACGTGAAAAGTTCTGCTCGCGCCTCCAAAAATGCGCCGGAAAACAGCGTGTTTGGTGTCTGCGTCACTGTTTTATGACAGATCGACGCGGATGTGTCAGGATTTTAGTTTTCCCGTGATTGTGTTCTACTCGATGACAATTTCCATGTAGATGAAAATTAAGGGGGCACTTTGACTGTCTAAAGTGCGTAGAGGCGAAAGCGTTTTGCGCACCACTTTGACTGCTTCTGTGGAACTGGTGGCGTCACATGTAATTGAGTACTAATTACTAAGTGATGACAAATCACTAATTAATGGTTAGTTGCTGATTAATGCCTGAATACTAATTAACTGCTAATTAATGACGCTTAAGCTTCGCCTTTAGGAGTGGAACGCGACAGCGTGTTGTAGCGCTGCCAGGCAGTCCACGGAACGCCACCACCCGTTCGGCGCGATGCCTTGCCCATTGAACGCAACGCTTTTTGAGGAAAGGAAATGGCGCAGTAATTCTCTGTCATCTCGGTGGACACCTGAACCGCACCGTACAGGAAGGGAGGAAGTGGGAGTGAAAGAAGAAAGACAAAGATGGCCCGTAATGAAGAAAATGAAAATTGTATTTCAGGAAAGGAAATTACGCAGTATCTGTCTCACATATCTCGGTGGACACCCGTCAAAATTCAGGAGGGGGGTGTGGGTGGTTAAGATGTTAAGCTTCGCCTCTAAGAGTGGAACGCGACAGCGTCTTGCAACGCTGCCAGGGAGTCCATAGAACGCCATCGCCCATTGGGTTCTACGCCTCGCTCGTCGGTAAATTGGTTTTTGAGGAAAGGAAATGTATCTGTCTCTCATATCTCGGTGGACACCTAAATCTCGCCGGAAGGGAAGAGAGGAGGATGGGAGTGAGCGAAGACATCGTATTCACTAGACGCGCCTTTGTTCATTCCAAACCATCGAGCTGGCATGGCGGAGTGGCTAGCATGCTCGTCTCGCACTCCGAAGACCGGGGTTCGATTCCCGAGCTCGACCAATTTCGTACTCGGTTTTATTTATTTATATGGCCTGACTAGAGAAGTTAATTAGGCTCACTGGGTAATTAAGCAATTAACTAAGCTCAGTCCCGCTTACTTGGAGCATCACTATATGATCCCTTCAATTGGTTGCATGGTTACTAGCCAAAGTGCTATTGACCCCGTTTGAATTTCGCGCACTGTGACGTCACGACCGTTTCGACCAACTGAAAAGCGTGACATTTCTGTCGACAACTGGTGCTTACAACGATGAGACATTAAAGGCTTTCGCCTTAAAATCTCGAAGCTGCTTTTCGGCCAACAATGAAAATTGCGCTTAATATCACTAGAGTGAATGTCTTCAATTTAAATTTTTTTCTGTAGCATCCCTTTATGATACTGTGACAGAATTTATTCCGAACGCGCTTCCTGTTAAAATCCCCAGTGGACTGACAGTATCTCTAAATAAATAAATAAAATAAACGGAATGGAACTGAAGTTTATTCGCATTAAGTGCTGTCGACCTGATAAAGGAGAATGAGGTTAAAGCTGTCACGAAAGACAACTGGGCAGAGCCTTACGCCACCGACTTGACATTTGCGCAATATAGGCACCGACTCAGTGCTTGTGCAACGTAACAGTATATTATACCCATGTTTGCATATATATTTTAAAAAGAGAGGGAGCAGTTGGACAGCATAAATTCAACAAATACAGGCAACAACCCGATATATTCGCGACTATTGCTATCACATAACTTTCGGGTCCACAAAAGAATGATGCTGCTCTCACCAGAAGTTGCGGGACAGATAATGCAAGCGACGTGATGACCAAAAAAGGAGAGTTTCATGATTCGTTGAATAACTAGGGTCACTGTTCCAAAAAAAAAAACGTTCATGGAAATTCCCCAACGTAAGGCATAGAAGCCGCAAAAAGTTTATGCGGTGTGGAGTTCTTCTGAAAGTAATTACGCAGTGCTTTGAAGGTAATACTTTTAAAGTCAATGTTACGACCTTCTTCGAGTCATTTCTGGTCTCTGGAATTTCTTTTTTTTTTTGCACCCTTTCAAAATCTTTGGTGGTTTCACTTCACCCGACGCGATGGATTCTCCGAGAGCTCTCACGGGCTGCTTATGCCGCGGAATGAAGTCATTTGCGTTGCTATATGGGGCAGTGCATATTCATTTCACAACCCAGTGATATATCAATTAATAATTAATGAGTTTAACGCATGCAAAAGCGACATTAGGCCTTGACACGAGCCGTAATGGGCATCTCCGATCAATTTCAATAAGATGCAACGCGTCACGTTGATTGATGAGAAACGAGTAACGTCACGCGTGATGCCATGTGAATTCGCCACACTGATTGGCCCGAACTTAATGACGTCACAGGACATTAAGCATAGGCTTAACATGGCCCTAATGCTGGCGTCTCTGCAGGAAAGGAAGACATCATACACCCGTGCCAACAGTTTGGTGCTACACAACAAAAATTCAGGGGGCACTTTGACTGTCTAAAGTGCGTAGAGGCGAAAGCGTTTTCTGCACCACTTTGCCTATGTGGCACTGGTGACGTCACCACTGGATGACGTCACACATAATTGATGACGAAGTAATGACAAATTGCTAATTAGGGGTTAATTACTGATTAATGACTAAGTACTAATTGGCTTCTAATTAATGACACTTAAGCTTTGCCTTTAGGAGTGGTACGCGATAGCGTGTTGTAGCGCTGCCAGGGAGTCCACGGAACGCCACCACCCGTTCGACGCGATGCCTTGCCCTTTGAACGCAATGCTTTTTGAGAAAAGGAAGTTCCGCAGTAATTCTCTGTCATCTATGTGGACACCTTAACCACACCGTACAGGAAGGGAGGAAGTGGGAGTGAAAGAAGAAAGAGAAAGAGGAGCCGTAATGAAGAAACTAAAATTGTATTTGATGAAAAGAAATTACGCAGTAACTGTCTTGCATATCTCGGTGGACACCCGTCAGAACGCGGACACGGCTGCCGACACGTGCTAACGACAGTATGAGGCATTAAAGTCTTTCGCCTTAAAAAAGGTGAAGGAGGTTGTGCGCGGTGTGCATCTAGCAAAACCGGCTTATGGCTTCTGAAGACTCGTGTGCAGCTACCACCATATATGAGGCGGCCTGGAACGCGATACGCTTTTACTGCAATGAATTGCATGCTTACATCTACTCTCGACGTCTAGATCGACTGTTATTTTTTTTTCATTTTCATTTCATCTTTATTTACTTTACTTTCAATTCGGAAAGATAGAACACTTGGTATTTATAAAGTTTTTATATAAGCCTACAATAATTATGTACAGACATATGCCGGGCTCGTTTTTGGTTGGTTGGTTGGTTTATGGGGTTTAACGTCCCAAAGCGACTGAGGCTATGAGAGACGCCGTAGTGGAGGGCTCCGGAAATTTCGACCACCTGGGGTTCTTTAACGTGCACTGATTTTTCCGACTGCGCGCATATAACAGACGACTATTGGAAGGTGGCGTGCAGAAGATGGCCGATAGGAAGTGTAATTATAGGATGCTGCGGATGTGATTAAAAACTTCTCCAATTTGCACTGGCGTCGCATCTATGCACTGATTGTCAAAACACGCTGCGAAACACTCGATTCCTTAACAAGAGAAATAAAATAACAAGAAATTAAAAATGAAAACATAAAATGGATGCCAGCGAAGATGGGCGACGATGAGGAAAACGTCTGCGCCAAGTGCAGCTTGTTGCCTTTCGCGGCCAGCTTGGTGCCGCAATTTAAATCTCGCGAACAAGCAAGAACGAAATTATGCAAGAAAACTCAAGAACGATAAAAAATCGCATGTGACAAAAAGAAACTCTGAAAGTTTGCGAACACTCAGTGTTTCAGTGTATTGCGTTGTTTTTGTTTGTTTGTTTGCTTCTGGCGATTGTCTCTGTACATTCCAGACGTGTCTCGGCCGGCGCAAAAGTCACCGCAGCGTGCGGACAATATGTCCGCATTTCAGTTCTTGCGCCAGCTCGACGGTGTGGGCTGCATACAAAGACAAACAGGAAGCCAGTCGCGCGTGTGCTGAAAGCCGCGTGCATTCATTAGCAAGCGCCCTGACGTGAAGGGAATGCGCGAATAGTTTGCATACTTGCCGACCACCTCACAAACTCAGCCTTCCAACCCATCCCCCCCCCCCCCCCCACCTTCCTTCTGCGCCCTCTCCAACTAATGCAATTCAGCTGTTGTTTCTTCCCTGTTACTTTGTTTCCTAAGTACGACACACAATGAGGTTGCAGTTATAAAACTGTAATTAGGAAAGTATTAGGACGAACACACAACTATATGTGTACCGACACCCCGCTCCATAGTTACGAGCGCAGTTCAGTGTCTGAGTGTCTGCACACAAATTCCAGTGTTAAAGCCAGAAACTTGAAGAAACGGCGTTGCGAGCGGGAACTTGCCATAAAAATGGTGGGAAAAAGTGGTCCCGAGAACCAGACGAGGGAAACAAAAGAGGACACATAAGACATTCACGAGCGCTACTACTACAATCTGTTTGTTCAAGTTGTCATTCACAGCTTATATATAGGGAATGGCGAGGAGGCGCGGAGAGAGGCTTTTGAGGCACACAATCAACCAACAGCGGTTTTTAACAAAACAAATTTAAATACGTGTCGCTCACGCAACGATCAGACTGCTTTTTCATATGGCAAGCCTTTAGCAGTAGCCGAGCCTTTTCATTCCCGCTCCTGCCCAGAACCTTGGCATTTTAAAGTCCTGGCCTACACGTGATTATGCACGAAGCTAAATGTAGCACTAGATTTGTGGTCTTGTTGTTGTTTTCTACATTTTTGGCATGCTCCAGTAGTCGGTGATTAATGCAGCGGCCTGTTTTGCCTGCATATGATGTACCCTCCGTGAAAGGGGGATACTGCATACCGCTCTTGTGGGGCAGTCCACGTAGGCGATGCCATTTTTTTTATTTTGCAAACCCCGTCGCAACAGCCGGTGATGCGAGGGCAAAGCTTTGACAGCTTGTTGAGTGCTGAAAACACCAAGGACACAGGGTACCTGCCGGCTACTTTTTCAGGTTGTGGGATAACCTATGCACATTGAGAACCTCCACCGGCTGTGAAGAGGAGAGGTCAGTTCTTTTTTGGACGCCTTTTTGTTTCTTTAGGAAGATCTCATCTGATAAGAACGGTCCAGGAAAGTCTTCTGTCAAGAATACTGATAGTTCAAACTATCCTTCATTTTATGCTAGCATGATTTTTGGACTGCAGATTCTAAGCAAAGCGACAAATAACTATTTTCACCACCTTGGCCGAGTCTTAGCTCAACTATTCTTTGTTGGCACAAAGGCAGTACATCCACCAAAGATGGCCCCGCACCGATCCAACAGGTCCTTAACCATACTCACCGACTCACAAGCTGCATGCCGCAACTACCTAAACGGCAGAATCAGCCACAGCGCGCTCCGCATTCTCCGCTCAAGTGGCAAAACCGAACACAACCAGACCAAACACACGATAGTTTTGGTGCCGGGACATACCGACATTACGTGAAATCAAGAGGCGGATAGGATAGCTCGAGGGTACGCAACAAACCGAGCATCCAACCATCCCGACCTTGCTGAGGAACCCGAGCCGATAGCCCAAAGCTATACAGAGATGCTAAACTACTACAGAGGGATCAGACGAAAATAGCCGCCCCCACTTAAACAACTCAATAGAGAAGACGCCGTAGCATGGCGGCAGTTACCAACGGGAACATTCTCGTGCCTAAACATGCTAAGCAAAATCTACCCCACACAGTACAAGAGCGAGTACCTATGGAGTGGAGACAAAGAAACCCTATACCATACCACATGGGCTTGCCAGAAAATAGGCAAGCTAGCCATAATAGAAAACCCGAGTGCGGAACAGTGGGAGAGGATGCTATCCAGCGGCATCCTGAAAGTCCAACAAGGACTAGTAAGGCGTGCACGCAGGGCAGCTACCCTCAGCGGAGCCCTGGACTAGGGGAACCGACCCTAAAGAGAAGATGGAAGACTCCATCTGAAGCCGAAAAAAAGTACTGTAAAATAGAGCAAATAAACTTTTTCCACCACCACCACCCCGCAGAACATCAGCTTGAGTTCAAACAAACGTAACTCTTCATTGTTGGGAAGTTCGACAGACACCTCGTCCTCGTCCGTGGTGATTAAAAGTAATTAAAACTTGCGAAATAACCTCAGTGGTCAAGGGATATCAAGTTCTCAGACCTTAAAAGTGTTCAAAAGTCATCTACTTAGATGAAAATTTTAAAACCGTGCCCCCCTGAAATGTCTGCGCAGTTAGGCCGTCAATGAAAGATAAAAATAAAATGTCACTTAAAAAGGGTTCTACGTAGGAACTTATACAAATGCCTCCCTGCTGTACGAAAAACTGATTATCATGAGAGAAACGTAACATGTAGGTAGCGTTCTAGTAACGTTAAAATCATATACGGAGATAGCGCAGTTCTGGAAGGCCACAGCCCCCGAGCCTTCAATACATTAGGGATAGTTGCCGGGCCAGTTGGTACATGATCTCACCGTAAAACAGCGCGCTTACACGGGACGCGCTTACAGCGCTCTGTGTGTGCGTGTCTTCTTTCTTCGTCCGGTGTAAGCGCGCTGTTTTACGGTGAGACCTTCAATACAATCTGTTACTGATGCCAACAACTCTGCGTAAGGAACAGAACACAGCAAATCTTGAATGTCAAGGGAAAATACAAAACCGGTCTGATCGTTTTCGTGCACAAATTTGGCGGCCCCATCTGACTTTTTGGTCAAGAAGGGCTCATCAACAGGAATGCGCGTAAGCTTGCTAAGCAAAAAATGGCTGACGGTGTGTTCCCGTGAACCCTTCTAGCAATGGTCCTAAAGGACATATCAGCTTTGCACGTTTTCACCTAAAAGAAGACAGCCAAAGCAATTTTTAAAAATTCTTAGAGCTAGCATCGATCGCATTAGCCAAAGACGGACTCTGCAAGCTTTCACAAAATCAAAGAAATTTCGTTTTTTCTCTTACTTGGCTTTTTTTTAACTAAAATTTTTGTGAAGCGCTTGGAGGTGATGATGGAAACATTATTTAGTGCACCGGGGTGGGCCCTAGGGTAGATTGGAGGGTTTCACCGCTCCCTTGCCTGAGTGGTAGTCCTCATTCCGGGATACCATTGGCGGTAGTCGCTGCCCGTGCTCTTTGAACCAGAGCCCTTTGGGACTCGAGGTCCAAGCAGTCGGACAAGGTCGCCTCCCAGCCCTCTCTCGTTGGCTGATTAATTCTCTTTATTCCTTGATCTTTCTGGTGGTGGTGGTGAAAAACTTTAATCAAAGAGAGCTTGAGGGTAAAAAAAAAAACCCTGCTGCATGGTCGGTATCCTTAGTCCGGGACACCGCATGACGAGGCCCCGTCTCGCGCCCGCTTGACCAGAGCCCTTTGGGACTCCAGAGTGGAGCAGTTGAGGAGGGCAGTCTCCCATGCCTCTCGGGTGGGGGTGGGGGAGGGGGGAAGGTGAGGATTCTGAGTACATGCCCACATCATTGATTTGCGTCTCCCCACATCTTACAAAACTTACAGTACCCCGAAAAAGTCGGGTCCATGTGTATTAGATTGACGGGGCTTAGAAACGACCCCGTTCGGAGCCTCCTGGGGTGTCGTTACTCAGTTCTATCCAGGCCCTTGGTGGGCTCTGGGAACATCCGCCTACTGAGGCGCAGGTATGCTGTAATGTCCGCATATGTAGCAAGCGGATTCGATGCAGGAGTCCCGACAGAGTCTGGGAATTCAGTGGAATTTCGGCGGAGAGACGCTCGGGCGGCTGTGTGCGCAGCCTCGTTCCCTCCTGTTCTCTGGTGTCCGGGCACAAGCAAACGCACAACATAGCGCTTGGGGCTGTTTTTTTTTATTGCGAAAGCAATACTACACTCGTGAACGGCCTTTCGCGTAGCGGTGGCCGGTAGCCACGTTTGACCTTTAGAATGACCTCTGATGTCATACCAGGGTGAGAGATGGGCTACCAAGTCGAATCGTCGCGCAGCGGCGGCCGGTAGCCACGCGTGACATTTAGAATCACCTATGACGTCATGTCATTACTAGTGACGTCATAGCATGACGTCATACAAGGGTGAGAGATGGGCTACCAAGTCGAGTCGTCGCGCAGCGGCGGCCGGTAGCCACGCGTGACATTTAGAATCACCTATGACGTCATGTCATCACTAGTGACGTCATAGCGTGACGTCATACAAGGGTGAGAGATGGGCTACCAAGTCGAGTCGTCGCGCAGCGGCGGCCGGTAGCCACGCGTGACATTTAGAATCACCTATGACGTCATAGCGTGACGTCATACAAGGGTGAGAGATAGGCTACCAAGTCGAGTCGTCGCGCAGCGGCGGCCGGTAGCCACGCGTGACATTTAGAATCACCTATGACGTCATGTCATTACTAGTGACGTCATAGCGTGACGTCATACAAGGGTGAGAGATGGGCTACCAAGTCGAGTCGTCGCGCAGCGGCGGCCGGTAGCCACGCGTGACATTTAGAATCACCTATGACGTCATGTCATTACTAGTGACGTCATAGCGTGACGTCATACAAGGGTGAGATATGGGCTACCAAGTCGAGTCGTCGCGCAGCGGCGGCCGGTAGCCACGCGGGACCTGTAGACGCGGCGCGCCGCGTTCCTTCCGTTAGAGGCGCTGCGCTCGCTTTGGCAACCTACCACGCTTAACCAAAGCTAAGCCCCCGCCAATTTTTTAAAGAAAGGTCATTTGGCATGGCAATAGACTTCCTCTCTTTGTCAGATTGACCAGACACACAGTCCTTGAAATATTTAACCACGAAATTTACATGAAAAAAAAACGTCTTACAAGTCATAGGATATTTGGCACACCTTTTTTAGCAATCCACTCCTTCTAATAGACCCTGTTCTTTTACCTCATTTGCCTCAGAGGCTATATGTCTGTTGGTGGCGAGCAGTTCGTGGATAGCTCTACCTTGGGTTGAATGCCATACTTAAGGCCATTTTCCAGGACCCATGAAATGCTTTCAGGAACAGACGCACCAGCGACGAAATCCGCATGCTCTTTTTCGTCCGAAATTCTCTTGCCCGAGAGGGTCACAAGACGGCCAAGATTAGCTGTCCCTCTTTGTTCAATAAAGTGGCGATAGATACTTCGGGTCTGCAAGCTCTTGATAGCGACCCAACCAGGGTACACTTTTTTAGCACAGCACCCTCAGTCAGTCATGGTAAAGCCGAATCTGATGTCTCAGCTTGGATGCCAGGTATGTTCTTTGTTTTTTTTTTGCATGGAGAACAGCGAGAAAAATTACGATGACTTTAAATGTTTCAAGACACTCAGGAAGAGGTTACAAATGCAAATTTATTTTAATAGCAGCAGTCGTTCTTGGAGTTTAATCTGAAAGGTGGCGCGTGTCTTCGAAGTGGATTGTTTTTATGAAAAGAAACACTAGGCTTCTTTAAGGTGAAATGCTTGGGAAACGGGTCTTAGACCTCACCTTGGGTAGAACAAAAAAACATTGTGCCATGGCGCTCCTTGGCCACAGGTGCCCTTAGATCTCAAAAACGACACTTCTGGTTTTGGCACTGATAGCCGTTGTGGCGTACTTAGTTCTTCTCTCTGGAGCTGGCATATCGCATCTTGGGCGTTTCTGATGCGATTATCTCTGCGCCGTCAGCACCTTCTGCAAATTCTGTGATTACTACGCTAATCACTCCTTGATTGTGCTACTGGGGCCTACGCGACTGTGGTCTACATCTTAGCCATGCTTTAAGTCCCCCAAACAATTCCACGCTCTTAACACTCAAGGTTCAATCCTTTCCTTGCTTAGAGAACAATACTAATTAGTGGATTCATTTTGCAAGCATTGGCTCATGCATCTTTGAGATGCTTTGGCTCAGCCTTCCTACCCTATACAACCAATTCTCGCCTTATAAGGGGAAAGCCCTGACTCTCGTTCTTTTAAAATCACAGAGTGAGATATTTCTTCGAAAGCCTGTTCCTTTTCCCCGCAGTTTTTTCTCTTGTACACACGCTGACAGCGTGCTGACATTCCATCGCTGTCAATACTGACTGATAAATATTCAATTCCAAGATTAATAAGCTATGAGGTCGTAATCGAAACAAATTTTATTCACCAGTTATCATTATTATTATTATTTCCTCTGGCAGAGCTTGTGTACTTTGCATTATCAGAATATTTAAAGTACATACAGGGGTTACGTTTAGTTTTGACGGGTTATTTACTTCCGGAAAATCTATTCAAACTTTGTTTCGCGGCAACGGTGTTGTGTAACTAGTGAAACGTAAAAATGAGATAAGCTTTGGCATTTATGTAGCCCCATAGTTGCTCCATGCCGTGAAACAGTACAAGTGTAATATGATTAAACCTAAACTGTAAACACTAAATGAATCGAAAAAAAAAAACGCCTATGTTGATCACACTCTTGGACAGTGAGCTGTAATGTCAAGAACTCTCCTGGCCACCGCTATTCCTCTGTGCCTCTAGTCGATAGGTATAGCCTATTATAAAAGCCTTTATTAACTTTAACGTAAATACACAGCGCGCTTGTCGTGCGCCGTGTTGCTGCAGTCAGCGCATAGGAACAAGTGTGTACACTGAGCCAGTCATAATTCCATTAATAATCTCAGTAATCACGCACATGTGAAAAGACGCCCTTGAAAGTTCTGCTTACTATACACTCCGCCTGCTTTAACGCGAGCCACTATGCATCCCCCACTTGAGACTTCCTCACAAATATCAACGTGAAACTTTGTTTTTACTACTGAAGTTCCGGCGGATCATAATCAAATCCAAAAAGTGAATATGCTAGCTGGTTCTCCTCATTACTCAAGTTCTGCGGAAGGCCTTTCAGTTTTTTTTCCTCACAGCCGGCGCCTTTGATGTTATCGCAAACATCGCCCCTGAAAAAGAGCAAAAGACTGAATACTGTGCTAATCTGCGCTGCAGTAAACACCGCTAATCAAAACAACGTATTAGCATGCCGGCACTGCGCCTCCCTCAGTGACTTTGCTTTCTTTTGCCTTCCTAACTTCCTGGATAATTAATGCCTGCTGAGTCGATCGCCTAATAAAACAAGAAATCGCCTAACATAAGAGCTAGGCGTGTTATGAGTGCTGAAACAAGTCTTGGCGTGTCTCTAGAGCTTAGAACAGGTTCCGCAATTCCCTTCTACGCTATCCGGAAGCGTGGATTAGTTGCCTTTCAACCAAACCGCTACGTGGGGGTTACGTCCGAAAAATGTATTGCGATGACAGTTCTTGCTCACACATCCTGTGGTGTATAGTAGTTGCTGTTTTTTTTTGTAACTTTTACAGGTCATAAAACTTCTCCCGAAGTTTTGTAACTCACTTCGTGAGGCATCAAAGTTTAATAAAGGACAGAAAGCTTCCGTTGTGCGATTAAATAATCCTTGCGTGCAAAGAGGGATCGTTGTGTTAGGTACGTCATATAAAAATCACAGCTAGATAAATTTAAACGTAGTAGTAGTTCAATTAGGTAACGCATCTTAATCATTGTCTTCACCAGGCAAAACAGCCTAATAGACACAAGAATTTGTTCCAAGTGCTTTCATACGTGTTCTAAAGGAGGCAACCAAACCTTGATGATCTCTGATGTCGTGTGTGTTCATGACAACGCCGTGTACAATGAACGAGCAAAATGGAGTGGATTTCAAACTCCTTATTCGGCAAACATGCGTCCACAAAGAACTGAACAACTCGGAGGCTGCGGTAGCATCGAACGTGCTCGGCAGGCGTCGAAGAACCGAATCCCTGCCGCTCTAGGCTGCGCTCAATTTATAGCTGACAAGAAACGTTCGAGATAAGACTCAAAAGCATGCAACAGCTACAATCTCGAATATAGAAGGAGTTGCGTAGGGCTGCGATCAGTCGAGATAAACCTGGTGGCATATCTAGTCACGAAGTGGTAAAGCAGTGTGCCAGCGGCTTTAAGCATGAACAAACAGTACAAAGCTTCGCGGCACTATATAAAGGACTTCACCCCCCATCGAAGCAGCGCCGAGGTGCGGAAACTCTAGGCTCCGTACAAAAGTCCTCAACGCGTTGCACAGAAATTTCATTGCCGGTAGGAAAATACAGGAAGGCCCTACGGTCAGTTAGAACCATAGAGTTTCTCAGTATTACCTTGAGAGAAAGATGGCGCCACCGTCTATGCGAGTTTCTTAGAGAACACTTCGTCCATAGCGAGAATGGAGGGAAGGCGAGGTTTCTTATTTGTCTTCGCCAATGTTGGGTCGAAAACGTGGATTCCGCCCCGGAATCGGCACCCGCGCCGCGATGCCCTTTTCTGCATGCAGACGAAGTATTGTAATTGTGCGCTTTTTCACTCCTTCAATAAATTTAACGCAAGTGTTAGGAGCTATTGCATAAACTTTCAAAGCTCTTTGAGGCTTCCCGCGAGAAGAGTTGTGTCGTTATGATTGAAAACGCGTTTTAAGCCAAATAAAAGCCAAGCCAAATACGCAAACTCATCATCCCGGGATTGCTGCGCCTTTTTATGGTGGGTGAAGTGCAGTGCCGTCTTCTTTCCGTCAAGGTAATATTAAGGAACTCTGTGGTTATAATCTCAGAAGGGGGGCCGCAGGCAATATTTTTGTGGAAACAAATAATGACATTTCCGCGATTTCTTCAAAGAAATTGCGCACCTTGTTTGTATAAGCTGTTTTTTTTTCTTTTCGTTTGATTTCGACGTGTACCGCCTTCGCCGCACGCTGCTGCGCTGCTGTGTATGCTGGGAGGTCGGGACTCCTCAAGCTGTTTTCTCAGCTTTTTACCCGCCCTCCTCGCAACATTCCTTTTTTGTTGCGGAATAAATTTCAATTCAATTCAATTCAATACATGTACTATCAGGAACTAATTCAATGCGAAGAAAACAACTGAAACAGAAAGAGTGAAAAGAGTGGGTTTTAGATAAGGGAGACAAGTCTCCTATTCACGTTTCGTTTGTTGCTTATAGTACATCCTCTGGCCGATATCGACAGTTCAAGATAGGACGTCGCAGCACAGTGACGTTTGAGGGCCCGTCTCCTATTCGTCATAGATGCACGACACCCCCTTACAACTCGCTCTTAAAAAGATTACCGCTGTAGAGCACAATCCGCTAACGTCATGCCTACAAGTAAAGCTAATTTTGCAATAAAGAATGGCTGTGCGGACAAGACAAGGACTTACAAGATGATGCTGGTTCCCACAACTTTTATTTATAGTAGATAACCATAGCGCTAAACGTACAGGTACAGGAATCACATGACGGGGGCTATTATTCCTGTAATAACTCCGCAAAAATTTATCCGCAGCAGCATAACAAAAATAGTTGTACATTTCTTTTGAGCGTCTACTTAAGATATTGCAAAACTTGGAGGAAGATACCTTAGCTCAATCGTGTCACTAGTGTGATCCTCCAACGCTCCTTGTTTCTTGCGACCATTGGGTATGCATAAATAATTGCAAGCCAGCACCGTGTAATGAATTATAGGGCTAATGTTCCGAGTAACCCTTTGTTCCTTAGCGATTTTTACCGAACTAGACTGGCGAAAAATTCAAGCATCTCATTTTTGTACTTTTATGAAATGCATTTCAGAGCCGTTTTCTAACTCGGTGTTCGATTTCTTTTACTTCAATTTTCGCAACAAGTTTTAGAAAGCTCTCCAGAGTGTCAGAAGCCAAAATTGGAGCAGTTTCCGAAAAGTGGGCTTTATTCTGACTTCCTGTCACCCCGCACCCTGAGAGAGAGCTGTCGGAAGATTGCGGTTGCTATGGGACACGGACGTGGCCCCGAAAAACTTTTGGCCGCCTTGCCGTGGCAGCCGCAATTAAGAGAGCACTTAAGGGTGTCACGGCTGGGAAAAAGACGACGCTGTGACGTGTAGAGAGGGTATCGTGTGACAATTTACTGCTGTCGTTTCTCAAGGCAGCAGGCCCGGACTAACGCCTTTGGGCGCTGTAGACTCTTCTGGACACTTATCTTTGTTTGCTGTCCCTCTTATCCTCTTCCCATCCACGGTGGAAGGCCAGCCATACTCTGATTTGGCTGATGTCTATCTCCGTCTGCTTTATATATATATATATATATATATATATATATATATATATATATATATATATATATATATATATATATATATATATATATATATATATATATATATATATATATATATATATATATATATATATAATAAGTTGGGGAAGTCACATTGAAAAACTTAACAGATTTATTCAACGTTTCGACCAGGGACTGGTCTTTTTCAAGAATGATCATACAGTGCATGGAAGGGTCTTCTTATAGCAGTGAACATAGCACACACAGGGCTTGAAAAAGAAAAATGCGAAAAAATCAAAGGGGAAAGAGGAAGACAGCCGAGACACGAAACCCAAACGTCAAGGTGCGCCAGCAAAGGCGCCGCCGTGAAAGAGGTGAAAGAGGGTGGTGGGCCTGGGCGGGCAAAAGCGTAGGGGTGGTTAACAAAAG